>NC_143056.1:50541666-50902500 GCF_052426305.1 Pelodiscus sinensis | reverse complement strand
AACAAAAGTATACAAAATATGTCTAGAGTTATCATCATAGCAACAAATTAACTTTCATTTTAGTTCAAAAATCCTAAAGAAAGAGAACTACCATTTAACAAATTAAAAACTGGAACAATCTGGTTCAGCCTTTCTACACAACTTATTTCTGAAGTGACTAAATACAACACAGTATAGATCCTTATACATGAAATCACATAAGAAAGATGTATCTCCTTACTGTTCGGCTACGTCTACACTGGCCCCTTTTCCGAAAGGGGCATGCTAATTTTCAACTTCAGAATAGGGAAATCCGCGGGGGATTTAAATATCCCCCGCGGGATTTAAATAAAGATGTCCGCCGCTTTTTTCCGGCTTGGGGAAAAGCCGGAAAAAAGCGTCTAGACTGGCCCGATCCTCCGGAATAAAGCCCTATTCTGGAGGATCTCTTATTCCTACTTCGAAGTAGGAATAAGAGATCCTCCGGAATAGGGCTTTATTCCGGAGGATCGGGCCAGTCTAGACGCTTTTTTCCGGCTTTTCCCCAAGCCGGAAAAAAGCGGCGGGCATCTTTATTTAAATCCCCCGCGGATTTCCCTATTCTGAAGTTGAAAATTAGCATGCCCCTTTCGGAAAAGGGGCCAGTGTAGACGTAGCCTTCATGTCTTCTCTTTGTGAAAATAGCAAGGCAATTTTTGCCATTATGACACATTAAAAAAAAAAAAGGTTTGGCATTTATAACTTAAAGGTCTAAATAACCACACATATGTTAACCCCATTAAAAAGAATGTGACCACATTTAAAGAAACATTTAAAAACAAAACAATTATTTACACAAGCCTTGGATAATTCCAACTTCATATTATTGAAACACTAGGGGGCTGTGCCCCATGCTAGCCAACCCCCTTCTCTCTGGCCGCTTTTGTGGCCAGAGAGCCTGATGACATCATTCTGTTGCACAGCAAGAAAAGCTTTTTTTTTATTTAAAAAAAAAAAAAGAAAGCAAGTTCCCTTAAATCTGTACCTTGACACTTTCTAATCCCTTCTTGCATAATACATTATGCTGCTCCAAACTATCTGGCCTCTGACATGCATCTGACGAAGTGGGTCTTTGCCCACGAAAGCTTATGCTCCTATACTTCAGTTAGTCTATAAGGTGCCACAGGACTCCTTGCCACTTTTATCTGATCTCTGTAGCTTTCATTAATGGGTTTTAGGATTCCCTTTGTGCCATTCCAAAATTCATACTATCACTACACAGGCACAACTCCTGAAGAAATTTTAGGAGTCCTTGCACAGATAAAACTCTGGTGTCACTTATGTTTGCCCTGGACAAGGTTTTCAGAATGACAACAGCTGCAGGAACCTTCGCTATACTAGCATTTCAAATACTGTTACCTCAGTGGGATATTTTTTTAAAAGACAAAATTTAAAAAACTCCCCAAACTTAGCATATTCATATATGGGAACATTTGCATTTGGTCTTCTGCAGTACCTGTTAGCTGTAACAGCCTAACTATAACATAGCATCAACCCCATCTACTCTACATCTCATTTCAATCTCAGTTAAAAACCTTTTTTTTTTTTTTTTTTTTTTTGCCAATAACTCTTTCACCCTTTGTATTACTTACCAGCATAAAACATGTTGGGATGCAGTATGCATGAAAGGCAAGAACATACAGTTGCACTGTTTCTCTAGTGAATTGATACTTCTGTCCTCCTCCCTTTAGTGCAACTAAAAAACAAACAAACCCACACACGTGTGGAAACCCCAGGATACTATCCAGCAAAGAATGAGCTTTATTTCAGTCTTCTCTCTGCACCCATAGGGATTACTGTCCGCCAAGTCAGTCAAGCAGTCCCACCAGCAGCAACTATGAGGATTAGATTAATTATGAAGTTAGGTTAATTTCTGTCTGCTTTTTGCTGTTGATCAATAAATATAGTTATTGATTGACATAGCATGAGACTGCTTAGATTCTTCTGGGTGGAGCAATAAAGCGTTAGGCAGGCAAGTTCTCAGCGAGACAGACTACTTCTGTCACTTCTCCCCAAGAAATACATACTCAGCATTGACATTCTTGTCCCTTTCTCTAACGTGAGTACAGATGTAAAGCATATCCTCATCTCCCTCCTTTCATCACCCACAGCCTAAGCTTGGAAAGAGAGGTAAAAGGCCTGCCCTGTGGAAAAAAACCCTCCAGATCCCTTTTCATTGCCCTCACCCTTATATTGGTTCTTGGCAGGATCTGCTTACTCTTGGAAGTCCAGACATCCTTCTACCTTCCTGGGGCAAAGAAACCTGGCAGGAGTTCAACACACTGTTTTTAGCATCATATCACCCCTCTCCACCAATAACCCTGCACCTAATAATAAGTCCTGCTCTTTCAACCATCCCCATTTCCAGCCCTACGGGGGAAAGGGGAGATTGACAGAGCTCCTGCCCCTTCCGCCCCTCTCAAGCTCCAGCAGGGGGAAGGTATCAGTGCTCCTACCCCCTTCGGTCCTCCACCCCCCATTCCCCAGCCCGGGGAAGGGGGAAGTGACAGAGCTCCTGCCCCCTTCAACCTCCTCCATGCCCCAGTTGGTGGGGCCCCACGCCGGCGGCTCGGCTTACCTTGCCCGCGCGGAGCGGGCCGACCCGGGTCCGCAGAGCACAGTGCCGCCGGGAAAAGCCGCAGCACCAACCGGCTCCTCCAGCGCCGGAGGCGACGCCAATTCACCGGCCAAGCTGCGGCTGCTGCCACCCCGGGCTGCAGGGAGGCGGAGGCGGAGGCGGAGGCGGGAGCGGGAGGCGCGGCTCAGGGCCGTGCAATCGGGTCCGGAGCCATCGAGCAGTCGCTGTGGCGGGCGCGGCCTCGCTGCTCACTGGCAGAGCCGGGGGCGGGGGGATTGCCGGGCCTCCACCACCTCCCTGGGTTGCTCTGCGCCCGCCGGTAGCCCCGGGCCTTGCATCATCCGCACCTGGACCCCGTAGCGCATCCCCGACCACTGGCCTCCACAGGAAATCAGGGGCGGCCCAGCGGTGGAAGGGGGCGAATCCTGCAGCCGTACTGGTGGACAGCCAGGGCCTAGCGAGGCGGGGCCTGCTCCCCAGGCGCTAAGGCTTTTTGGTACCATGAAGATGTAATAATTACAACTTACAAGGAAGCTGCTGCTTTAAGACTGCATTTACTTTCGTTTTCCTCAGTATTGTGGGTTTTATTAACAGACCCCATCCTCCATTTATGGTAGTAGCAAAGCCCAGCTCTCTAAAACAAAATGCCTAAGGTATCCATTGTGCAATAGGGGGTTGCTCCAAAGAGGAGGCCGTGTAGTTGAAATGGAAGAAAATTGTTCCTGGTGGGACTGAGAACTCTTTGGGGCAGAGGCACACAGCAGTTAGCTAAACGGGGTGGGCGAGTTTGCCTTCTGTACAGCAGCTAGAGAGAACTACAGTCTGTTTTAAAACAGCCGGCGTTTCTCTCTAGCTGCCATGCATCATTGGCAGGGGGAAAAGACCACACTCTCCCCTTGCCCCAGGTCTCTGTGGGCCTGGGAGTGGGCGGGCAGCCCAGACGGGTTCCACCAGCTTAGTAGGCCAGATCCAGCCTGCAGAGGCCCCTTTGCCCACCCTTGCTCTACATCCTACCACAAGGTCCTTTAAAAACTCAAGTATAAAGAGGCAAATAGCAAGGTCTCTCCCTCAAAGACCTGTAGTGGGACCAGTGCTGTTCAACATATTCATACATGATCTGAAAAGGGGGGCAAACAGTGAGGTGGGAAAATTTGCTGCGGACACTAAATAACTCAGTACTGAGAAGAGCTAGAAAGAGAGCTCACAAACTTGGATAATGAATAGAGGGCCTACCAAATTCACTGTCCATTTTGGTCAATTTCAGTCATAAGATTTTAAAAATTGTAAATTTCATTATTTCAGATATTTAAATTGAAATTTCAGTGTTGCAGAGGTCTTGATCCAAATGAGAGTCATGTGTGAAGGGGAGTCGCAAATTTATTGCAGGGGAGGTTGCAGTATTAGTACTCTTACTGCTGTGCTGCTATTGGTAGGGGTGGTACCATCAGAGCTGGGTGACTGGAGAACAGCAGCTATTGTCCGGGACCACAGTTCTGAAGGCACAGCAGTACAGAAATAAGGATGGCATAGTATAGTGTTACCACTCTTCGGCACTGCTGGTGGTAGGGCATCACCTTCAGAGTTAGGGCCCAGCCAACAGTTATTGCTCACTAGCTGCCCAGCTCTGAAGGCAGCACAGAAGGGTGGCAATACTGCAATCCACCTGCAATTTCCTTTGGATCAGGACCCCCAGTTCGAGAAACACTGTTTTTCCCCATAGTAGGGGGAAAAGTACATAAGACTAGATATCACGGGGAAAATACAATCTATGATATGTTTTGCACTTCCATGAATTTGACGGGACCCTATTTTTGAGGCAACAAAATGGCAGATTAAATTCATTGCTGATAAATGTAAAGCAATGCACATTAGAAAAATTATCCCACTTGCACATATAAAATGATAGGTTCTAAATTAGCTGTTACCGCTCACAAAACAGATCTTGTATATAGTTCTATAGAAACATATGCTCAGAAAGCAGCAGCAGTCAAAAAAGGCTTACAATGCTAGGAACCATTAGAAAAAGAAGAGATAAGAAAAAATATCATACTGCCACTATATAATTGCATGGTACACCCACACCTTCAATACTACTAGCAGTTCTGATCGTCCCATCAAAAAAAAAAAAAAGATTAAAATGAGAAAATAGATGTCTTTTGCTTGACATCTAAAAGATTGGGACTGTTCAGGGTGGTGGTGGTTGTTTTTTAAAAAAGGGGTGAGGGGAATATACTGGAGATATATAAAAGTATGAATGGTCTGGAGAAAGTGGATAGGGAAGTATTATTGACCAGTTCACATACCACAAGACCCAGGGGGTTAACCAATCAAATTAACAGACAGCAACTTTAAAACTAACATAAGTAAGTATTTCTTCACACAATGCACAATCAAACTATGTAATTTGTTGCTAGAAGATGTTGTGAAAGACAAATATATAACTGGGTTCAAAAAGAAATACAGAGGATAGCATGATGCTGTATAAAAAGAAAGTTGAATATCTACATGAGTACTGCCACCACTTGCACAATTATACTACATCGTGTACAAAATATGCCATGTAATAGAAGAATAGAAAAGTTGTAATCTGTTGAACAGTACTATCTTGTATTATATCACAATGAAGTTATGAAATTTTACTAGGGCTGTCAATTGATTTGAGTTAACGCCTGTGATTAACGCAGGGCAGGATTAACATGTTAATTTTTTAACGCGTTAATCCAGGCGTTAATGCTATGCTGCCCCCTTTGAAGTACCGCGATTAAATTTTTTAATCACTTGACAGCCCTAAATTTTACTTATGCATATGCTTGTTACTAAACACGTTGTGTTCTTAAATAACATTCACAAGAGAGATTTACAGCAGGACTAGCCAGCCATGTGTTGATGAGCCATTAAGGAGAATAAATTCTTCCAGTAGACTCCTGCCAAGGATGTCTCAGAGATCATATGGACAAAGGATGCCCCATGAACCAGCAGGGCAGGTAGAATACATGTTTCATAGCTCCTTGATTGGGCCAGCAGTTTTTCATGCACCTAGACTATAGACAGTGTAAACTACAGACAGTGATATCAACTTCTTTTCTCATTCCTGCCTCACATCTCTGGTCTGTGATTTCTAACAAGGGGAACATTGAACAATGGAGTGAGGACTCCCATCTTTTGGATGAATGAGAGAAAATGATTGCAAGTTATCAAATTTAACATCACTGCTGTTACCTTGATCTAGACTCAGAAATCAATTGTAATGTACATGAATCACTTTGATCTTTTAATAACACTCTTCTTCATATTAATAAACTTTTAGATTTAGTTTATTAAAGGATTGGCTGTTAATGGTTTTGTGATGGGATTCTGAAGTATATATTACCTCAGGTGAGTGGCTGGTTCTTTGGAACTGGCAGAACTATAACTGGTTTTAATAGGCTTTCATCACAAAATTTGGCTTGTCTGGGTGAATGTATGAGGGCCTGAGGGCCTGAAGGGAACCTTCTGTGGTTTCATAACAACTGGTATTTTTATCTTAATCCTTAGGGAAAATAATATCCTACATTTAAGTTATAAATATTTTATATTGTATTACTATATTTTTAAAAATCAATTACATTTATACTTGTTTACTACACATTAATTCAGTTTTCCTTTATTCACCAATTATGCCTGACCTTAAGAGTTATGGAATCCCATATTCAGTTTAGTTAATGAAACAAAAGACTGAAAGTGAATTGCAGAGAAAAACACCACGAATTATACTTTCCATTGTTTATCCTATTTTATGTAAATATATTGAATTATTTTAAAAACTTCCAGTCCAATTCTGTAGAGCCCTGGGCAAATATAAAATTTTGAATCTGCATCTGCCTGCACAAAATGAGCCACAGCTATCCACATCCACATTCGCCAATGCGAAAACCTGCAGATACAAAGCAGATATCCACTACTTTTCAGTTTAGATACAAAATTTGTATCCACATCTCTAAAAATTAGTTCATAGAACCATAGAACTGGAAGAGACCTCAGAAGGTCATCAACTCCAGCCCCCTGCGCTAAGCAGGACCAATTCCAACTAAATCAACCCGGCCAGGGCTTTGTCAAGCCGAGACTTAAACACCTCTAGGGATGGAGACTCTACTACTTCCCTAGGTAACCCATTCCAGTGCTTCACCACCCTCCTAGTGAAATAGTTTTTCCTAATATCCAACCTGGACCTCTCCCACCACAACTTGAGACCATTGCTCCTTGTTCTGCCATCTGTCACTACTGAGAACAGCCTCTCTCCATCCTCTTTGGAACCTCCCTTCAGGAAGTTGAAGGCTGCTATCAAATCCCCCCTCACTCTTCGCTTCTGCAGAGTAAACAGACCCAAGTCCCTCAGCCTCTCCTCATAAATCATATGCTCCAGCCCCCTAATCATTTTGGTTGCCCTCCGCTGGACCCTCTCCAATGCGTCCACATCCTTTTTGTAGTGGAGGGCCCAGAACTGGACACAATACTCCAGATGCGGCCTCACCAAAGCCGAATAAAGGGGAATGATGACATCTCTGGATCTGCTGGCAATGCTCCTCTTTTTTGGTAACCGGGTTTGGTTCTTTAAAGGATTTGAAACCACAGATAGAGGAATACTTCTTTTTAGGGTCAAACAAAGATTTTTTATTTTTTCTATTTACTTTATAATTAATTTTCCATTTAAATCAACTCACTATTTTTGATTATTTTAAGACAATATAATATACAAAGAAAAAATAGAAAAACAGTACAGTAAAAAAAAAAACAAGAAATAATAACTTCTCCTACAGATATACCTGTCATGATTATGAGGGTTAGCCAGCAGCCTGGGGATTAAGGGGTTAACTACACCTAGCCAGGTGGAGTGACCAATAGGAATGTAGGTGGGACTTTTCAAACTGGGACAAAGGAATTTGGTTTTTTTTCCTTTCTCTTTTTGTCTCTCTGAGAGAGTTCTCTGCAGCTACAGAGAGGGACAAGCATGTCTCTCTCTCTCTCCAAGACACCATTCTTCATTTTCTGTAAGTAGGGTAAAGTTTAGGTAGTTTTGTTAGGTTTTATTGTTTTATGGATTGGGTATGGGATCTGAGATCTGGCACTGCTTATAAGTTGTTTTGGCTTTTCTTTGTAACTAAGTTCTAGGCCCATGGAGTTTCTCCATGAGTATATTTTGTTACCTCCCTATCTAGTCACTATGTTTGCAACAGGAATATTGTTGTAATAATAAAAGTTCTTTCTTTTCTTTTTATTAACCTGGCAGTGGTTAATTGTGTGCCTTGATTTTTATTTTAGGGGTAAGATTTCCCAAATGATCTTTCCCCTGATTTCTTTATCAACATTTGGGTGGTGGCAGGGGAAGTTTTATTCCCAAGATCTAGGTTTTTAAGATCTTGGGGGAAGTTTTAGACCAAAGCCTGGTAGATAAGGCTTTGGGGTACACTTGCTGGCCCCCACTTCTGCATTTATCATGCCAGAGTGGGGAAGGAGCCATGACAATACCCTCCTGATTTATCTTTAAACAATTTATGGAGTTAACAATTATATAATACTCACGTTAAGAAAGATCGAAGCATTGCTTAGATTCAGGAGATATTCTTTTCTTTATGTTTTCCTTTCTTTGGATTTTTCGTTGCAACTTACGACCGGTATTCGTTCCCCTTTCGGAGCTTATGTGTAGCAGCGAGATTCAGCGCCAGGGAGGGAGCCCTGGTTGATCAGACCTGGCTTTTTGGATTCGCAACCTGTCCGCTCGTGGTCTGTTTCAGCCCACCTTATATACCCTGTTTCAGTATTTCGGTACTCCTCCACTTGCCTGACAATTGCTGACGTTAGATTTTTGTTGTCTCATTCTGCCCTTACAAAAAACTTTCGTCTGCTCCATTTGGGGTAATCAGCACTTTGTTGCATACTGCTGTCTGAGTTACTTACTTCCCTAAAAGCGGGGTTATTGTTGGTCAACCAATCAAATTTTGTTTTTTATTTTTATCTCCTGTATCTGACAATGCTGCCTTTCCTTTCCACTTACAATTAAACTGGTGCTCATTTGACATATTCTGGGTAGGCCTCAACACATCCCTTTCACACTCTTAATGCAGCCTAATATGCCATTAGCCTTCTTGGCTACAAGGGCACACTGTTGACTCATATCCAGCTTCTCATCCACTGTAACCCCCAGGTCTTTTCTGCAGAACTACTACTTAACCGGTTGGTCCCCAGCTTGTAACTATGCTTGGGATTCTTCCGTCCCAAGTGCAGGACTCTACACTTGTCCTTGTTGAACCTCATCAGATTTCTTGTGGCCCAATCCTCCAATTTGTCTAAGTCATTCTGTACCCTATCTCTGCCCTTAAGCATATCTACCTCTCCCCCCAGCTTAGTGTCATCCGCAAACTTGATGAGGGTGCAATCCATCCCCTCATCCAGATCATTAATAAAGATATTGAACAAAACCGGTTCTAGAACCGAACCTGGGGGCACTCCGCTAGAAACCGACCGCCATCCTGACATCGAGCCATTGATCACTACCCGCTGGGCCCGGCCTTTTAGCCTTCTTTCTATCCATCTTACCGTCCATTTATCCAATCCACAATCCCTTAACTTGCTGGCAAGAATATTGTGGGAGACTGTATCAAAAGCCTTGCTAAAGTCAAGGTATATAACATCCACTGACTTCCCCATGTCCACCGAGCCAGTTACCTCATCATAGAAGATAATCAGATTGGTCAGGCACGACTTGCCCTTTGTGAACCTATGCTGACTATTCCTAATCACTTTCATCTCATCCAAGTGCCTCAATATGGATTCCTTAAGGATCCCTTCCATGATTTTTCCAGGAACCGAGGTAAGACTGACCGGCCTATAGTTCCCTGGATCATCCTTCTTCCCTTTTTTGAAGATGGGCACTACATTTGCCTTTTTCCAGTGATCCGGGATTTCTCCCGATCTCCACAACTTTTCAAAGATAATAGCCAAAGGCTCCACAATGACATTTGCCAACTCCCTCAGTACCCTCGGAGATATCCATGAGTGTGGATATCTGCAGATATAAAGTGGGTATCTGTGGATTTGCAGGACTCTACAATACTGCAAACAAATCACATGAATATTCTTTACACAATCAATCTCACTGAGATAAATTCTCTTATTTGTATCAGTGTTAAATCCAGAATAATTCTACTGAATTTTGCAGCTACACCAAGGCAACAAAACAAAATTTGGTTCTGTTTACCTTCAATGTATGAGTAAGGGTTACAGTGCTGGGGTCTTTAAATAAAGAGGATTAAATATTACGAAACAGTAATATGTTTAAACAAAATCAAATTCAATTGCCTTTTAAAAATCTTAAAGGATGAAAGTCATAGCAGATAAATTAAGAAATTAAAATGTTAATTGCAAAAATTAGCAAAACTATTATCTCTTAAATATTCCTACATTGTCATAGCTTAGGATCTGAGCTTGCAAACAGTTATAATAGATAAGTAACTTTACTCCTGCAAGTATTATACTTTGAAGTTTTGTTCTTAAATGAAGCCTTTTGGCTTCAAGATGAAAAAAGGTACTCATGTCCAAGTGTCTTTAGGATCAGACACATATATTTTTTATAATATAGACTCTCCTGGCTTTTGTAAAGACTATATATCTTGAGGAGATTGGTTTTTTCCATTCAAAATATAATTGTTTATTTATCTGATGAAGTGGTTTTTACCCAAGAAATCTTATGTCCAAATAAATCTCTTCATCTTTAAAGTGCCACAGGACTCTTCATTGTTTTTGCTTATTTATTGTTTTTAAAGTCCTTTGTTCAAATACAGTTACTAATTTTTTGTACAATTGCTGCAAAATAAAATGTATGAGCTCCCTCTGCTGAGTAGTCGCTGCTGTTTCTGCAGTTGTGCCCATTCTGGCTAATGTTTAAGCTGAGAAGGAAATAAATATTTCATACATAGATCTTGCAGCATTAGAAACAATAATATGTTTACTAATTGAAATAATGAAGGAAGCAATTGTACTATTAAGAAAGTGTAACCAACAGACCTAGTTAAAAAAAGAAAGTTAACTATATATTTAATAACTTTCCATATTCAAAAATAAGATATGCTATTTCTGACAGCTTACAATAAGATATTTTTAAGATGCACGGATAAAATTATTCCCACAAGAATTAAACAAATGTTAATGTGGTGCAGATAAAGACTGCTGATTGATAAGACCTCCCAAAACCAGTCTCCCTTCAACAGTTGCAATCTCTTTTCTAAATGCAGCACTTCTAAACAATCTGACCCTTACATTCATATTTTTAGTACTTACTCATGAAACAGACCATATATTATGACATTTCTACAAATACTTTTAAAGTGAATAAGAAACCTTATTAAAATGTATAACAAGATGTACATAGCTCTATGTACAAAACTATTTGACAGGAATGCTATTTACTTGATGTTCCATGCTGCATATGCCATTCTTTTTTATAAATCAGCTAGAAGATTTACCTGGCATTGTTCAGGTTTGTAACTCTATTAATTTACGTTATTTGGAAAATAAAATGAAAATGTGCATGCTTCATTTAAATCATTGCTCTGGGGTGGGACTGGAAATGAGCAGTTCAGTATTTAGTCTGCTCTAGAGAGAGGACTACCCCGTGTTCTCTCTCAGAAGCTGCTTGTGGCCAGATAAGAAGCGCTTCTCCATGGCCACTGCAGCTCCAATGGGCACAGCCAGGCGAGGGATGCATGTCTCCCAGCTGGGGCAGGCAGGGCCGGACTGAGCCATTCCGGAGCCCCAGTCAGACAGTTTAACTGCGCCTCAGGTTGGGGGAGGGCACATGTGCAGCCCCGCCCCCGCCCAGTGCGAGGAGAAGGGCGCACGGAGCTGGCGGTGGAAGGACACATGTGCCCGTCCCAGCCCAGCCTGGCTACTGCCGCTGGCGCGCAGCCCGGGGCCACCCACGGGGAGCCGAGCCTGGCCATGCAGGGCCCCGCAGTCGCAGGGAGAAGGGCACTGCTGGCCGGAGCTCCGGGGGTTAACAGCACTGCTGGGAGCTGCTGCAGCCCACGATCCGGGCGTGCGGTGCCTGATAGCAGCTATAGGGGCACTGCATGCCCCTTCCAGCTGCCATCAGGTGCCCCCATAGGTTGGCGCCCTGGGCAGCTGCCTGGCTAGCCTATGCCTTAATCTGGCCTGGGGGCAGGTCCAGGTTTGTCCTCCCCCTGCACTCCCCAGCCAGAGTGAGGAATGCAGCAAACTTTTTTCCAGGTCCCCATATATGGTCCCCATATATGGCCCCTTGCTGCTCCCCCTGTCATTATACAGTATAAGGGTCCCTGCTTTCCATCCCGTATCCTTGATGCCCCTGAGATGTATTGGATACCAGTGATTCCTCGAGTCAGTAAACATTGCAGTTACTCAGCACTTTTCAGAAATTGGCCTAAATTAGCAGAAGGCATGAAAAATGAAGTTTTTCCCAGTGAATAGAATTTTGATGGATTTCCACAAATTATTCACAAAGAACAATCTCTCTCATATAGCATTCTATACTAGGAATTTAAATGAGTTGTTGTGTCTGTTATAAGCAGATAGTGAATTATTAATGAGTAAATATGCAATCAATGATGAAGTTAATAAATACGTATTTCCAAATGATTTATGTGCATAATTTAATTGCCTCAGGAATCGTAAAAATAAAGAACTTACAGGAAATAAACATCTCTAAGCAAATACAGGATTATTTCACATTCGTCAAACTATCAGTCTCTTGTATTAAAATGTAAAGTGTGTGTCTATGCAGAAAATTTAGATTCTTGTGACAGCATAGTGTGATCCTAGAGATTACTAATATACACTGAAGTATATTCTATATGAAACTAAACTGACAAGTATTTTCGAATATTGAGCCATGATTCAGGATTTCAAAAGGTATGCATCAGAATAGAATACTGCCCATTGTGTTTCATAGGAATTGCTATGTTGGATGATATACATGGCCCTTCACCTAGTCAAATATCCGGTCACCAACAGTGAACTGAAGTAGGTAATTCTGAGAAAGTTGCAAGAAATTCCACAGTGAAGTAAACTGCCTTCCATGAAAGTGTCATCCTAATCCTCTGATGGTTAGAGAGTGGCATAAATCCTGAAGTATGAAGTTTTATATTCTTTTCAGAATTTTTTTCACACGCATTATAATTCTGGATAGTCTTGTTATTCACAGAACTGACTGATTTCATTAACTTGTTTGCTTCCACATCCGGTGCCAATAAGAGCCACACTTTATTCACAGATTGAAAAATATCATTTTGAATATGCCATCTAATTTAATTGAATGTCTCTTTTCTCTGTTGTCCATGGCTTATAACATAAAACCTCCAACCTACCTTCTATCTGCCATTAATTATCATCTGTATTATAGTAGTACCGAGAGGTCAACCTCTGCCCCAGCCCCGCCCCACCCCCCAAAAACAGGTGGCATGTACAGCAACGGCTCCATGTGCTGCCCCTCATCCACAGGCCCTGACCCCACAGCCTCCTCTGGCCACAGTTCTCCCTCATTGATCAATGGGAGCTGCAGGAGTGGTGTCTGCTGGCAAGGACAGCATGTGGGAGAACCCCTGCTCTGTCCTTCTCAGGGGGCTGCAGGGACAGTGCTAGACACTGTACATAAAATAAGATCCAGGCCCTGTTCTGCAGCATTTACAGTTTAACAGACAAGACAGACAAAAGGCAGGGGAAATCGATGCAATATGCAGGGAAGGTGAACAATGTGATGGCTGCAGATATCAGATTATTTCCAGATTTTTTATTTTAAATCCTTTTCACTGAATTATATTAGGAGAGGATTAGCACCACTGAAAGAAAAAGGAAGCAAGGGGATGGAGCAAAGAGCCAATTATCACGGGGCATAAAACACAGCAAAAACTTCAATAAGCAGTCAGATATCATCAGTGATCTCTCATCCCTGCTTGAACTGCTTTCTGTAGCAGTTGTCCTTAGCTTTTCTTCCCTGTGGCTTCTTTCCAAAAGGTACATGACTGGTGGCAGGGATGTGTCATATTGGTCCTAGTGCCACCACAAAATACATCTTCCTGGCATGATTCTGGATTCCACCTTGGTCCTGCAGCCCACAGAGAACATCAGTTATTGGATTCTGCATGGTGCTGTGAGCATAGGTGTGTACTTGCTGTGGTTCATGGTGTCCCTGAAGCTTGCCCCTTCTGGGGTGGGAAGGAGACCATGGAACATCTCTCCCTTCAGTATGCCAGGTTACAACCCTTCTTCTGACACCTTCAGAACCTGTTACTGAGATTCTGGCTGCACTTCTCCCCTCACTTATTTATGCACACACCCCATCCTTGGCCACACAAAGTGACGGGATCTAATCATCAATCTCCTCCTGGCTATTGCCACGCTAGTCATTCATAACACCAGAGAAGTAAGGGTTGGCTGAGGGAAGGGGCTGTGACTGTGAGGCCTATTTCCATTCCTTTATCCGTTCCTGCATCCAGGCAGAATTCCTCTGGATGCCATCTGCTGGCTCCTTCGATGCTTTTGAAGAGCAGTGGGCACTCTCCAGGGCTCTCTGTTCAGTGTCCCTTTAAGTTCCCTTGTTTTAGCCCTTTGACCATCATGCCTGCCCCATAATGAGCGCCATATTAGTAGTATTTGAGTGCCTGACAACCTTTAATCTATTTACTCACTCCCACCACTGAGAGATAGGGAAGTCTGATTTTACCTATAGGGAACTGCAGAAAAGAAAGGCTAAAGTGATCTGCTTATATCCATGCAGGAACAGAGAACTGAACCTGTGGAATTCATCCCTTCTGTACAGACTCCCCATTTCCCCATGTTTTTTTATCTACTTCCTAATAAACTTAAACATTTCTTCATGGTTTTTAAAGCAACAGAAAACTTATTATTTTTGCCTTAAACAAATGTTAAAAGAACTTCTGCTTTATTTTCACTACAATAAATCTTAAATAATCACTATTAGCAAAATATTTTAGATACACATACACACAGATAAGCCACAAGAAAGTGTTAGACTCTTTTTAATAATAATGCATTTCACTGGATGGACAACACTTGCATAAATTTTCAGAAAAAAAGTTTGATTTCTTCCCATGCCGATCAATTTAAATGATTATCACTTTTAAATAAGAAATTCTACAGATGCTGGACAATATACAATATACAATATCGTTTTTTTTTCAAAATTCAATCATATGAGTGAAAGGTCCATTTGTATCCAGTTTTAACACCTGTCTGTTTCCATATGTGCCATACTTGACAACAACACCTGCTTCAGTGCATTTCGTATTAGCAGCCAGTTCTTTTTCACACAATGTTACAAAATGGGAATAAAGTTCCATCCCGTTTTCTTTTTCAATGTTGGAATGGTACTGCATATTTCGTCCCTTCAGCTTACCACCCAGAGTAGCTTGGGGTATTATTAATAAATTGCCTGGTAAATCCAGAACAGAAACATAGTTTCCACTTTCGGTTTCACTTAATTTAACATTCAACAGCGTGTTAACTGCAAAAGAAAAAAAAATCAAATACAATACAAGAAACTTATATACTAAAGGGGGAAAAGGCTGATTATTCATTAATCAGTGTATACCAGATAAATATAGCTCAATACAGTTAATATCAAACACAGATTAGTTCTTTCCATACTAAGGAAAGTGTTGGTATATTGTGAAGAACATGGGAGTGTCTTTATTAACTTTATGCATTAATACATCTGTGGACTTGCCAGTTATTGTGGGGTGAGCAACTCTTTGGAACCCTAAGGATTGATTCCAGCCACAGTCTTTCCTAGGACACGGGAACATGGCTTTGCCCGTGTTCAGAGGCCAATAACAGAATCTATTATGAGGCCAATAACCCCATCTGAAGAAGGCTCAACCAGGTTCAGGAACCTCAGGAGATCCTCAGGTGGGAAATCTTGAACAAAGGAACTTTGAAATGGATAAAGGACAGCCTGAGGGAAACTGACTTAGAAGTCAGCCTGTCAGATGCAGAAGCTTGTCTCACCCTGCCTCAATGTTGAGATTGCCTGGGTCAAGTTGAGATTGCATGGGGCATACTTAAAATGGCCACAAAAAAGTTAAGCATAGGTAAGATAATCTAGATTTAGGCTTCTGGTATTTTTAGCCCTTTTCTCTCTGGTATATATGCCTGTGGACCAATAAATAATACTTGCTTTGAAATAGCAGTAGTGATACTTGAATTTCATACTAGTCACAAACTTTCAGAAATAAATCATCAGTATGAGCCAAACCTTCTTGTGCCTATTGAGATAATATGGCTGGTAAACTGATGATAGCATAAAATGGTCAGTCTGAACTGAGGTAAATTTGGGACTTCATTCTGAGAGAAGCATAGTTGTAGGCTGTCATTTGAAACAGTTGCCCACAAAAACTGAGGGGCAATATTCACCCATGAACCATAATGTATACAAACAAACAATCAAAATTCCATTTACCTTACACTCTTTTTTCCTTAGTAAGCATATTATAGAACCCTTCATTTCTCCTCCGCCCCCCGCTTCCCACTCCACCCCCATACTGCACGATGAAATACAAGGAGTAGGAAACCTGTATCATCCTGCTTGAAACTCTCATAAATTTCTCTAAGGGCAGATGTTTGAACCAGGTAGAGGTTGAATTATGAACCCGATACTGATTTAAATAATTTTAAAATTCACAAACAAAATTTACTACTAGAAAGATTACATAATTAATGAAAACAAACACTGCTGACTTAAATGGTTAATGAAAATTAAGCCTTTCCTCTCTAAGTCACTGGTTCAAGTTCAAGCCAAGACAGGACAAACAGAAACCTGTTGCCATCTGATAGCAATCAGAACCAATTTGTGCTCTCCTTCCAGTTGTCACTGAAAAGGTCTCCATGCCACAATCCCACCATAACAACGGGAAATATAACTAGTACCGTCACTGGAGTCCCAAAAAAGGGAAAGGATTTAATGGGTAATGAGAATGAACTATTTCTTAAATCATTGTCGGAGTTGTTAGTAGGCAGTATGAGGAGAGCCCTGCATAGATATAATATCGGTATGAGTATCTGCAAAAATGATCCACAGATACCCACATCCATAGATGCCAATATCCACACAGTCTTATGAAACTGCTATTTGCCAAACTGTGTTGAAAAAAATGGCAGGCTTTTTCGAAAGAGCCTGTACTCTTCAAAAGATGAGGAGTACAGGCTCTTTTGAAAAAGCATGCCATTTTCGAAAGAACCACGTCTAAACCAAGGTTTTACTTTTGAAATGGTGCTTTTCCGAAAGAGCGATTATGCAAATGAAGTGCGGGATATTTAAATCCCCCCTTCATTTGCAATTTCTAAGTGTCTAATTTACATCCCTCTGTCGAAAGAAGGATGTAGTCTAGATACAGCCACACTGTCAATAACAAGCAAAGGTCTGCAGACACAGCTATCCTTGCTTTTTATCTTGAAAACTATGCCTGAATTTTTGTGTCCACCTATATATCAAATATCTCAGAGAAGAGAGCAGAAGGAAATAGTTTTATCCAACACCTCCTTCTGGTTCCATGGGACATCATTATTTTTAATATCTTGAATATATTGTCAAGTTGAACTGAAGGTCATGCTATGTGCCAACTGAAAGGCTGTTTTCCCTATATGTTCAGTTCCATTTTGGATCCAAGTCATTCTCTTAACGTCCATATGAGTAATAGGTCACTCAAGGAACCATATGCTCATAATTTATTAGGTTTGCTAGAATGTTTTTGTGATGTGATGTTCACTCCACACCTCACCTGAAAAAGATTAAGGCAGCAGGAAAGGGACTAATGATCTTACCTGAGGAATAATTAGGCTGGATAGGCAAGCCCTATCAAAAGATCAATCTCAGGTGAACAGGTGTATGCTGGGCTAAACCAAAGCCAGCAAGTAAGAACAAAAAGAGTCTGTAGTCACTACCTTGGAGGAGGGATTTGTGCTTAGAACAGACTATGAAGAACCTGAAAGAAAAGAAATAGCCATAGGGAGTAAAGGGTGCTCCACTAGTAACCTAGCATGGGCCAGAGATAGAAGATAACATAGGAAGGAGCACAGGGAAACAGTAAGGGTGTCTTGGAGAAAGCAGACTGTGGTTGCTGAACAGAAGTTCCATGCGTTGGGACACAATCATGGATGGACCAGGGTTTCCCTTGTTGCCACAGAGGAAAGTGGCAGTCTTGAATTAGAGGACAGACTGGAAAAGTAGCCTAACAACCAATCATGAGAGACCCTGAAGAGCAAATACATAAAATGACCTGGCCAGAAGTCACAAAGAGGGAGCATAGTGAGCCCCAGAGAGTGAAGAGAACAAATGATAGAAGAGTGTAGTGTATCAGATCTGAAAAGAGCTAATCTCCTGAGTAGTCAGGAGGCATCCTCAGAGTGAGAGAATCCCATTAGTTATTAAGAAAAACCAAGTGAGTTTACATTGAATATACCCATTCTTCAAACATGGTCTACCACTACTAGATGGATACAAGATGAGATGAAGACATACATCAAAAGAACCAAGAAAGACAAACATGGTTCACAGGCAGAGCGTTTGATTCACTATTATGCTACACAATGTCCTTCTACTTCTATAGGCAGAGCCTCTGCCAAAACAGTCACTGAAAGGAGGACAGCAAAGGAGACCGTAAATGAAGGTCTGAACAACCAGCTTGTTCTTATGATCATGACTGGGGAGATACTAGCTCAGAATAATTTTAGTATAGAGTGAGTTTTGCAGATTACAGGTTCTCATTTACAAAGTTTCTTTTGAAAGATATTGTTCTTATTACCTTCTTCAGTCATGCCTCACACTGTGCCTAATTCGGTATCTTCTTCTTGATTTAGTTGCTGCATAATCAGACCCATTGTTTTTTGCTTCTCTCTTATTGTAAGAATACGAATAATAAAACATACCCATTTTTGGAATGAGTTCCTCACTGGCTCCTTTGAAGAAGCATACGTAGATAACCAGTCCTTTTTGGATCTAGGAAAGATTTCAACAACAAAAAAGTGCTGTGTATATGTGTAAATATCTCCACAAAAGTTAATATTAAGATAATCTATTACCTATACATTAACCCAAATTTAATTTGAATTGATAATATAGTAAATACAAGGCTAAAATTTAAAGCAGTTATAGAATTCTTAATGCTGGGATCCTTATACTGGGATACAGTGGCATAGAGCAGGAGTGGGCGAACTACAGGTCTGGCCCAGCACATATTTTAATCCGGCTTTCAAACTCTTACTGGAGAGTGGTCTCAGGAGTTTGCCGCACTCTGCCTGCTCAAAGCTCCTGCTGGGGAGTAAAGTCAGGAGCTTACCCTGCTCCGCATGCCTGGTATTCCCCAGCCCTGCACAGGCACAACTTCCCTGTGATCAGAACCTCATCCCCATGATCAGAACCTCAGGATCAGAACCTCATCCCCATGCACTAGGGATGTGAAGGACTAGTTGACAGGATAGTCAACTAGTTGTTTCCCCCTGCCCCTTGCTGCCTCTATCAGATAGAGGCAGGGGGTGAGGAGGAGTGGGGAGTACTTCAAAGCGGCAGCACCGCATGGAGCCTGGGGTCAGCTGCTCCATGTGGCACTGCTGCTTTGAATGCCGCAGGGAGTCCAACGTCAGACTCCTCCCGGCATTTCAACTCACCAGCGCCTCTTGGAGCCTGGAATCAGCTGTTGAGTCCCCAGCTGACCTCAGGCTCCGTGTGGCGCTGCCACTTTCAAACACCACTGCAGCGTTTCAAAGCAGCAGCGCCATATGGAGCCCAGGATCAGCTGGGGAGTTCTCAGCTGAACCTGGACTTCAGGGCTTTCACTTCTGAAGTGTAGCAAAAGCCCTTGGGCTGTTGCTACACTTCAAAGGCAGAGATACCCTATCTACTAATCGAATAGTCGATGAAAAAATGCATGGACTATTCAATCAGTCAATTGAATACTTAGCATCCTTACTGTGCACCAGTCCCACACACACAGCACCACTCTCACACCCCTTCCAGTCTCCTACAGCTCCCCCCTCAATAACCTTATCCAGATGCGGCGCAGAGGCCAAAATGTTTGCCTACAACTGGCACAAAGGTTTAGGAGACAGAAAATCCCTGATTTCAAAACTGAGCAGTCCAAGATTGTAAGCTTTGGAATGCAAGTAGACTAAGGTAAACTACTGATACCTATTCCTAGCAGGTTATGACAAGACATTCCTATGAAGTGGAAAGGTTGGGCTGGCCTAGCATATATCCAAAACTCACCTGTTATATAAATAGAACAGCAAACTAAACTGATTTACATAGACTTCAACCAGAATTTACCATATGCAAGAGGATCGTGGATTTTGGATAACAGCTAAATATATATTTCATATACAGGCAGTCCCCGAGTTACGCGGATCCGACTTACATCGGATCCACAGTTACGAACGGGGTTTCCTCTGCGTCTCCCTGGTCTGCTGGAGACCAGCAGACCAGGGAGACGGGGAGCAAAGCCTCGGAGGACGCCAGCAGCGGGACAGCCGCGGCGCGTCTGGGCTGTCCTCTGCCCGCGTGCTCCGCGGCTTTGCTCCCCGTCTCCCTGGTCTGCTGGAGCACGGGCAGCGGACAGCCCAGACGTGCCGTGGCTGTCCCGTGGCCGGCGTCCTCCGAGGCTTTGCTCCCCGTCTCCCTGGTCTGCAGCAGACCAGGGAGACGGGGAGCAAAGCCTCGGAAGACGCCGGCCACGGGACAGCCGCGGCGCATCTGGGCTGTCCCCCTGCCCCGTGCTCCGCAGCTTTGCTCCGGACGCCTGTGGTACAGCAGCTGGGGTGCTGCTGGTTGGTCCTGTAGCGCCGCTCTGGGCGCTACTGGACCAACCCGGCAGCACCCCAGCTGCTCTGCCCCAGGCGTCCTGATTCAGCCACTGCTGGTCAGTTTCAGCAGCGGCTGAATCAGGATGCCTGGGGCAGAGCAGCTTGGGTGCTGTTGGGTTGGTCCAGTAGTGCCGAGGAGCGGTGCTACTGGAGCAACCCAGCAGCACCCAAGCTGCTCTGCCCCAGGCGTCCCCAAGTCAGCAGCTGCTGAAACTGACCAGCGCTGACTACAGGAAGCCCGAGGCAGAGTTGCTCTGCCCCGGGCTTCCTGGAATCAGCCGCTGATCAGTTTCAGCAGCAGCTGACTTGGGGATGCCTGGGGTTCTTAAGTTGAATCTATATGTAAGAACTGGCGTCCAGATTCAGCCTGTTGAAACTGATCAGCGGCTGATTCCAGGAAGCCCGGGGCAGAGCAACTCTGCCTTGGGCTTCCTGTAGTCAGCCGCTGGTCAGTTTCAGCAGCGGCTGAATCTGGATGCCAGTTCTGACTTACATACAGATTCAACTTAAGAACAAACCTACAGTCCCTATCTTGTACGTAACCCATGGACTGCCTGTATTGTGAGGCAGAACATTAGAATTCTATTAATTCCTGACCCGATAACTCCTGCACTACGAGCAAGTACAAGGAAGTTACAAGCTTTCTTTCCTGCCATATAGGAGACACATTGGCTGAGCACAGGGAAGTTGACAACTGGAAATTATATTTTCCTTTAATCTGGACATTCAAGTGGGCAAATAAATCAGAGATAGGGTGGCTAGAGCAGAAAACAAAAGCACAATTACTTCAATGAAAGGCTGGAAACCAATGTCTGTGCAGACTGTCATAGTAAGAATTATTACTACTGCTAACAATAAAATATGCAGAATTGTGAAGTGCTGTTATGCAGCAAAAGAGGAAGAGGAGGATGTGTTTTATCAACAGCTCAATATTAATGTAGATGAGATTAATTTGATAATGGGAGACATGAATACAAAGGTTGGTAGCACACATGGCAAACAAATGAATAGTGCTAGACCACATGGCAACAATACAGGAAATTGTGAATTTCATTGCAAGTTCTTAACCTTTCCCCATTACAATCTCATTATTGGTGGTATTTCATTTCCTCACAAAGACATACATTAGGTTACATGGAACTCACCAGAGTGTCAAACCAAAAACCAGACTTTTATCAGCAAAAAAGCATAAACTGTCAATTTTGCATGTCAGATTTCACAGAAATGCTGAGTGTAGCAGTGATGATGAGTTACTAATGGCTAAGATTAAATTCAAGTAAAAGAAAAAGTGCAAATGGAGCCAAATTTGATCTTGACAAATTAAAGGGTAGCTCTCTGGAGAGAAACATACAACGTGATGCTTGAAAGATGTTTCAGAACATTAATTGGTAATAATAAAGAAATCTCACTGCAGATTAGACAGGAAATATACAAGGAAGCAATACAAAGCACAGCAGAATTGCTGGAAGGCATAAGCTAACTAAGAAAATATTGAACAAGCAACAAAACAAGAAAATTATAGGAAAAGTGTAACCAAGCCAGGACTTCAGGAAAAGCAGAAGTAAAAGCTTTATGTAAAGAGGTGAAGAGATGACAAATATTTGACAAGAAAAAGTTTTGGAAAGAGGCTCAATAACTAGAGATGGCATCAAGAAAACAAGATATGAAAACAATATACAAAAAAGGGTAAGTCGTGTGGGAATGTTATCAGGTGAACAATGCAAGCACTAAAATAAGCTACCAGTGAACTGACAAGTACTCAAGTAATGCTGGAAGTATAGAAGGAACATTCTGACATAGTACTGAGCACTGCTGATCATTGAATTGCAAGCATTCCAGATGAAAAGGGCAGCTTGTAAAACACAACACATATCAGCACCATCAACCAATACCATCACAAAATGCTGACTTGTGTCTGTGGCAGAAGGGTACAGGGAAGGCCACATAGAGGGGCACGAGGGGGCATCACATTTAAGAATTAAAAGTTTGGCAGGAGCATTGCAGGGGGAGAGGCAGAAAACCTCCTAAGTGCTACTATGAGTAACCTGCGCAACAGAAGACAATACAGAAAGAACAGTGAAACATTTAAAAAGAAGAACAGACAGTATAACAGCTGACTTGCTAAAAGTTTGCAGGAAAAGTGCTATCAAAACATTAGGGAAAAAAAGTTATAAACTATGGGAGCCACAGGAGGTACCAACTAGCAAAAGGTAATGCATCAATCTTCAAGAAAAGAGACCCTATAATTCCAAATAATTATAGCAGTACAGTACAAGTTTATTGTCAGTATTAAGAAAAATCATGACCAAAGTAATTGTCAGCAGATTAAGGAGAAGTATTAGGCAAGAAACAGGCCAAAGTTGTAATTATCAGATATCCATGCTCCAATAGCTAACAGGAAAACATGAGAAAAGGGGATTAAGGGAGTTTGTTATTTTCATTGACTGCATAAAGCCATGTGATTTAGTTTGGAGAAAAGAATTATGGAAAGCAGCATTATCATAGCAAGTTCCAGATGAGACCTTTACAATTATAATAACTACGAATGAAGACTCCTCCAGTGTGGTAAATACTGCTGGAAAACTAAGCAACTGGTTTAAGACAAAATTTCTTGTAAGACAAGGGGCCAACATTCCTAGGAGACAGACTACAGGTTGAACCTCTCTAGTCCAGCAACATCCATGGTCTGGAATGATTTTAGTTAGCTAGATGTCCACTTATCAATAAGCAGTGGAAGTGTTGGAAATGCTGATAGACAATATTGACTTCCCGTGGTTCAGTAAATTCTCTAGTTAGGTACCAGTCAGGTCCCAAGAGTTCGAGACTATAGAGCTTCAACCTGTAATAGTATTCCCATTTTACAGACGAGCTACTGAATCTCAAAGAAATTATCGGTAACTCAAACACCTACACTACGTCTACACTGGCATGATTTTGCACAAGAACTCTTTTGCAGAAGAGTTCTTGTGCAAAAACTCTTCCAGAAGAGAGCATCTGCACTGACATGTGCCTTTGCACAAGAGATGCGCTTTTGCGCAACAGCATCTATGCCAGTGTAGACATTCTCTTGCGCAAGAAAGCTCTGATGGCCGTTTTAACCATAGGGCTTTCTTGTGCAAGAAATTTATGTTGCCTGTCCACACAGGCGTCTTGCACTAAAACAGTTGCGCAAGAGGGCTTATTCCTGAGCAGGAGCATCATAGTTCTTGTGCAAGAAGCACTGATTTCATACATTAGAACATCAGTGTTCTTGCGCAAGAACTCACGGACAGTGTAGACAGGCAGCAAGTTTTTGCGCAAAAGCAGCCACTTTTGCACAAGATCACACCAATGTAGACACAGCCCTAAGGTCACACAGGTCTGTGGCATAACCAAGAACCAAACCCAAGCCTCCTGTGTCTTAATCCGGTGCCTTAATCACAGACTGATCCTGTTTCAATACAAGATAAAATTAGAAGTGGTTCAGATAATTCCCATTGCATTAACTGCAAAGTTCATTGTAACAGAATTCACTGGATTTCATTTTACTTTGTTACATATGTAAGAGGAGCTTGAATGTACTCTGTTGTAAGATTTTGTTTTACATATTTACCTTCTATAAATACGCCTTTCTATTGGAGTCTTCCATGTAATAATGTTTCTCAGCAATAAAAGTGATTATGAAAGAATGGGTACATAGTTTCGCAACTTGGTTCGGTGATGTGATTGGAGCCCCCAGGGGTTAAAGCCGACTACCCAGTGAAAACAACTGGATGATGGTGAAACAAATGATTTTTTTATTAAACAAAATGATTCTTTTATTAAAACCAAATGACTTTAAAATGAGTTTTTTACAAGTAATTGCCTAGTGCTTTTACAGGAGGGAAAAACTCAACCAAACTGCACTTAACTGATTACAAACTTTGTGATTATAATTCAATTATATTAAATCACTATCTCTAATTCGCTTAAGGCAGTGCAGCATGCAAGCAAAAAATACAAAAACAAAGCCAATATAATGATAATAAAAACTCCGTCCACAGCCAGCCCCTCTATGGTTATTTTAGGTGGAGTTAGTCATTAATCTACCTCTACAACTTAACAACTCCTGGGTTTCTATTTCTAACACTTATGCTTGGCCTAAATACACCATCACCACACAACACAAGATTATACAATTTACACAGTGTGGTTAATAGAACTCAGTTACACTCTACAGAATTACACAGTGAAATTAACACAATTCAACTATTAAGTAAACCAATAACTAATATATTTAAGCAATACTTACAAATCCAGCAACAATAACAGCATAAAGACACACTAGAACTCGGAGCATGCTCAGAACTCGCGCACCCCTATCTTTGACTCCAAGGGTGGGGAGGCAACCTCAGGGTGATCAATCCTTCAGCTGGGCAAAATGACACATGCCCTCAATACACAGAACCTCCCTGAACAAAGGGGTCAAGGGTTTTTTATAATATAACCTGATGCCTGGTACCTTATTAGGATCTGTTCCCTGGCAGGGCCTGATAGGCTGGTAATGAGGTAATGTGCAATATTGTCCTATAGGATTTTTCATGATGCCCGCCTGATGGCCCTGTGGACAGTTCTGGGTGCGGGCATGGTCAGTGTACATGGCAGATGCGTCTTATCTCCCTATGCCTACCTCCCTACCTTCAAGGACCGGTCAAGAGAGTCTTACAGAAAACTTCTGATAATCCAGCACCTTTTGGACTGAGGGGGTGTCGGACTCTCGGAAGAGGGGGCTATGAGGGGTCTGGGGCGGTGTGGAGGGGATGCCATCACAGACCCCTCATAGCCCCCTCTTCCGATAGTCTGGCTTTGCCCCAGGCATCCCCGATTCAGCCGCTGCTGGTCAGTTTCAGCAGCAGCTGACTTGGGGACACCTGGAGCAGAGCAGCTGGGGTGCTGCCGGGTTGGTCCAGTAGCGCCGCCCCTTGGCCCCAAGGGGCGGCGCTACTGGACCAACCCGGCAGCACCCCAGCTGCTCTGCTCCAGGTGTCCCCAAGTCAGCTGCTGCTGAAACTGATCAGCAGCTGATTCCAGAAAGCCAGAGGCAGAGCTGCTCTGCCCCGGGCTTCTCGGAGTCAGCCGATGGTCAATTTCAGCAGCGGCTGAATGGGGACAGCTGGGGTGCTGCCAGGTTGGTCCCACAGCCCCGAGGGGCAGCACCCCAGCTGCTCTGCCCCTGGCTTCCCCGATTCAGCCGCTGGTCAGTTTCAGCAGCGCTGAATCGGGGAAGCCAGGGGCAGAGTAGCTCCAATGGTCCGGCGGCCTGGAGCACTTCTGGGTTCCTGATGGTGCGGGACCATCAGATGCCGGACCAATGGAGTTTTACTGTATTTATCTCTTGCAGCTGTGCTCTATCTTTTCATGCTCACCTCTCTGTTCTTTGATGCCTACAAGGTTAAATTCCATTCACTGAAAGCTGCACTGTGCGCTTACAAGTTATGCTTTCTCAGAGTGTGTCAGCGGCCTACATTTTCTGTGAGGAGCCTTTGTGTGGCAGAATGGGCAATGTGCGCACGAGGCCGTGGTCAAAAGGACCTGCTCTGCGACACATAGGTGTAAATGCAATGTATATTGAAATCCTTTCTCCAGTTAGAGTGAGCCCACAAAGACCAGTTATTTTTTTAAAAGAATTGTCAAATACAGTGTGAGAATAGCTACAGTATACAGCTTTGGCACCAAGATTCCCTATACGCTGCATGCCTGAACACTCACGCAGCAGTTTTATGAGCTCTGCTCACAGGTTTAAAGCTTCCACACAGGCAAGGAGGTCAGCTGATCAGCATAGGGAGAGGCCCTTCACTGAGCAAGCAGCTAAAGGGAGCTAGCTGCCTGCTTAAGCTGAGGAGCTCCAAGAGCACATAAAAAGGGAGATAAGGAGACACTTAATGGCTGGGAGTGGGAGTGGGAGTGAGAAAGAGAAAGAGAAAGAGAAAGAAAGTAAGTAACTGAGTGATGTGGAGTCAGAGGGGAGAGAAGTTTGGAGCATACCTCTGCAGGAGGCAAGAGAGGCAGAAACTCAGCACTCTCAAGCTTCTTTGGAAGGGGGAGATAAGGGGCTGACTGCATGGGGTAGATGGGGGAAAGAAGGCGGGTGCTGGTATCTGTGCAGTAAGGTCGAGGCAGGGGGCAATTTGTTTGGGGTGTGGGCAGTCTTTCAGATGAGATCTTTGCAATTATAATAACTAGCTGCAGTCTTCTCTGTTTGACTGGGTTGAGGTGGGGAGCAGGCTGCAATGGAAGCATGTGTGCCAGGACATTTGCATGATTGCATTTCAAATGAAGTTTGCATAAGGCGTTAATGGCTTAAGAAAGAAAAAGATTCTAACAACAGATTTTTCCGGGGTGTTGCAGATCTCTAAAACTCTGAACTTAATGATTTTTGAAAAATCTGTATTACTAATTAATACATGGTATCTTGTATTGCATTAAGGACAGATCTTTGGTATTTGGTAGAGTTCTGGCTCTTGTAGCAAGGCACATGTAGCAAGTACTAGCTTGAGCTTTTAGAAAGGTTAATACATGTACTCTTCAAGGTTACTGTTAATTTTCTTTTTTGTTTGATTGTATGTTAAATATCGTATACATTGCTCCTTGTTAAATATCTCTTGTTTTAATATACTTTCTTCCACAGATATGGACTGCTTAAAATTATGTGTGTGTTTTGTTTGTATTGCTGGTGCACATCCACACACATTACCTCAGTATTGGTTGTGCACATAAGAAATTTCAACCCACCCAAAAGAAGATTCAATCCACCACACACAAGGCTAGAAAATGTTAGAAGGAACACTGTTTGGCACTGTTCATATTTATCTATATCATATGCTATTTTATTTTAAAATAGATTATCAACTCCTTAGTATAAAGACATTTTATTTTTAAATTGCTTGTAAATCACCAAGTACACACAGATTTTGTATCAATAATTGCTTACTAGGTCTTAGTTTCTATATTTTTTTGCTGGAGAGCTTTTAAGTGGCAACATTGTACAGATTGAGCCTCTTTAATCCAGCACCTGGGGCACTTGACTGGTGCCATACCAGAAAATTCACCTAATCATGAGAGATCATTATTGCTTTGCAGCATTACCAATACTTATGCTCTCAGAAGACATTTAAGGGTAAATTATAGCTAAATCACAGCACAGAACACTTAAAATCAGGACTGGTGGCTGTAAAACTTTATGGGACCATGGGAAACTTAGCCAGCACCATGATAAGTGGACATCTGCCTAACTAAAGACATGCTGGACCACAGATGTTGTCAGATGACAGAGTGCTGAACTATAGAGTTTCTACCTGTAACACAGAAGGAGAATTTCATTACTGATCAAACTTTCCACTGACCTCTAAAGAAAAGTTATGCTAAATGGTTTAGCTCTTCCAATAGATTTTTCTTGTGGATTGACTAGTTTTTGCCTCTCTTGTAACATTAACTTTCTCTTAAGCCAATTAAATACTTTAGGAAGATACAACAGCTGTGAGCACTGATAGCACACTTTATGGCTGGAAGGGACCTGCTAGCTTATATAGTACAACTCCCCATGCAAATTCCTCTAGTGGATGTTGCTCTTTCACAAATTTAGGTTAAATAATTTAAAACTTGAAATAAAAGATTTTTCAACAACATATCATTTTTTGAATGATTTAAGTCACAACATACTGTAGTTTATCCCTCTTTTCTGAATATCTAAAAGGGACACTGTTTAATCTCATTTCCCTCTGAAAGTCTATACCTCTTACAAGAAATCCCCAAGATTACTATACTAGGATATTAAGAGCAAACATATAAGTTAATTCACTTTCTGACTAGTGAGTTTCACTGCTTTCCTTGTACTCAGATGCTGATTCTGTAATATGATTCATGCACCCACATAGCCCCAAAGATTTCAAAGATGCTCTACAAGAGCAAAGAGGTCAGCTTGCACACATTACATTGCTATATGAGGCCCTTATTTTCTCCGTTATGTATGTGGTTCTTTTGCAACAGGGAAAAGAAACATTTTAAAAGCAACTTGAAAATTATTCTAAAGCAACAAAAACTAGTAAATCCTAATCCTGGGTGTATTTAGATGCAGGTATAGAACAAATTTAAAGACAGTTAAAAGTAATTTTATTTATCTTTTAAACACATTAGCACTCTACATCTTTTTTGTCTATATCGCTATAACACCTTTTTGGTATTTAGCAATCTTTTCTTGTAGAGTACAAATTTATTAGGATCTATATACATCTGAATTAATCAGGCAAAGATGCTCATCAACAATAAACATATATCACCATAGGGTCTAGCAGTCCTTTCACAATGCTATACCTGACTCCTGGGTCAAACCCATAGGATTACGCATCTGAAAATGCCCATTATATTTATTTTTATGTTCTTTGCTGCTATAGCAACTAAATTTTTATTGAAAATAGTTTTTCAAATGACATTACTCAAAGCCATCCATCCTGATACAATCTAAAACTACAGCCTTTATCTGGAATAAGTTTAAGAACAAAACCCAAACAAGACAAAAAACAAACAAAGACAGACATTGTGCTCTGAAGCTTTTTAGATTCAGACTTATGGCATATGCCTGAAAGGGTTATTTTCCTTTTTTAACATCATCTAGCAGCCACTACTTTAGGCAAGCATTCATGTACTGAAGAACTATGTATAGGTAAGAATATCCCATGAAACATTTCCAAATGCAGCATGGATGCAGTTCTTTTGACATTCACAGACTATTTTCTATTTTAAAAAGTCCCTCATAAGGGGTAAAGCCAATAGCTCTGAATAAAATACATACCACACAGGAGGACTAATTCATTCTTAGTGTACTTGCTGGAGTTACAGGTCAGAGCTGTTATACTATAAGAGGTTAAAGCAGGGGCTGCTAACCCTAGAAACAGCAATCCCCTTTTTCACGATTAATGGATTATCCTTTTTCACTATATCCCAACTGAGATGTCACCATCTCTATTTTGTGTGAACTCTCTCTATATCTTTACAGACTGTGTCTCACTGAGTGTGACAAACACAAGCTTTTGTGGCAGCTTTAAAAAGATAAAAAATCTTGGGCCAACAAAATTGTTTCTGAATCCTATAATCTCCCCCACAAAAGCTGCTCTCATGTCTAACTGGTACATTAATTACTGCCATGGGAGACCTGAGGGAAGGACAAGTGACTATTTAAAACATTCACAAAGTGCTCCTCTACAGAAAGGATGTGGGCTCATTGAAGAGGGTCCTGCAGAGGGCAACCAAAATGATTAGGGAGCTAGAGCATATGACCTACAAGGGCAGGCTGAGGGATTTGGGCTTATTTAGTCTGCAGAAGAGAAGAGTGAGAGGCGATTTGATAGGAGCCTTCAACTTCCTAAAGGGAGGTTCCAAAAAGGATGGAGAGAGGCTGTTCTCAGTAGTGACTGATGGCAGAACAAGGAGCAATGGTCTCAAATTACAGTGGGGGAGGTTTAAGTTGGATATTAAGAAATACTATTTCAGGAGGAGGGTGGTGAAGCACAAGAATGGGTTACCTAGGGAGGTGGTGGAATCGCCATCCTTAGAGATTTTTAAGTCCCGCTTGACAAAGCTGTGGCTGGGTTGATTTAGTTGGGACTGGTCCTGCTTTAGGCAGGAGACTGAACTCCCTGACCTCCTGGTCTCTTCCAGCCCTAGGGCTCTATAATTCTGTGCTCTAATTCTGGGTGGCACTTCCTCATAAAACAAAGTTCCTGCCCAAAAGGTCTGATTCTCCAGGGCCCTGCACAGTCATTCACGTCTCTAGTGTGGGAGCGGATGACATTTTACACGCGGACTGCACAGGTGTAAGCAGACAGACCAGCGACTACACAGTGGAGAATTCCAGCTCGCCAGCTCTGCCCCAGAGGAGCCAGTTCCCGGGGAACAGAAAGCTGGGTAGGCGTGTGGCTTCCCCTAGGACCATGCTGGACCGCTCTGCACTTCGAGATGGGGGCAAACAGCAGAAACGCCGGGCGGGAAGGAGAGGGATGGCTCAGAGCGACCAAGAAGAGGCGCGATAGCTCCGCCGGCGCGCTGCCCACGTTACCTCCACCCATTCAGCCTCGGAGCCCGGCTCTGGGGGCTTCACTTGCAGCCGGGCGGACAAACATTGCTGCAGCAGAGCCCGAGCACGGGGCGGCCCGCTGGAGGCGGCCATAGCCAGCACCGCCTGCAGGTGGGGGCGAGCCCGGGTCAGGCCACGCAAAAGCAGCACCGCCCCCAGGCTGCAGGAGCCGGAACTCACCCGGGAAGAGGAAGGCGCATAGGCGGGTGCCAGGGGAAACTCCGCCCCGCTGCAAGGGGGGAGGGACAAATTGCATCAGGCCCCGCAAAGAGACTGAAGGATCCGCCCGGGAAGGAACAACCACAGGGGCTGTAGGGTTGGCAGCGGGGTGCAGTTCTGTGGAAGCGAGCAGCGGGGCCAGGGCTCGCGCGTGGCTGTTACATTCTCCGCCCCCGGGCTCTCCTTCTTTGGCGTGTGTCAAGCGCCTCCCGACCTCAACCAAATGCATGCGAAGGGGGCAGCGCTCTTACGGGGTGGCGCTCGAAGCGTGACACGGGCAGGGAGCGAATGAGTTCGCAGACGCTGTGTTTGTATTAAATGGACGCCAGCTCGTTTTAGCAGTAAGCGTGGGGCAGATCTGCATCGCGCGCCTCCTCAAAATGATTTTGAAGTAAAAAAAAATCACCTGTGTCTAACCTTAGATTCAGGCTGTATTTTCCTTCAATAAATACAAATAATATCCTGTGTGGTCTGGGTTCCGTCGGATTATTTAATCTCCTTCCCTAGTAGGTGCGTCCAGCCCTCTTCTCTCCTTCCTAGCCTGAGTATCCTGTTCTCCCATGATAATCCAGCCTTAGGACTGTTGCCTAGAAGAAGGTAGAAAAAATAGCTATTCATCACTCTGCCACATCAACAAAAAGGATCCAAGTGCTGTCTACAGCTAATTATTACTAAAACATTTTAGACCAGTGGTTCTTACACTGAGGTACCCTCTTAAGAGAGGGGCTGAAATGTGTCAAGGGAGGCACCAGCTGTGTGCTTTTTAAAAGAGCTTTGGCTGCCAGCCCGGGGGTAGCTGGCACTGGTGCCTAAGGGCTGTGCACAAAGAGGTGAGGATAAAGAAGACAGCTAGAGCCCAGTAGTCAGGCCAGGAGGTTATACAACTGGAGCTCTATCATCAGGGGTCTTCTCCTCCTCTTCCTTCCAATCCCCCATTGGGAGACTGCTCTGGCTCCTGCTCCCCTCCACCCCCATCAACAGACTCAGACTGCTGAGCTTAGGATGATGGAAGGATATCCACATGGAGATGTCAGGAAATCAGGTTGAGATTTTAATTTGGGTTGAAGGAGATAAATCAGGAGAGAAGAAATTGATTTCTGAGTCTTGAGCATCTTTTTTTCTGCTAGTTAAAACGGAGTTAACTTTACCAGACTGTAATAAATTATTCTGTACAAGCCAAATAAAGGTGAAAACTAATGCTTTCCCTAGACCTAGAGAATACATTTAAGTTCATTCTTCCCTCCAGGTGCACGATTAAGTTCCACTAATGCACACAGTATAGACCTAAAATTGGAGCCATGTAAGAATGGAAAATATGCTCACTTAATATAGTCCTTCAGTGGGAAAACAAAATACATGCTTGAAAATATCATGCTGCTTATTTTCTGCATGGAGAAGTGAAACAAGTATTGTGCTAAATATTACTTATGTATGTCTGCTCTGATTTCCAATAAATGTTGACAGTGATTGATTGTTTTTCATTTGATTGATCCTAACAGGTTGGAGCGTTCCTTTTCAATGTTGCAGCTGCTGACAGCAAGCTATAAGTGGAAGTGAACAAAAGGAAATAATGCTATGGGAAAGAATTAAGATCAACAATGAAAAAATGTATACAATTTTCACATGTTTCCACTTGCTTTTAGAAAAATTTGGAAGCATTGTAACCATATTCAGGTCTCTGCCAGGTTCCTACCTATCCCTATAGTCACAGGACAGTCTCTAAAGTAACAGAGTGGTTCTGCATTTCATAGATCCTGAACATAGGTCTTTGCAAGCATGGGCTAAAGCAATATAAGACTCAATCCTCCCTTGAATCTCCTCCCAAAAGTAACCTGCTAAGTAGGTTGAGCCCCACTAATATCAATGGGGCTCTGTGTGGAAAAAAGAGATCTACTGATGCAGACTTCATTCTAGGATCAGGACTTCTATGGGTTTAGCCATAAAGTAATTCCAACACTGTAGTTAATTTGTAACCTTCATGAGTGCTTACAAGGGAAAGATCTTTTTTTTAATTACCTGGCATCAGTCACAAGATATGGCCAAAGGTTTCACATCTACCACATGCCAGGGATCAGAATGCACTGCCTAATGCCTATGATACAGAGCTGGGGTGGATTTACTTGCATGTTATTTAAAAACTGCATAGGGACATTTTGCAGCAATGGCATTCTGCAAAAGTAATCCTCTGAAAAAAAGAAAATCAGACAAAGCAGGTGGTGTTTGTATTAAGAAAAGGGAGGATGAAGTACTCACTCCTGTTAGCTGTAGGGCTTTGTTAAGAATCAGCTGTGTTTAAATAAAATACCTTCTGTTAGTTTGCTGTGAAGCTGTGTCCCTTTACTCATTAAGTAGAGCTTGATTAAGGAGAAATCCAATAGAGCCCTTTTCCTTACAGTAATTTGATTTAAAGAGATTATAGCAGAGAATACATAACCAAATGGTATAAATAGGATGTAATAAAGGGATAACAGTTCATTGTTGGTTTGATAGTAGTCAGTTGTACTGGTATTTAATACAATACATAAATTTGTAAACTGATTGCAAATAGGCAAACAGGTGAACCAGCTGCAACATGATTATTTTAGCCCCTGGTGTAGCTATGCTGTATTTCTTTCAAAAGGCTGATTTATTTTAGTGTATTGTTTTAGGATTTAAGGTTGTGTGCCTGTTTTGGTTTGTTTGTTTTTGTTGATTGTATAGCAAGCTGTAAATAGCATATAAATCTGCTAAAGCTCTTCTTTCCATGAATTTGTTTTGGGATTACCAGATTTGGGCAGTAGTTTGTTTTGCATTTTTTTATCTTGTCTGGCTATATCTTAAATGAGGGACTTTTTTGTGAGCCATGAAAGGGTGATATATTTATTAGCAGTTTAACTTTTTGAATATATATATAATTCTCTACAAATCTGAAGGATATTTCTCACTATAGAATAAATTATATTTTAATCAAATACTGCATTGGATGTGTTTTGTTGGCATATTGTCTGTTATAACGAGAGATTTTTTTTTTATTTGAGAGCAGTCCCAGAAAGTTTGTGAGTATGGTGTCATATCTGCCCAGAGCCTCGCCAGCAGAGATTAGGTATGTTTGGAACAATTTGATTAATGTAACTAGCATGCATATGAAATGTATTGAGAAAAGGAGTCTATGGTGATTGTTTTAACCACTCATTACAAGGGAAATTTAGCACCTGTAGAGCCTTGAAAAGAATTTAAGTAAACCTTTCCTCTGGTAAACTTTGTGTCATATGCTCATATTTTAGACTTAAGCACAATATTTTTATTTAATTACATAGCTTTTAAAATCCTATGATTAATTATCGACTCACGTTGCTTGAGTCTCTAAATACACACTCTTTAGCGTTAATAGAGTTTGACTAAAATTAAGAAGATATGACAATGATGGGTCAGTGACTTCAATGGAGTTACACTAGCGACAAATTTGAGCCAATATAGTAAACAATAATGACTAGTCATGATTAGTTCTAAAGTACACATACATGTTTATTTTGTGCACACATTTCCTGAAAGTAGATGTCTGTCTAGCCATGTATGCATGCTGTTCAGGATTTGCCACCACATAACAGGAAATACATGAGTGAAGTAGGCACACTCAGCTAGTTGAACAAACAGTGGCCATAAAGAGGTATAGTAGCTGTTTCTTTGAGATGTTGTCATCTTTTTGGAGTCCCTCTATTTAATAAGTAATGCTGCCTCTAGAAGACTGCTAATAACTAAAGAAGTGACTGAAAGAGTGCTCTACCAAATTTAGCTTCTGATGTTGTGGCCAGGTCAAGGGCACAGTATTTAACAAAAGCAGGCGATTACTCTATATGTAACTGCCTCAAATATGGGGATGTTTCCAAAGCATGCAGAGGAGGCAGCCCATGCTTATTGGAATGTTCATGTTTGGAGGAAGATGTGTAACAGCCATGTCATAGCAGATGGAAATACTTCGTATTTTAATTGAGATGGCAAGACCGTTAAAAGCACTAGACATAGCATCAAAAAGACCGGGCATCTTTTGGAAAGGCTTTGTCCTATCAAGACACTATAATGTCCAAGATGTAGAGTTTGTTGTTTTTTTTTCTGGAAAGGAATGACATTTTGGAAAGAAAAAGGATATATTTGTTGATTCAAATTTAAAATAGGATACAATTTTGAGAATAAATGTAGAGGTTTTGACATAATCTTGTCTTTGTGGAATAGTGTGTAATAGGGTGAGCTTGTAATTCGCTGATCCTACTTGCTCACTTATAGTGAGATTTCTTCAGAATGAGCTAGAATAGAGAACAGAGACTTGCCTTTGATCAGACAATCCTCCACATAAGGGTAGATGTCAATGCCTTTTCTTCTTCAGTGTCCCACCACTAGGTAGGCTTTTCATAAACTCTTGGGCTGTGTCTACACTGGCAAGTTATTCCGGAAAATCAGCCGCTTTTCCGGAAAAACTTGCCAGCGGTCTACACTAGCCGCTTGAATTTCCAGAAAAGCACTGAAGATCTAATGTAAAATCATCAGTGGTTTTCCGGAAAAACTATGCTGCTCCCATTCGGGCAAAAGTCTTTTTCCGGAAAAGGGCCAGTGTAGACGGCAGTAGCGTTTTCCACAAAAAAGCCCCAATCGCGCGAATGACGATCGGGGCTTTTTTGCGGAAAAGCGCATCTAGATTGGCCACGGACGCTTTTCCGGAAAAGTGCTTTTCCAGAAAAGCGTCCTGCCAATCTAGACGCGCTTTTCCAAAAATGCTTTTAACGGAAAACTTTTCCGTTAAAAGCATTTCCGGAAAATCATGCCAGTGTAGACGTAGCCTTCGTGTTATAGGAAGGGAACATGGTAGAACCTTATACTGGTAGTAATTGGGCCACACTCTGAATTTCTGGTCCTTCCTATGTGCTGGCTGGTTGGTAATGTGGAAGTGTATGTCTTTCAGGCTGAAAGCCACAAGCCTAATCTTGCGCCTGAAGAGAAAGGAGGATAACACTTGCCTGCCTCATCCTGAGTATGAGATGGAATATGTATTTGTTTCCTCCTGTCAGGTCTAGAAAAGGCCAAGACCTCTTTCTCCTTGAAATATTTGGAAGAAAGACTTCTTTTACTGTATTCCAGAGGCATCCTCTCTATGCCTCCAAGGCACAGCAAGTAAGCTACTTCTTTTACATGATTTTTGTGAGAAAGTTCTCTGAAGAGAGATAAGGATGAAGGATGGGGAGGAATTAAAAATGCACAGAATCCATGGGACACAACCCACCTGTCAATAGCACTTCAAGCATGATGGCACAGGTCCCTTGTGTTACGTGGTCAGAAAGGGTTAAGCAGCTCACAAGCTAAACAATACAGAGTCCACTGTTAGAGACATGTTACAAAAGTATGTAAATGGTAATTAGGCTAGAATTTTTAAATGAAAACCTGTATTGTTAGTGAATTAAAGGTGATACTAATTGTATGTTTGTTTATATGTTGTTGGATGTTAGCCATGTAAACAGACAATTTCTGTTTAACTGTAGCTATTGATTCAGAGATGAAAGGGGAATATTATCATTCAGATAAATCTTGAGTGAAATAATGTCATTGTCTACATGTCTCTTTACAATTTGTGATAAATGGCTTAATGGATTACCATAAGGTTATCTGTTGTTACGGAGTCAGGCCAGATGACTATAAGACAGTAACAGAAAATGGTATATTAGCCCCAAGCTTAAACAAGTATGTGGCCCTGGTAACCAAACAAGGTCTACACCAGCTTAATTAAGACACCTGGAGTCATCAAGAACATGCTAGCACCAGTAGAGAAAGATTTGATTGCATTTGTGGAGCTAATCAAGAACTGGCTGTAACTGATTTAAAGCCTCCCTTGTAGTCAGTTTAGTGGAACACTAGGGCTTTGTCTACAGTGGCAGGATCTTGTGCCAGAAATATGCAAATGAGTCCAAGCGTGGAATATTGCCGAGCCTCATTTGCATACCTAATGAGCTGCCATTTTTGTGGAAGAGGTTCTTGCGCCAGAAGGAGCGTCTACACTGCTCCTTCTTGCACAAGGAAAAACCCTCTTGTACAATGCCGTTATTCCTGAAAATTATCAGCGTAATGGCATTGCGCAAGAGGGCTCTTCTTGCACAAGAAGGGGCCTTCTGGCACAAGAGCCTCTTCCGCAAAAAGTGGCTGCTCATTAGGTATGCAAATGAGGCTCGGTGATATTCCATGCTTAGCCTCATTTGCATATTTCTGGCGCAAGATCGTGCCAATGTAGACATAGCCAAGGAGTGGTGGGAGGAGCAGGATGTGCTTGCTGTAAGTGCCGAAACTGTAGAGGTGTTGTGAGGTACCAGGAGGGACTCCTGTAGGGTTGCCAGATGGTTTCAACAAAAATACCGGACACACTTGCCATTACATCACAATCTACATTACATCTTATTTAGAAAATATTGGACACATTTTCTCAATTTTTCCCACACAAAGCTCAAATACTGGACTGTCCGGTTCAAAACTGGACACCTGGCAACCTTAGACTCCTGCCGATACAGAGGCAAGGGAAAGTGAGAATCTTACCCAAAGAACAGCCCCTGGGGCCTCTAGAAGTTTGAGAGGTAAACCTAGCAAGGAAGAGACTAGATTTAACAATGCAGTCTATTGCTTCCATGTTTGGAGAGACTACTAGAAACTTTTTTCCCTTCCTTTTCCCCCACTCCACTGTTACACCATCACATTCCAGAACCTACCAGCTATGTCTACACTGGCATGATCTTGCACAAGAGTTCTTGTGCAAAAACTCTTCGAGAAGAGAGCATCTACATTGGCATGTGCGTTTGCACAAGAGATGTGCTTTTGCACAAGAGCATCCATGCCAGTGTAGATGCTCTCTTGCGCAAGAAAGTGCTGATGGCCATTTTAACCATATAGCTTTCTTGCACAAGATATTAATGTTGCGTGTCTACACTGGCGTCTTGCGCAAGAACAGTTGCGCAAGAGGGCTTATTACTGAGCGGGAGCATCAGAGTTCTTGTGCAAGAAATACTGATTTCATACATTAGAATGTCCGTGTACTTGTGCAAGAACTCGCGGCCAGTGTAGACAGGCAGCAAGTTTTGGCGCAAAAGCGGCTACTTCTGTGCAAGATCGCACGAATGTAGACACAGCCACCTTGTTTACTCCAATCGGCTTTTGTGGAGGTCCTTTACAACTAAAACATACCCTGATTGGTAGAGGGCTGTAGGAGGAGTTCCTAGAAGGGTCACATGCCTTGATTCTGGCCATGAGTCCATCTTGACCTTAGAAGTATTACTTCCAGGGGTAGGTCTTAGATTGACGGGTGGTGGGTCCCTCATACTATCATTGATGGACAGTAGTCAGACATCAGTTACTCCATCTAGTTGCCATAGACAGTAGGAGAGAAGTGAGAGAGAGTTGTCACTGCTTTGTCCTTATATGCCCAACCTCCACCACAAGGCATGTCATGTCCAGCATTGCACAGCTATTCAAAGATCCTGATTTCAGGGCATGTGGGTCCTGTGTGCACTGATCATGGGATCCATAGGGGCAGATATTTCAAGAAGAATATAAAGATATCGGAGCCTTCATCAGGCATGGACTTTGAGACCTTTAGATCCAAAAGCACAAATCAGTATCACAAGAAGTAAGGAAAGATCCCTGCGTTAGGATGCTCATCCCACAATGACCTTTGAAGACTAGATGGAGCAATTAACCTATTGGGCTGCAAGATGAGGGGAATTAAGGTTGAGTGACATGCTCTTATTAGGAGAAGTTCACATGTACAGGAACAGGCAGGGTTTCTGTAAAGCCAAGGAGCAGAGAGTACAAAAGGGGGCTGTATGGAAATAGTTTACAGTTGCTTCCTAGGAGTAGGGAGATGTGCCTGGGACTATAAAGGCAAGCAGTGTAGAGTTACTGCCTGAAAGGAAGGAATTTTGGGACTGGCAAAACCAGAAAAGTGGAGAGAATCAGAGCATATGGAAAAGTTCAGGGGAAAGACAGTAAGGTCTGGGGGTGGAGCAGTCTTTGGCTATTGACTAGAAGGTTGAGAACCCACAAGAGGAGCAGCTATTCTTGACTTAGTTCTAAGTGGAGCACAGGATCTGGTCCAAGAGGTAAATATAACTGGCCCGCTTGGAAACAGTGAACATAATGTAATGAAATTTAACAACCCTGTGTTGGGAAAAATACTTCAGCAGCCCAAGAGTATGGCATTTAATTTCAGAAAATGGAGCTACACAAAAATGAAGTTAATTAAACAGAAATTAAAAGGTACATTGACAAAAGTAAAGTCTCTGCGAGCTGCATGGAAACTTTTCAAAGACACCATAATAGAAGCCCAATTTAAATGTATACCCCAAATTAAAAAACACAGTAAGAGAACCAAAGAAGTACTACAATGGCTTAACAACCAAGTAAAAGAAGCAGTGACAGATAAAAAGATATTTTTTAAAAAGTGCAAGTAAAATCCTAATGAGGAAAATAGAAAGGAGCATAAACTTTGTCAAATTAAGTACAAAAATATAATAAGAAAAACCAAAAAGAAGTTTGAAGAACAGCTAGCCAAAAACTCAAAAAGTAATAGTAAAATGTTTAAATTTATCAGAAGCAGGAAGCTTGCTAAACAACCAGTGAGGCCTTGGACGATCAAGATGCTAAAGGAGCACTTAAAGATTATGAAGTTGTTGTGGAGAAACTAAATGAATTCTTTACTTCAGTCTTCACGGCTGAGGATATTAGGGAGATTCCCAAACCTGACCCATTCTTTTTAGGTGAGGAATTGTCCCAGATTGAGGTGTCAGTAGAGGAGCTTTTGGAACAAATTGATCTACTTAACAGTAACAAGTCACTGGGACCAGATAGTATTCAACCAAGAGTTATGAAAGAACTCAAATGTGAAACTGAGGAACTATCATCTGTGGTTTGTAACCTGTCCTTTAAATCAACTTCCTTTCCTATTGACCAGAAGATGGCTAATGTGACACCAATATTTTAAAGAGGTTCTAGATGTGATCCTGGCAATTACAGAGCAGTAAGTCTAACGTCAGTACCAGGCAAATTAGTGGAAACTACATTAAAGAATTAAATTGTCAGATACAGGGATGAACATAATTTGTTGGAGGAACGTCAACATGGTTTCTATAAAGGGAAATCATTCCTTACTAATCTTCACTCAGTGCACAGTCTGGAATGCCTTGCCACAGGATGTAGTGAAGTCTAGGATTTTAGCAGGGTTCAAAAAAGAGCTAGATAGATTCATGCAGGTTAGGTCCATCAATGGCTATTAACAAGAATGGGTAGGTATGGTGTCCCTGGCCTGTGTTTGTCTGATATGGGCGACAGGAGATGGATCATGTGAGGATTACCTGTTGTGTTCCCTCCCTCTGGGGCATCTGGTGTTGGCCGCTGTTGGCAGACAGGATACTGGGCTAGATGGACTGTTGGTCTGGCTCAGTATAGCCATTCTTATGTTCTTATGTCTTTGAGTTGGAACCTGAAGTATAGGTTAATCCTGGGTTCCCCTACCACCAGCTGAGGAACTGCTTCCCTCATAGGGACAGTGGATTGGAACATTGCTTAAAGCTGTTGGTAAGAAAAGACTTAGATAGTCCAAAGTTGCAGAGGATCAGACAGAGCAGCAGCTAAGCATACAGTGAGCAGCAAAAGGAGGCCTCAGACCTGGAAAGAGCCAATCCCCAGAAAGACCAGAAGGAGGTGGACACTGTGACAGTCCCCAAAGCACTTGAAATAATCCAGGTTTAACTGATATGAAAAATAACCAATTAATCAAAGGATATAAAATTAATTGCAATTCTTCACATTGGAAAGTAAAGCAACCTTAAGCCAACCCAGTAGGTGAAAAGGGATTTTTGTTTTGAAGTTTTAAAATCTTGCATCCTGAACTTATCCAGGTCCTTTGATTTTTTTTTTTTTGGGAGGGGGGGGGGGGTTGGGATGATTCATTCTCCTTCTTTTTTATGTCTGTCAGCTCCCTCTTTGGTCTTTTTCTAGCCACCAAACCCACTTATCCATGCCATGCCATAGTACTGGGCCCACCCATATAGGTGATTTATTCCAGCCAGTTTGTCTCTCCAATTAAATGTTACAAATATTTCTGTCTTTTACAACCAGAAAATCATGAAGAATATCTCCATTCCTGTTGAGTTAATATTGGTTGGCCACAAGGGAGATGTCGTATTGAAAATGGGGTGTGAATAAAAAGAGGATTTGGTGTTAGTATTATGATAATTCATTTTGATAAATGTATTTGCATGTTACACATTCGAAGTGCTGTGTAGATATTTAAAGCAAAATTATCCTTGTTCATACATTAGTGTAAAAAAGAGGGTAAGGAGAGGGAACAAGGAACTGCTCTCCTTAAAACCATCAAGCAAAAGCCAGGCAAAATGACAGCCCTCAAACTCAGTGTGTAGGATCTACCCAGAACTAGTGCTGGCTGCTGCTAAAGCTAGCTTCTCTGTAGGAATAAGCCATCATCGTTAACAGAGCTGGGTGAGCACAAATGGCGGTAGACATTGCACGTTCTTCCAGGGTGTCATGGTACAGTGACTATGCTCCCTTGTGTGCTCCAGAGCTCTGGGAAAGATTTGGGTACAATGTTTGAGTTCCCACTGAGTTGGTGCAACTCTCCAGCTCCCATGATTGAATGCTAAACTGCAAATATACAACAGAGCCCTAACTGGGTATCTGCATTAGCTAAAAGGGGAACAGACCCCTTAAAAATAGGTATGTTTGTAGTCGTTCTAGGAACTTAGAGGGCAGAAAAGTGAAGCTGTGGCTCCCTAGCTGTGTGCAACTTTTTCAATATGTCTTTGCAGCTTGGAAGATTTATCCAGAATGCTGTTTACAATAAACACAGTCATCCTTATTGTGTAGGAGCAGTGCCAGAATTTGAGCAGTTAATTTTATGTGCATTTACAGTACCCAGCAAAAAACCCATTACTACATTACAAATAGATTAGTTTTGTTTAGTCTGCTAGACAATTACAAAACAGTGGTACATGTTAGAAATTTAATTAAATGTTGATTACTAATTTGAGTAAAATAGCACTAAATGTGAAGTCTCTGTCAGATACAATTATGCCAGTCATAAGTGAGAGGTAGACATCTGCCTCTGTTGAAAAAATGTTGCTAGATAAAGAAAACAAGAATATAGTTAAACATGGTCTTTTGTCTACAAGTATTTAACATTTTATTGAAATTCTGATAACTTAGTGTGCTTTTTCTTTTTTAAATGTCTATATGGTATGCACAAGTCACCGTGCTGTTAGAGTCCAACTCAGCTACTCTTGACTTGCATGAGGCAAGACTGGGCTGGAAAAGAGTAGCCCTATCAACACATCCACATGTAATGGGGAAAGTAGATGATCCCTCAGAATCTAAGCAGAGTAGATCATCTGACTTCCTACACATGTAAACTACAGAATGCAGATGTTGCCTGTGCAACCTGTGAAGCAGAAGTACTAGCTTGCCACAGTCTTCTATAACTACACTCATAGATTTTTGTGCAAAAACCAGCAGACCGTACACACCTCAAGCGTGTTTTTGTGCAAGAAAATTGACAGAACAGAGGGCTTTTGCCGGTAGAATTATTCCTCTCCCCATGAGGAATAACTCCTTTTTGCGCTACAGCTCTTGTAAAAAAAGGCAGGTATGGACAACTCCACAGGAAAAAGCACAGGTGCTCTGATGGCCATTCTATGAATGATCATGAGAGCTTGCTTGCTCAAGAGTGTCCATGCAGTGTGGATGCTCTCTTGCACAAAAGCACATCGCTTTTGCAATGCGTTTTGAGGTCTGGACATGCTTTTGCGCAAGAAGTTTTTGTGCAAGAGCTGTTCTGCAAAAGGCTTCTTGTGCCAAAACCCTGAAGTGTAAACCAAGCCGTGGTGTCCAACACACTAGCCACTAGTCATATGTGGCTATCTGGCCGGTTGATTGTGGCTAGTTCACTATAACTTGTTGGACACAATGGAACTACAATATCCTCTGAAACCTGACAAATGAGGGTATGGGTAGTGGGTATTCTCTTCAGTGGATACTGTTACATCCTTCATATTCCTAGGAAATAAATACTTTTTTCAATAATGAGAAACAATGTGGAGAAGTGTTTTTGTCTAATAACTCTTTGGATATGTCTACTGTGCTACTGGGAGGCTGAATGGAGACCATGTAGGCCACACTGAACAAGGGTCAGTGTCCTAGAAAAAACTGTGCTTGGGCAGCTAGTCTGTGCTACACTACTATTTTCAGAAAGTTAGCTCTATCACAGCTAAATTCAGGTATGCCTATACCCGCTGCATTCACACCACCTGACTGCAGGAAAGAGACAGTCTTTGTCTCCCACTCCCTAGCTCCCAAGAGGGTCAGTGATGACTTGGTACTAGGCTGTATTGGTGCAGAAAGTCACTATTCTTTTTAGGACTGCATCAAATGCCAGATGTGAGGAGGACAGGTTATGATATTTCTGGCATAAGGCCTTACGTTCAAAACAATTTTCCTGTGAGCGGGGGTGTGGCTCTTTCTCTCTTCTTCTCTGAGGAATATTGTGTATAGCCTTTTACTGTCCCCCCGCAAGAACATAAGGATCCTCCTAATTACTGTTGTGTGTAGGGATTATTCTTAGGCCATGTGGGGCCTTTTTTCTTTGAGTATGACTACACTCTGCAACTGCCTCTCCTCTTCTGGCACTAAATCTCAGAGCTCTGGTCACTTGACTCAGGCTCATGAGGCTATAAAAGTGCACTGTAGACATCTGGACTTTGGCTGGTGCATGGACTTTGAGACCCTCCTGAAGAAAGAAGTTCTAATCTAATGCCTGAAGCAAGTGCCAAAACTCCCATCTGAATTTTTTTAAAAAAGCACTGTTCTTTTTAGAAAGTCTAATACCGAATATTGTTTCCCGTTTATATTAGGAAACATTTTATATTTGATGTTCTTCCACTTTGTAGCAGCTATTTACTGCTCACTTTAAAGACAGAAAGATCTACCATTCAGAAGTTGAAAAAAAAGCAGATTGTGTTACAAATATTTTTTCATCCTTGGTGTTTTTCTAAGATATTGTGATGGGGTGCCCTCCCCACGAAAGCTCTGTGAAAATTGAATTAAGCCTGTTGGGTCCAGTCAATCAATTAAGATGCAAACAGAGATTTAAACTGAGTGGAGGGAATACTTTAAAGCAATCTCACTTTGAAGGAAACAGGTGGGGCTTTTGTCGAGCCAGGAGTCTGGCAACAAAAGGAGGCAGCTGGAAGGAAAACTGTAGTCTCTCTCTGAATTTTGGGAAAAAGAAGGGGAGATGGGAATCCAGATAGAGGGGTTTACCTAGCAGACCTTAACATAGGGACATCTGACTATGAAGGCTGATGAAGAATGAGCTTAAAGAAGCATGAAATAAAGTAGGCCAGGAACCAGAACAGCAGGGTTGGTGAAGTCCCTGATGTTAAATACTTGCAATAGGGCCCTGGACTGCTACCAAGAATAGAGTGTAGACCTGGGTTCTTGAGTAGTACAAGTCAAACTTACCTGGTCTGGCATGCTTGGACCTGAAGTTGTCCCAAACCATGGAATTTCCTGGACCAGGGGAGTCAAGGCTCCCTACCCAGCTATAGATGCTGCTCCCGGTTGGGGTTGCACTTCATGCTGCCTACCACTGCCTCCAGCACCCCCACCGTGCAAGCCCTGGCCAAAGCTGTGCCCCCCACTGTGCTGGACTTGGACAGGGGCCAGCTTTGCTGCTTCCAGCCCCGGCTGGGGCTGCGCCTCCCCTAGCACTAGCCCACACTGTGCCCACAATTGCTAGCCCAGCTGCCTCCAGCCCTGGCCAGGGCTGAGCCCCCTCACACACTGTGCCAGTCCCGACTGAGGCTGTGCTCTCTACCACACTAGTCCTGCTAAGGCTGCACTCCTCACCACCTGCCCAGCCTTGGCTTCGCTTCTGAACTAGGCCAGCTGGGGATCTCTGGTCCAACAATATATTGCTGGACCAGAGAGTCTCAGATTTTAGAGGTGCAATGTGTATTGCTTGGGTCAGCAATCGGAAGACTGAGGGAAGTGTGGTGGGCACGAGGACTGCTTGATACTGTTAGTACAGATTAACTGGCATTATTCTGAAATAACAGTGCACGTTTACACAGTAAGCCATTATTTCAAAATAATGTCGAGCTGGAGGGCTTCTTACTCTGACTCATGATAACCCTCATTTAACAAGGAATAAGGGAAGTTGAAGGAAGAGTGTTTTTCCTTCGACTTCCTGCTGAATAGACAGCATCAATAGCCAAATTAAGCTATTTCAACTTCAGCTACGCAATTGACATAGCTGAAGTTGCGTAGTTTAATTCGACTTTAGCCCTGCTGTTTAGACATAACCTCAAACATATGATGCTTTTCATTCACGGTACTTCTCAAGTATGTAGAACCAACTATGGGCTACATCCTGCTAATCATATTTACTTGAGTAAACCTTAGTCACACAAGTAAGAGTCCCATGGCTGTCCGCATGAGACACAACTATAGGCTTAGGAATTCATACAATATAGATGCAGAAGTTGTTTTGCCCACCACTCAAGTTCAGCTATCTCTGAAGTGAAAACAATAACTGTATAGCTATACTTAAGGATTAAAAAAAGAAGAATACAATAGCCCTGTGAAAGAGGAAGTAGAATTTCATTATCCATCTTGAATTTGGTCATGGCAAATGGATAAACATCCTAGTCCATGCAAAATGTGCTGCAGGATCCTTAATTACCACAAATGGTCAGGACTTTGCTCATCTGTTACAAAATCTGTAAAACACTCAAAATTCAGCCATCATCAATTCAATTAATCATTTTACATAAGAAAGAGACTGATTTCCCATAATATCATTTCAGACTTCCAGTGATACATTTGCTCTGTGTAATTTCATTTACTCATGTAGTATCCTGTTCATCCTAATTGTATTTCACACTTCATTATCAAACAATTGATGAGCAGTCTTCACTTCAATCAATGCTATTGTTATCCTCCACTAGAGGGAGTGCAATGAAAAGCCTTAAATAAAAGGCTTAAAAAAACGACGAACAAATAAAACCTGACACCATGAGAGTATTTGCAGCTTTTTTTTGACGAGCAGACCAGAGTGATCAATGAGCCAAACATTCAAAAATGGTTTCTTAAGTCCTCGTGGAGCTTTGATACTCATGAAAACTCCTTCTGGCAGGGGAATGTACTATAGGAGTGGTATGTTGTTGAAGTGATATGAGGAGAAAGAATGGCATTCCATTCTACAAACTCAAATTACAGAATGTTATGTAAATTTCTTTTTAATTCTGTAGCCAATTATCTGGACTATGGATTTTCTGAAAGTGAGGATTGGAAGAAAGCTTTTGTTGTGATCATCATGACGATGCAACTGTACTAGAGCTTCTTCAAAATATTTAAGAGGCAAAACTGCTAACTGATTTCAGAAATTCTGACCAATCCCCATTTGACTTAGTTTGTAATTCAAAGCAGAATAATGGAGTCCTACACTTAGGTTGAGGGTCGGAACTGTCTTTATTTTTATTTACTTCGTGTACAATGTTTGGCATAAGATTCTGACCCATAACTGGAGGTCTTTGGCACTTCCACAATAATAATCGAAATTAAATCATTTGATGGAAGAGAGGATAAGAGATATTTTTAAAACTACTCCTCTTCAAATATGTAAATTTTGCCTCTTTAATTAGTTATTTAAGAAGATTTTTAATATTTTGTTTTGTTAGCAAATTTCTAAGAACATGTGGCCCAGTGACTGAACGGCATATTCAACAAATAAATCTCTTCAGTTTAGGGTTGCCAACTTTCTAATTACACAAACACCCTTTGTTCTAATTCTTCCCCAAGGCTTCATCCGTTCTCACTCTACCCCTCCATCACACACACACTTACTCATTTTCACCAGGCTCGGGCAGGAGACCGGAGTGTGGGAAGGGGTGAGGTCTTCGGCTAGAGGTGCAGGCTCTAGACTGGAGGGTGAAGCAGAAGGGTATAGAGTCTAAGAGGGGGCTCTGGGCTGGGACAGGAAGTTGAGGTATGTGAGAAGATACATGCTCTGAGCTGGAGTTGCAGACTGTAGGTTGGGGTTAGGGATGACAGGTTTGGAGATCAGGAGGTAGCTCTGGGTGACACATGGGATTGGGATGTGGGAGGAGGGTAAAGGTTCTGGGCTGGGCTAGAAATGTTGGGGATTCAGACTGGGACAGGGGTTGAGGCATGGTGGAGTGAGGGCTCTGACTGGAATATTGGAGAGGGTTCCAGACTGGGGCCAAGTAATTGGTAGTGTGGGGGAGGGTTCCAAGTTGGGGCACAGGAAGGGATTTGAGGGATGGGCTCTTGGAGGGAATTTGGGTGCAATAGGGAACTTGGGGGAATGAGGGGTGCAGGCTCCAAGTGGTGCTCACCTCAGCTGCTCACTAGTGACAACATGTTACTTGACTCCTAGGCAGAGGCATGGCCAGACAAGTCTTCACACTGCCTCTGCAGCACTGCCCATGCAGTTCCCAGCCAATGGGAGCTGTGGAGTCGGCACTTTGGGATGGATGGGGGCATCCTACAGAGTCCCCCTTCTTGTCCCTCTGCCTAGGAACTGAGAGACATATTGCTATTTCCAGAGAGCCATGCGGAACCAGATAGGGAGCCTATCAGCCTCATGCCAATTAAACTTTTAGTGGCCCTATCAGCTGATGGAAGCAGCCAGGATCACTTTTTGACCAGGCATTCCAGAAAAAACTGGACACTTGGCAACCCTACTTCAGCCATATCTAGAGCTGGATGTATGTTTTTGCTAAACTAGGATATCTTAACTTGTGAGACTTACTTTTTAATAGTCTTCTTTTAACTTAAGTGAGGTTCAGTTCTTGATTGAGGAAGACTGTAATAAGTAGGATGAGCCAAGATCAAGTGAAAAAGCAATATGCAAATTAAACAGAAATATTCAGCTGGTGACCTGCAGGCCAAATCTGGACTTCTAGCTGCTTTGGAATAGACCATGAAATCTTTTTATTTACATATTCTTACCTTTATTTTAGTTATTGCAGTGTGAAAAAAACATTTATCTAGAGCCTGGACCTTGACAATATCTTAACTAAAAAATTTGGACATTGACAAAAATAATTGACTACCCTCGAATGGGGCTCCTATCATGGAAGCATTGCAAACTTACTTAGTGAAAAAATATTCTGAAGCCTTTAAAAGGAGGACTTTAATTTTTTCATAGTTTAAGGATTGGCAAAGCAACCTAATTATTAAATTGCATGCAAACAACTTCCGTGCTCTTTTATTTACTGAGAGTTAACATGGATGATTATGCAAAACAAATCTGTCATTAGTTGCTCTTTATTTGCATTGTGCCTATTAATATGCTGTTGTTCAGACTATGGCAGTAACAAGCAATTCTAATTCTGAAATAAAAATTGTGTATGAGAAACTACAAAGAAACCTCATCTTGTTCTGCATGGATATTTGAAATCACACCATGGACCACATTTGCTAGTAGTATGAGTGGGCATGTCACCAAAACAAGCTTTTGCCCCAGCTTCAGAGCATGTTTTGCCTTCCCCTGTCTCTCGCGCAGAGGTGTATTTCTTTAAGAGTACGTCTACACAGAACACTCATTTTAAAATAAGCTATTTTGGATTTTTGTTCCAAAAAAGCTTATTTTGAAATAGCACATCTACACTACAGGGAAGCCTCAAAATTAGTGCAAGGCAGGCTTCCCTAATGTGGACATGCTATCTTGATTTGAGCCCCAGGAGGCACTGGGGAGTAATTACTCCGAATAGCTCTAGGGAGGAGCTATTTCTAAGGAAACATCCACACTACTGCTATTCCAAAATAGCTATTTCAAAATAAATGTTATTCATTGTGGGATGAGGTTTATAGATTTTGAAACAAGCCATCCATTATTTTGAAATAATGGAATTGCTGTATATTAGTTGCACCGTTATTTTGAAATAATGGCCATTATTTCAAAATAAATGTGCTATGTAGACACACCCTAACAAAAGTTGGCAAAGAAACAGAAAATCTTTAACTCAATCCTTGGTTCCAAGCTTTGGGGTCAAACATCCCTACATTTTCTGGCCCTCTAGTTCCTGAGCTAGAGGTTACTTCTGCTCTCTTTCTTGAAGCAACAGCCCCAGTGCTGCTTCCCTGAGGCCCTGGTTCCAGGGCCTAATCATAGGGTCTAGCTTCACTCCAGTGTAAGTCTTTCTTCCCAGGGTGCAGCCTATCTCAGTTCTGTCTGCTTACTAGAAGCCTTTATAGGTCCAGTATAATGTGATAAAACTGCGAGAAGGCATCTGAGGTCAATTGCCATCATTTATTTGAAGGTCTCCACAGCATCCAGCCTGGTGTTTTCTTCAGCTTCCAGCATCCACTGCAGGCTATCATTTGGACTTTGGCCAGTGTTACCTGATTTGCCCATTACTTTGGAGTATGCTCATCTATTAGGGTTACTCTTATGGGGCTGGAGGAAGGTTAATAATTCTATCAATGTGCTGCTTGTGCTCTCATATGGAGCTGAATTCTCCCTGCTACCAATTCCCCCCACCTTCTCTGCCCCCATGGAGCTCTCCTGCACAAACTATGTTCCTCAGGACAGGGTTCTTCCCACCTTAGAAAGAGGTGGACATTCACACTCACTAACAGAGCACGTCTGAGAGGACTGGTTAATCAGCACTCACAAGTTGACCCTTATATGTCCCTGGATCAAGCTGGGTTTAACAGCAATGCTACGCTGTACCCTCATGTGTCTTTGGATTCAGTGGGCTGTATTTAACAGCACTTTAAGCTGCCATCCTCATATGCCTCCAGGTTCAGCACCTCTCTATCCCCACTTTTACACCACAGTCATTCTGCTGGTAAACCACATGATGAGCAAACCCTACAGGATTTTGGGGCATTACAGGGATCTTTAGCTTAGGTACAAGAAGCTTTGTTGCTGAATGAATGGGGGAGCCAAAACAACACCCCGAGGAAGAGTGAGCGAGAGAGAAAGAAAAAGAGAGAGAAGCAACCAGCTTAACAATGAAAGTTATTTATTTCTGGGTAGTGAATATATATATATGGGGAGCCAAACACACAAAACAGTTACAATATTAAATCTAAATTGAACACACACAAAACAGTTACAATATTAAATCTAAATTGAAACGGATTACAAATGTTAGGGATAGCAAACCATATAACTGATTACATAAGGCAGGGTCAGGAGGCTATGTTTAGAGAGAGGTGGGGGTGTGAGGCAGAGACAGAGAGAGATCTTACCACTCCATGGAGCTTGCACTGACTGGGGTTCCCAGATGGTGATAGTAGCCAGGGGTCCAGTGGGTAGGAGACAAGCAGAGCAGAGTCCCCAACACGATCAGGCAAAAGATGATGAAGTCCCAATGGAACTGATGCAGAGTTTACATCCAGGCATGAGAACAGTTTTTCTTGAACAAGGGTAGGTTTTTTTGTAAGGACAGGACAGAACAATGGTTCAAGGAGAAAACTGGATTTGTTTATGGTTAAACAGAGGCGAGACAATGGGCCTGGCTATGGGTGATGTTCCTTGAACAAGCTCACAAAGCAACAAGACAGTTTCAGTATTTTGGGTATCAATAGGATCTGTTACTAGAATTGGTCTGATAATGACTAATTTGGGGATGAGCAGGCTTGGATTCATTAGCATCTGGAGCAGAGATTTCCCATCAGGCAGTGCTTTTCTGCCTTCGGTATCCCATAGTTCAGTGCGGTTCCTGCTTTGGAAGAGCTATTCTCCATTCTGTATGCTAATGAAGATGTCTCTCTGTTCTATCTTCCATGCAGATGAGGCTGGGGGTGTTTCCTTAATCCTACCATCCTTGTCTGCAGGGGTTTAGGTGTGTTTTTCCCTGCCTTTTCCTTGCTTTGTCTTTGATTCAAGCAGAAGCCTGGGGTGGGGGATTGTTTTCCCTGGAACCCCAAGAGCACAGGGCTGACAGGTGGCCATGCTCTGGTTCCCCAAGAACACAGAACTGGTAGGTAACACCAGATTCTATTCTTCCAACAAGTAGTATCTTTCTCTGCAAAGAATCTTATTGATTTTCATGGGACTCATCATGGAGTAAGATTCAATACAATGTGACTCAAAGAGGAATGGGATCTGGCCCTATGCAATTACATTATTTTGTTGTTGTTGTAATTGTGCCTTCCCTTTCCCTAAACATTTGCTTTGTCTCTGATTTTTCCATTGATTTCAATGGAATTTATGAGCCGAAATATCTTTGAGGATCTGGGCCTAAGCTTTTTGGGGAGAGATGTGTAGTTGTCTCTAAAGCTCTTAGCACATACATGATTAACAATGATGTAGTTAAACATTAATAATACATATCTTCATTTATAAGAATGTCAATTTCTCAGTCTGCTGACCTGCACCATGATCACATTCTATCCTGTTCAAGTGGCTCCAAACACTTTGCTTTCACTAATGCTCCCCCAGTGAAAATGTTCTAAGTGTCAAAATGGTCAGAAAATTTGAGACAAAAAAGACTGAGTGTAAACAAGGCCTACTAGAAAGCCGAATAAAAAGAGAGTGAGCTCATATAATGGAAGTTAATGTTTCCATGCCCATATCTCCTTTTCTTTCACTATCTTCACTTCAAGAATAGATTCATCAGATTAAGTTCCCACTTTTGCATCCATTTCCTGAGCACATCAGAACCTATTGGTACTCTGTTATCTCAAGTACTGGAACGAACAACAGTGCCTGTAAAAATCAGGATGAGAAAGCAGACCTTCTCTACCACTGTGGTGAGTTAGTGCTACATTCCCATACAAGGCCTTCAACATGGTAGCTCCTCTCACTATGGAAAAGAAAATGACAATTGTCCCAGAATTAATATTGATATTAATAGGACATCCACCACCTCTTCACTTCTCAGAGACCCTGCATATGCATTGCTTCCCCGGCTCTTGAAGTCATATTCTGATGATCAGGGCTTGACAAATCCGCTTATCTACTCGCCCATGGTGAGTAGATTTCAGCTGGTCGCCCCGTTCACCAGCAGTGCACGCATGCACAGTGCGGGTCTGGTGCATGCGCAATGCAGGGCTGGCGAGTGGGTTTTTGCCGTGGTCGTCGAGCCCTGCTGATTATACAAACCCAGATAGAAAATGATTCTACCTCAGCAGTCGTGGGCAACCTGCAGCTTAAGTAAGGTGACCAGAATGTGAAAATGTGCGAGGACGACACTGAGTTGACAAAAAAATCCATACTTGTATATGTATATAAATCATATAAAGAAATGATCACGATATTAGTTGTCTTATAAGACAGACTTAAAAACAATCATATAACATTAAAAACATCAATATTTGTCACTCTTTTAAGAAATTAAAATCTCAATCCATTTTTTATCAATTTCACGTTCAGTCCATTCATTGTTTCTTATTACTGTATATTATTATTTCTTCGTACTTCGTAGAACAATAAATTGTCATTTATTGTGATGCTAAATTTTTCTTTAATGAATAAAACTGTTTCAAGGATTTTATTCCATTGAATTTCTTCATTCAGCAGAATCCAATCAAACACGTACACTGGTTCGTCATGCTTAGTCCAATTTTCTAGATATTCAAGAGCATTTTTATAAAAGCACATCGCCTCCCTTGTAAATTCTTTCTTCATTCCTGGATTGCTCTCTTGTAATTTGTTTAAATTAGTAATTATAACCAATGGAAGGAAGTTGGACTCAAGATGTGATTGAAGTTGCTCCTTTAATTGTTTAATATGCAATCCCACTTCTGTAGAAGTTATATATCTTTTTCAATACTTTTTATAACTGACTGGAACAAAGTTGCTTGATTGTGAACAAAATACAGAGTTCCTTCTGCAGATTTATTCTTAAAAAAGTTTTTCAAGATCAGTAGACATGGGTTGTAACTTTTGATTTTTATCTTTTCCAAACTTAGAAAATATGATTTTAAAGGCTTGAGCAATTGCAACACTTGTTCAATGGCTGGCATTAAAGCTAACCATCTTGTCTTCGAATATCCCAACAGTTTTTTATATTCAACTGAGGCTTCTTCACAAAAAGTCTTTAATGATGTAACTCTTACAGTGAATCGTTCAAAATGTAAATAAATTTGAGGTATCACAACTTCAACATCGATGGACATTAAGCTTGATGCTGTATTGATGGCATTAGATACAATATGGGCATTGCAACTGATTCCAATAATCGTTTTCCCAAGTAAATGCATCATATTCTTATGAACATTTTTATTGTCTTTGCGATTTACACCGCCAAAATTAGTATTTGTGTTATCGGCACACATCACAATAACTTTATCATTCATATTATGATTATCCACTAGTTTTTTGATATGATTGGATATTATTTCAGATGTCTCACAATCAATTGCTTCCAAATTCAAAACTTTGATTTGATACCATTTTCAAAATTGAAGTAACGAACTAACACTGGATACAACTTTGTATCTTTGTGGTTTGAAGCATTCGAAAGAAATGTAATAAAATTAGTTTAATCTAAATCTTTCTTCAAATTCTCTTGCGTGTAAGTTTGAAAAACGTTGCCTCTCCTTTAGTTCTGGCACAATGGAATTTTTTATTATAAAGTACTCTATTCAGTTTTGACGTACAGTCCATGCTCCGAAAACTTTGATTGTGCATCACAGTGTGGTACACAGTCAGACCTTCAGCAGCTGCTAAATTCTTTTTGTCTACTCCAAATGATATACTTCCTAAGAAGTCTGTAACTTTCTGCGACATTGATGCCGATGTTAAAGAATTTTGATGTTCGTTTGATGAAACATGCTTCGTTATGCTAGATCGGCCACACTGAATTCCACCGAACAGACAGTACACTTCACTAATGAATCATCTCTTGTTTCATCCACAATTCTGATGAAAGGAAATTCCTTTTTTAAATTCTCATTGAAATGGCATTTTCTTTTCTTCGATATTTTTAGGGTTAATTGTGTCAACTAAAAAATCACATTGACATTAAATTAAAATGGCTCAAAATAAACAATAACATTTTATAAATACTAAGTGAACTTTTACTGTATATTAAGCCTTTTAACAGGGGTTCAATCAGTTTTATAACTTACCGTCTTTTCTGACAAGTGCGCACGTCCAGCACTTCAATGGATGTGCGGATCAGCCAACTTTGCAGCAATGCTACTAGATTGCAGTATAATGATACTTCAAAAAACAGCGGGATATATTTTTTTGGCAAAGTAGTTCAAGGACTTTTTTTTCAAAGGAGGACAAAAGGAGGACATAATTATTGAGGAGGACAAGCCCCTCAAAAGGAGGACTGTCCTCCTCAAAGGCCAATCAGATTTTCTATGTGGCCCACGAGACATTTTGTTTACTATTACCTATGTGCAGAGTTGCCAGATTATGCTGGTTTCTGTCTGTGTAGTTTTTTTTCCTATCAGTATTACTAAAGTGATACTCATGTAAAGCAAGGGCACATAAAATGAGGTTCATGCTGATTGCACACAACATTGATTGTGATAGCTGTGCACTCTCTCTAAATCCAATCGAAGTGCTGCTATGGTTCAGTTGACACACCCTGAAAATTCTAAGTATGCAAGCACTGTTAGCAAAACTAACTTGTCCTGGGAGAGCATCTTGGTTACAACAATTTTATGGCCCACTCACGAGCCTGAGAATTCCAGTTCTTTTTCTCCTGCTCTTTTAGTACTCATGTATTTGACACACTCTTCACCCAAAGCTCATTTCAGAAATGAGTAAGTACTATTGTTTCACTCTGTTTAGAGATGGAAAAACAAAGGCACCTGTAAATTATAATTGATTTGTAGAATGTTGCATATCACATCAGAGGCAGACAGAAGCAAAGCCCAAATCTCTTGGTTCTCAGGCCTGTAAATAATTGCTATATAACCTCTGATCCACATGGGAATCAAAACTTTTATACACAAGACCATTTAAAAAAAAGTTATTTAAAAGTATTTTCGAATAGTCTCTCACTCTTCTGAGATGGCAAATATGGCTTTTGAAAACTGTCTTAGCATGACCAAATATACCCCTCTACACTATTGTAATAATTTTTGCACAAAATATGGCTTGTGAGGTATTATCTGAAAACTATTAACTCATTTGTCCATGGTAAAATGTATGTAGCAACATTACCTGTAAAGTTATGAATTCCCTCTGTATGATGTTGTTTGTACATGTTCATATTCACATAGCCCTGACTAGGCAGAAGTTGTTAAACAGGTCTATTCTAAATAAAGAAATGTGTGTTTTCTAGGGATGTGAATGGTAACCTGGGTACACTGTGCCTGGGAGAAGCCCTGCTGACTACCAGCCCACACAGTGAGAGCTGGCAGTGCCATGCAGGGCTGGCAGGCCTGGATGCAGCTGGGAGCTGGCAGCCCTGAGCAGAGTCCAGCTCTGCCCAGGATCATGTTTAGTTGGTGAAAATGGGTTAAAGGTTAGGTTAACCAAGCATGTAAGCAGTTAACTGATTAAATGGGATTTTACATCCTTAGTATTTACCTCAATTCACGTGACTGTTTATCCTGGAGGGGTCTGTGTTTCCATTTGTTTCACCAATGGGTTGCATATAATTTGGCAAGAGAGCTGAGTCACTGAAAAAACCTGCCTGAGAAGGTTAACTGTCAGTAGGGCTGTGTCTAGACTGCAGGCTTCTTTCGAAAGAGGCTCTTTCGAAAGATGCTTTCGAAAGAGGCTCTTTCGAAAGAGCGCGTCTAGACTACAATGCGCGGATCGAAACATCGATCCGCTATTTCGAAATTGAAAGCCACCCGGAACTGCTTCTGCCAGGGCATGGGGGCAGCATTTCCTTCCGGGTGCTGCCTGCCTGCCCTTTGCAGAGACGCGTGGTGAGAGGGACACTCCTGAACACCCGTTGCTCTGCTCCTGCAGCTGCCTTTGCTGTCCCTTGAGGAATTTTGCAAGGCATTGCAGTGCTGCTTTGGAGTGCTCAGCTTCCTGGGACACCCCAGCAGCTTTTTTCTTTTGAGGTTTTTCTGCTTGCAGACCCTTATTTTTGGCATGGAGCCAGAGCTGCCCCTGGGCAGGCGATGGCCCCACACCACCATACTGCAGCTGTTGCTGCATCTTCATGAGACAATCATGAGGCTCCTTCCCGAGCTGGACCCAGACCAGAGGGACGAGGGGTTCCTCCGTCCGGCAGCCACACTACCCTTGCCTCCGAACTTTTTCGTGGACAGGCGTGTTTGGAGGTTTGACACCAGCTCTGAATGGTGGGACCGGCTCGTGATGGAGATCTGGGATGACCAAGACTGGCTACGGAACTTCCGCATGAGAAAGACCACTTTCCAGGAGCTCTGTACCTGGCTCGCCCCTGCTCTGCAACGGCAAGACACCCACCTGCGGCCCGCCATCCCCCTGGAAAAGAGGGTCGCCATTGCCCTCTGGAAGCTGGCAACCCCCGACAGCTACCGCTCCGTGGGACACCAATTTGGCGTGGGGAGATCTACTGTCGGGGCCGTCTTGATGGAGGTAAGTCATTGTCTGGGGACAGTCACAGTTTGGGGTGGGGGGAAGGGAGACTGTCAGGAAGGGCCAAGTGGAGTGGGAGTGGGAGTGGGAGGGAGCTCCTCCACTCACCCTGAATTGTGGGGGGGGGGGTTCTGAGGAGGGGATTCCCGGGGTGTTTGAGAGGGAAGGTGGGCGGTGGGTTCTCCTCCTAAGACATAAGGCACCCCTTCTAACACTTTGTTGTCTGTCTCATTCTGCAGGTGGTGAGGGCCATCAATTCGGAGCTGCTCAACAGGCTCATCTGTCTACCGGATCTGGACAGCGTCATGGCCGGCTTTGCTGCCCTCGGCTTCCCCAATTGCGGAGGAGCGCTCGATGGGACACACATTGCCATCCGTGCACCGCCCCATCGAGCAGCCCAATTCATCAATCGAAAGGGCTACTTTTCTATGGTCCTCCAGGTCCTGGTCGACCATCATGGACAGTTTTCGGACATTTGTGTTGGGTGGTCAGGGCGGGCACACGATGCCCGCATCTTCAGAAACTCGTACCTGTACCGGAGGCTTCAGGCAGGAACATTTTTCCCCCATCGCCAGTTTGCGGTTGGGGATGTGCACATGCCGGTGTGCATAGTGGCTGATGCCGCCTATCCCCTGATGCCGTGGCTGATGAAGCCCTACACCGGCCAGCTGGATGCGAGCAAGGAGCAGTTTAATGCTCGCCTTAACCGGGCTCGCAACCAGGTCGAATGTGCGTTTGGCCGTTTAAAGGGCAGATTCCGGTGCTTGCTCACACGCCTCGACGTGGGGGAGACCAACATCCCCGAGGTGGTGGCCGCGTGTTGCGTCCTCCATAACCTCGTGGAGAGGAAAGGGGAGGCCTTCCTACCAGGGTGGGGGAGAGCTGCTGATGCCCAGGAGAGGCTCTTTGCCCAGCCCCGGACAGCTGCCATCCGCCAGGCTCACCGGTCTGCAGTTGGTATCCGGGAGGCCCTCCGGGAGCAATTCTCCAGTGGAGGCCACTGAGTGCACTGAGGGGCTTCTGCCTGGGGACTGGGCCCTGGCCCCCAATAGAAGCTTCCCTCCACAACCCATCTCCTGACCCAGTTTGGACACATCACTTACACCAGGGTGTGTTTCAAAATAAAATGTTCTCTTTACTTATTTATAATTTTGTAAATATTATCAAACAATGTTGCAAACATAATAAATTTTTTTTTCATTTTTGTTGTTGCCAAACTATATACAATAAACAAACAGTTTGTTTAACCCTTTGTTTGTGCTTAATAACTGGGGTGATGGGGGTGATTGAAACCTGGAGGGGGGAAGGGGACTGGAAGCCTGGAGGGGGGAAGGGGACTGGAAGCCTGGAGGGGGGAAGGGGACTGGAAACCTGGAGGGGGGAAGGGGATCAGGTTGAACGGGGCTTGGCAGATTTCCCTTTCCTGGCTGGGCCTCGTGTTTGGGGTGCTCCCCGGCTACGGGATCGGGTGATGCACCTGTCGGTTGGCTGGCTGCTGGGGGGCTCTTGGGACGTGGAAGCCTGGGGGAGAGGAGGGCCAGGGGGAGAGAGGGGCTGGGGAGCTGGGAGGGCTGGGGGAGAGGGAGGTCCAAGGGGGAAAAGGGATGCTGTTGTGGAAGGGGGGTTTGGTGGGGTGGGGTCATGGGGTGCTGGAGGAGCAGGACCAGGCACAGCAGCAGGCAAGCCGCTGACCTCCCTCAGGGTGGCGTACAGCACCGTGCGCTGCAGGACCAGCTCATTCATGAGCCGATCACGCCACCGCTCCTCTGCCTCCGCCCTCTGTAGCAGGATGGCGTTCTGCTCCTGCACAGCCTTGACGTGCTGCCGGAGGATGTCGGCGTAGACACGCCTGTGTCTGCGGCTCCCATGTCTCCGAGATGGAGATGGAGATGGAGATGGAGGTGGGGCTGGGGTGCTGCGGCCCTCTTCCATTGCTGGTCCGGCTGTGGAGGAAAAGAAGAAGACACAATCAGTCCTATAAACTGGACTCTGTAGCACTGAAAATACTAACAGGATGGTTTATTAGGGGATGAGCTTTCCAGGGCCAGACCCACTTCCTCAGATCAGAGTAACACGGCTACATATCTATCACAATCAGTCATGTGTGCAACAGCTGTCCAAAAGGGCATGCCCTCTCCCTTGAGACAGGGGAAGCAGACATTCTGAAGGTCACACTGTGTGTGTGTGTGTGTGACCTGGGCATCAGCCTGAGCATGACAGGTTTCCCTTGTGCATCACCCACTGTGCACCCACCTACCTCCCCCCCACCCCGGGTGTGACACAAACTCACTGTACTCACCTGCTGCTTCCTCTCCCGCGCCAGATGACGCCTGGGAGGCCTCAGAGGTCTGGGTGACTGGCTCCAGGGTGAGGGTCGCCGTCTCCTCGCTGTCCTCCTCCTCTGGGACCATGTCCCCGTCTCCAGACTGCTGTAGCTCCCACTCTGGAGCGTCCACCACGGGGTCTGCCAGTCCGGACTGCACGAACCTCCGTGGTGTGCGTGCTTCTGCACTGCCACCCAGGATCTGGTCCAGCTCTAGGTAGTAGGGGCAGTAGTGGGGGGCTGCCCCAGACCGGGAGCTCTCCTCCCTGGCTTTGGCGTAGCCTGCCGCAGCTCCTTTACCTTGGAGCGCACCTGGTCCTGTGTGCGGGGTTAGTGGCCCTTCTGGGCCAGGGCTTCAGCCATGCGGCCATAAATTTCGGCATTTCGCCGCCGGCTTTTGAGTGCCTGTAAGGCCTCCTCCTCTCCCCACAGCTCCAGCAGGCTCTTGATCTCTGCGCCGGACCAGGATGGTGCCCGGCGCTTGGAGCCCTTGGCTGGGTCCCCAGAAGGCTCGGTGGAAGGGCCAGGATGCTCTTGGGGCTGTGACATGCTGCAGCAAGGTCGCCGTGTGCTCTGGCTCCTTGTCTGCAACAAGTGGCTGTGAGGGTGCGCCTGTCCCTTTAAGGAATGGCTGCAGCCAGGAACCACAGACGTGTAACCCATGGCCCAGATTGTCCACCAGGGCTTCTTCCTGGAGGCCAATAATTTCGAAAGAAAGGGCTCCCCCCGTCCAGACTCACGTTCTTTCGACGGATCTCCCTCGAAAAAGGCGTTCTTCCTCATGAAACGAGGTTTACCGCCGTCGAAAGAAAAGCCGCGTTCTTTCGATTTACTTTCGAAAGAATGCGGCTTGAGTCTGGACGCAGGGGAAGTTCTTTCGAAAAAAGGGTACTTTTTTTGAAAGAACCCCTGAGTGTGGACACGGCCTAGGAGTCACCATGAGCAGCAACACGGAGAAAATGCAGGCACAAGACACACGGACAGCCACCGGGGCACTCACATGAAGTGTATGTACTCCATCATATGGGACTAGAAAAGGGAGGGACAAAATCACCCCAGGTTCTCTCTTTTCTTGTTTTACCCAAGAAGACAAAGGAACCAGCCTTTGGACAGTGAGAGGGATACTTACATTACAATGTATTTAACAATGTTGCTGGGAACATGTGTTAAGCATTTTTCCTTGAACAAAGTCTAGTTTGTTAAATTTTAGCTGCTAGAAAGAGTTTATCTTGGAACCATTTCTGCCTTTGATACCTTTCACTTGTACAAATTTAAAAGTTCTTTCTTTGTAGTTATATTAGTTTATTTCATTTTTTAATCAAATCCTACTTGCATAACAAGTCTACCAGGTATGTCTACACTACCACCCTAGTTCGAACTAGGGTGGTAATGTAGGCAACTGGAGTTGCAAATGAAGCCCAGGATTTGAATTTCCCGGGCTTCATTTGCATAAAGCCGGGCGCCGCCATTTTTAAATATCCGCTAGTGCGGACTCCGTGTCGAACTAGGGTGGTAGTGTAGACATACCCCCAGAGATCACCCCAGCTCCAGCAGAGTCTCTGGTAGGAATCAGTCCTTCATGCACCACATAGAGGTTTTTCCTGAGGTATAGGTTCATAACACTTTTTGTTCAGAGCATTTGTAACTCTGGAAATCATCATTTATGCAGTTTGGGCTTCTGGGCTTGAAGCAGATGAGCAGTACACAATGGACCTCTCTCCAGCATGAACGTTCAAAAGGCTGAGTTCTTGAATAACTAGGACTCGACCAGATTCACTGTCCATTTTGGCAAATTTCAAGGAAATAGAATTTTAAAATCTGAAATTTCATGGTGTTGTAATTAAAGGGGTCCTGCTGACCCAAATGGGAATGAGGGATGAGGGGGTCATAAGATTATTCTAGGGGTCTGCATACAGTGTTACTTCCATTACTTTTGTGCTGCTGCCAGGGGCAGTGCTGCCATTACAGCTAGGCAGCTGGAGAGTGGCAGCTGCTAGCTGTGAGCTCAACCTTGAAGTCATATCTGCCATCAGCAGCAGCACAGATGTAAGGAAGACATTGTATGGTATTGCCACTCTTACTTCTCAGCTGCTGCCTTCAGAGTTGGGCCTTTGGTCAGCAACTGCCACTCTCCAAGGCTACGTCTAGACTGGCATGATTTTCCAGCAATGCTTTTAACGGGAAAGTTTTCTGTTAAAAGTATTTTCGGAACAGTGCGTCTAGATTGGCACGGACACTTTTCCGCAAAAGCACTTTTTGCAGAAAAGCGTCCGTGCCAATCTAGACGCGCTTTTCCGCAAAAAAGCCCCGATCGCCATTTTTGCGATCAGGGCTTTTTTGCGGAAAACAAAGCTGAGCTGTCTACATTGGCCCTTTTGTGCAAAAGGACTTTTGCCCGAATGGGAGCAGCATAGTATTTCCGCAAGAACACTGACAATCTTACATGAGATCGTCAGTACTTTTGAGGAAATTCAAGCGGCCAGTGTAAACAGTTGGCAAGTTTTTCCGGAAAAGCAGCTGATTTTCTGGAAAAATTGACCAGTCTAGACACAGCCCACATGCCCAGCTCTGAAGGCAACACAAAACAAAGGATGCCAATGCTGTGATTCCCCTGAAATAACTTGTAACCCTCTCCTGCAATTTCCTTTTGGGCCAGGACACAACATTTGAGAAACTCTGGTCTCCGTCCTCTGTGAAATTGACGTACCAAATCAGATCTGTGCTCAATCTAATCTACGGTACTATCCTGTCTCTAACAGTGACCAGCATAGACTCTAAGACTAGACAAGTTCCAGAGCATCTCCAAAATAATTCCTAAAGGAGGTTTTTTAGAAAAATATCCAATCATGTTTTCAAAATGGTCAGACAGCAAATTCATCCAATGTGTGGTAAATGGTTACTGGTGTTAGGCCACAGAAAATTGGGCCTAGGGTGGTTATGCTAAGACAGACGGAGAAGAGTCAGCAAAGGGTTCTGGGTAGTCCCTGAACAAAATTTGAGACATGAGTTGAGCAAGGGCATGAGATAAGCGAACAGCTGCATTTTTGTACTTGCTGAGTTGAACAGCTTGCTTAAGAAACTGATAAGAAAACTCCCCGTCTCCTCGTTGTCTGGTACTCGCCTTCTGTCTTAATAAGAAAGTTGCTAATGTATCAAGGCCACCTTGTATAGTTGGCAAGGTATGCACCCACGCTAGAAGTTTCTAACTAACAAAGGGGGTGGGTTGCTTAAGTAAATAGTCTATGACACGATGGAACTGTCTATATAACCCCACTTGCTATAGAAATCGGAGGCTGGTTCTTGGTAGAGATGGGCTGCTCTCTATTGTCATGTCATAAAGAGCTTTGTGATTAGACCTTGCTGGTGTTGCCAGTCTCTTTGCGGTCAGACAACAAACTGAAGCTGTCTGGGTTCGAGTCCCCGACACTGGCACGAGTTAAAAGTTTCCAGCAAGGGGTTCAGGCAGTCCCCGACTTACGAACAGGACTTTTTTCGCCCCAGAGCTCACGGGCAGCGACCCACCGCCCGTGTCCTCTGGGGCGAGAAAAGCTTCTCCCGGTCTCCCTGGTCTGCTGGGGGGGTCCAGCAAAGCCGCTGGACACCCCCAGCAGACCAGGAACACCCGAGCAAAGCCGCCGCCTGGGCGGTTTTGCTCGTTTGCCTGGGAGCAAAGCCGCCCAGGCAGCGGGACTTTGCTCCTGTCCCCCTGGTCTCGGGGGCAAAGGAGCAAAGCCACACGGGCGGCGGGGTCCCTCCGCCTGTGCGGCTTTGCTCAGGTCTCCCTGGTCTGCTGGGGGGGAGGGGGCGCAGCTAGTGCTCCCCCCTTCCCAGCAGACCAGGCTTTTGTTGCGGGATGCCTTGGGTAGAGCAGCTGGGGTGCTGCCGGGTTGGTCCTGTGGGAACCTACCGGGCAGCACCCCAGCTGTTCTGTTCCAGGCTCCAGATTCAGCCGCTGTTGAAACTGATCAGGCTGATTCCAGGAAGCTGGGGGCAGAGCAACTCTGCCTCTGGCTTCCTGTAGTCAGCCCCTGGTCAGTTTCAGTGGCAGCAGCTGAATCTGGAGCCAGTTCTGACTTACATACAAATTCAACTTAAGAACAAACCTATAGTCCCTATCTTGTATGTAACCCGGGGACTGCCTGTATAGCGGAAGATGCAAGCATCCATGCTGCGGTGGTTTATGTGGGATTATTTATCCCTCTTGATGATAGTCTCTCTAAATGTTAATAATTAGAGATTGCCTTAAACATTACAGCAAGAGGTTTTTACATTCCTTTAAAAACATTAATGATACAGGTTAAATTCTTGCTAGTAGCTCCTCATAGCTTGCAGGACAATAGATGGAAGGAATCTCGCTTCATACAAGAAGCGCTCTTTAGCCTGTCCCGAATCAGAATGACTCTGCATCCACAGAAACCCATCATGGTAGACAGACCAAGTGGCGTGTCATGATAATAAACTCTGAGGAAGAACCAGCCCTCCTCTCGTCTGAAAATGTACATCGCATGGTGCGTGGTCTGGGCCTATGTGCCAGTAATGCCAGGACCCTGTCTCTGCAGTGGCAAGAGCTCCTGTTGCGGGGAAGGTGGTGGTCAGCGGCTCAGAGGAGCGTAGGGGAAGGGCTTAGAGGGGGGCCCGAGAATGTGTGGGGCAGGCAGGCCCTTCCCCGGAGCGGGGCTCTAGCCCCACCGGGGAAAGGGGCGGGCTGCAGAGGCGGGGTTAAACGGCGCCATCGCGGCGCGCAGGGGCGGAGAGGATGGTGTCCAGAGCATGGTGCCGGCCGCTGTGCGCCGGGGCTCCGCGCTGCCTGCCCGGCTGGGGCAGCGCCGCCTTCTCCTCTCGCTCGCCGGTAAGTGGAGCCCGGAGCGGAGCTGCAGCTTCCTTGGGCGGTGGCTCCGCCCCGTTGTTTCTGCCGGCGTCGGGGCGGGCAGGCGCTGGGGGAGGGGCAGGTCTGGCCCGGCCCAGCCGAGCTGCAGGGACAGCGCTGTGGCCACGTGGAGTGCGTCTGGGGGGTTCCCTTATAGCCCCCGCTGTGATTCTCTGACGAGGGGGTGGGGTCAGTGAGGGACTCGCACCCATTGTGGGTCGCCAAAGGGCCTTCGGAGGAGCCCTCCGCCGCACCAACTGAACGGGGCATATAGTGTGTGGGGTGAGCCCCCTAGGGGGTTAGGTCTCAGTGCTGTTTAATGGGTCTCATAGTGCCCCCCCCCCCAGTGTGCTGCTGGATCGCCCTGGCAGGGCTCTTTGTGGGAGCAGACCCCCCCCCCCCTTACTGGCAGTGCTTTACCTGCTGGGCAGCACAACCCATACCATAGGGATATATCTGCTACCAGGGGTAAGCTGCTTTCTCTGAAGGCTTGTCTATATAGCTAGTGCAGAACAAGGGCATTTCTTCACTGCCTGCACGATTGACTGGCAACAGTACATCCCGGAGATGCCATAAATTGACTGTCGAGCACTGTCCTTCAATTCTGGTACTCCACCTAAACGAGAAGAGCAAGTGGAGTCGACTTAACAGGTTAAGACACGTGGTGAGCAGACCTAAGTATATTGACTTTAGCTGTACTATTCATGGAGCTGAAGTTGCAGTAACTTAGGTTGATGGCCTGTGGTAGTATAGACAAACTACTGCACTGTAGCTGTTCTGGTATTGGGGTTGGTCTATTTTGTATTGATTACTCCACTCCTGTGGAGTAATTGCTCTGGAATCAAGTCTCTTATATTCTGGAATAGAGTGGCCACACAGGAGAGTTGTACCAGAATAGCTACATCTCTGTAGTTATTTTGCTAAAAATATGCTGTTAGTTTCCTTCTGAAGACAAGCCCTTAGTTCAACAGGACTGAAAAGAGGAGGAGCTGTCCACTGGTAGAATATTTCTAATGTTGGCCTCAAACAATCCTCCAAAAGTACAGGATCTCAAGTTTCAGGGGGTGCCGAGTTAGTCTGTGCAGGATAGATGTAGTTTATTTATTATATTTTAGTCTAAGGTTGGCCCTCGTGACAGGCATGACATGGATACGCATGCTGATCAAATTCCTAGTTGAAATTCCTTCTATAGTACATTGTATAGTGGGAGTCTGCAGGGCATAGAAAATGATAGGATCTGATTTTGCTTGCATGTAAAACCAGAATAAATCAGGGTTGATTCCATTGGCATTAGTGACATTACACATCTAAAACTTGTTTAGTTTGATTCAGATCAGAATCTGGCCAAAAAGTCTTATCTACATTAACAATTACCCATTGTTGCTACCAGTGGGTCAGATCCATTGGTAATAGTCATGTTGGGAACCCTACAGTAGGGTCACTTTGCGTTTTTAATTAGTGGGTTCTCTCAGTCATTTGTTCTTCTGAGTAGGATCAGATAACATGGTACTTAAAATTGCCTTCGTGTTGGCAAAAAGCACAAAACAAAATAATCTCAAAGTTACTGTTAGAAAAATCTGTTTTTTAAAGTTAAACTCATCATTTTTTGGGTGTGCAGTAGGTATGTAAATATCCAATATAGTTAATCTGTTTTGATGTAACAACTGGTTAAGCGTGTGGATGGGGTCCAACCATCCTGCTGCAGACGGGGGCTTCTTCATCCTGACCATCCGTGTATGGAGGGAGTTGCTCTGGCTGGTTGGGATCCTTCCCTGTCATGGATGTGTGGGCTGCTCAGGCCAGCTGGGTCCCGCTGGTTAAGGCTCATGCTTACCAGGTAACTGGTTAACCTTGAACATCCCTAGTTCACAGCTTGTGACTTTTTCTGGACATTTGGGGCTGTCAATAATTTATCAATTTTGTGCACTTCTAACTTCACTGACATAAATAAGTTGGATCACTCTTGAGTTAGTCCCTGATCATGCAAGATGAATATGAATAACTGTATGTAAGAAAAAACTTAAAAAAAAAAAAAAAGAATGGTCCTGCAGCACCTTAGAGACTAACCAAAAATGTAGATCGTATAAAGAGCTTTTGTAGGCACAACCCACTTCTTCAGATGAATGGAACATGGGGTCCAGAGGTGCAGAAAAAGAGGGGCTCGGGAGGGAAAGAGAAGGGAAAAAAATCTTGTCAATTACAGTGTCCAAGCTAAATGAGGGTTAATGGAGTGGGCTCTAAGTGCCCCATACTTAGCTTTTGATATCATTAGGGAGTTGAATGTAGGCAGCTCATCCAGTTCATGTCTTTGTTCAAACATTGAATAAAGGTGTCAAATTTGCAAATGAAGGCAAGTTCCGCAACTTCTCTCTCTGGATGGTTTTTTAAATTGCTTTGTAAAGTATAGTCAGTTTTAGATTCATTAATGAGTATCTGGGCAAGTTAAAATGTTCCCATTTTGAATAGTACCGACATTCTAATGGACAACATTTTTTTTCCTTCTCTTTCCTTCCCTATCCCCTCTTTTTCTGCTATTTATTTGTATCTCTGGATTTCTTGCTCCATTCATTTGAAGAAGTGAGTTGTGCACATGCAAGCTTATGATACTATCTACGTTTTTTGTTACTCTCTAAGGCGCTGCAGGACCATATGTTGTTTTTTGTTTTTCAGTTGCGTACTAACACAGCTATCCATCTGAGTTTTTTGTATGCACAAGATAATTCCCACTGAATAAATAGGACTACTTGCATGCAAAAGTGTAGGCAGGGCCATTGAGTCTTAAGATGACTTGCTTTCTTGGACTCCAACTTGGAATTTTTTCCCAAGTCTTCGACAACTGTAACAAAACATTATATATGTGGTGTTTTTTGTTTTAAGTCATCAAGCACCAGTGATGAGATATTAAAAGAAAAACATGCTCAAATCATGTCTCGAGGACTTCCAAAACAAAAGCCAATAGAAGGAGTTAAGCAGGTACTAGCTTTTGCTTCTGGGAAAGGAGGAGTTGGAAAGTCAACAACAGCAGGTAAGTTTTTGTGTTCACTGTCATTCACTTCTATTATTGTGTTTATGTATTTCTGTTTTATAACATGAATAGGAGCTTGCCATTTTTATGTAAATATGTTAATAAAATTACACCAGCATTGAACAGCAAAATAAAAACATGCATATTAATGTCAATTAAAGATCTGAGGTACAACATTATTAGTAAAAATTAAAAGCATTTAAAATTGACTTTTTAATTCCTAGGTAATTGCCTTCAGTCTGAAACTGTGAACCCAGACTAGTCAGTTTCACTTCTGTTTGGTCTGAAAAAGCTTAAAAGGACACTGATTTGAATGTTTTTCGTCTACAGTTGTACAAGTAACACCTAAGATTATTGTGACAGCATTGCAGAGGATGGAAGAGACAGTGTCTTTCTGTCTGTTTTCCACATTTGACAACACTTTTATGTAATAGCCTATGCAAATCCAGCTAAAAATCTCTCTTCCAGAATCCATATTCAGAAAGTAATATCTAACTGAATGCCTGTGGGGTTTTTTTAAACCATTTTTCTTAGTGTGGTCCTCTGATTCTGACTGTATGCAAGATTAGTATTCTAAATAAGATGGTCATAGCTATCCATTATATATAAAATACATTTTTTTGTTCCATTTTCTGGGTCGCCAGGCATGGAAGGGACTAGTTGTTAAATTAAAAACAAAAAACAAAGCTACAGACATGTTTAATTTCAAAGTGTCATAGATTGTAAACTGAAGTATGGATTGAGTGAATTTCCTTATTTTAGATTTTACCTTTCTACAGAGACATTATGAAGAATAATTGGTGTGTGTGTTTCTTTTATGGTGTGTCTGCTGCCTGGTGATTATAAGCCACTGTTCTTACGTTGTTGATAGTCTGATTTGTAAAGTTGAATTGCCAATAATAAAAACAACTTGCCCCTTTTTGTCCACAAATGAACAAGCTGAATTTAAGGGTCCTTATTGGTGTATGGATGAAGTTCATTAAATCATTATATTATTTTTAAATATTGGTAGAGATTCTAGTTCTTTGACCATATATATAGACTATACTCTTTAACTAGATAAAGTAATAAATATTGAAGAGGTATCTTAATTCTAAACTCAGTGTCCAAGGATTTGGTGTTTTGGAGCGATAGTCTCCTTTCAATGGGTATTGCATATGTGTACTGAGAAGGTAAAGCAGTCTTTGGGTTCTCATTTGTCAAAATGAAAATACATTGCAGTGTTAAGATGACTATCTATCTAAGGTCAGATAATTGGGCTGAATAAAAATTCTGCTTTGCATTGCTGCTGAAAACTGGGATTAATTTGCTTTTAAAGTTGTGTGATCTGTCTTTTTTGTTAGAGGAGACTTGGGGGAGATATTTCTACAGATGTTTGTGACTGCTTTGCAGACCTCAGGATCCCAAGACGAAGCCAGCATCTTTGAATTCTGTATCTCTGAACCTCAATTTTCCTATTTGTTCATTGCTTAAGTAGTCTTGCGTTCCGGTGTCAATCATCACATGTAATTTGTATAGTCTGGAAACAGCACTTCTTATGACTGAGAGGAGGTGCGATTTTGTTTGAAAAGGCTTTTCTTCCTTTTTAATCCTCTCTTGTAGTATTTTTATACACCTATTGTGTGGTTTATTTTCATTTCTTCCTACCTCTCGTTTCATGCCTCTTTTCCGCATCCATTTCAGTTTCTGTTTATGCCAGAATTGCTTCCTGCAAAGATGTTAGCTCTGTCTTTTTAATTTGTCTAAAAATTTCCTTGCCTTACCAACTTGCCTTACTAAGAATCTGTTTTATTTGTTCTAATTTGCCAATAAGAGCAGAGTTCATTAGAGAATAGGAGTTGGGTTTTTGGTAGGGTTGTTAGTGGGTAATTGGTGGTAATGAGTGACCTGTAATGAGTGACGCTTACTGGTTAATGGTTAACCAGTACTCAGGGAACAGCCTCCAGCCCTGTGTAAGTCGGGAGCAGGCTGTGTGGGGCCTGAAGCAGCTGAGCTGGAATAGCCCCTGCCCAAGGGAAAGGGGACATTCCATCCTGTCAGCAGCTGGTGGGGAAGGCTGCTCCAGCCCAGCTGGGCTGGAGTGGCTCCCCTGCTAGCCCTTGTTTAATCAGTTAAGCTGTTAAACTTGGCATTTAACCAGTTAACTAATTAAATGGTATTTTACATCCCTAGTTTGTGGTCTTTTTTTGTACGATGTATCCCTTGTTTAATTCTTGTTTTTAACTTTGTTTAACCTTCCTGTTAGTTCTATCTTCTGTTTTTGCTGAAGAATTTCAAGATTTTGTCCCTTAGTTGAAGGTGTTCAACTGTTGAATCTTTCATAAAATATCGTCTTTCGAAGTAGTAGAGTTAAATAAATGCTGATGCAAACAAAAAACAGGAACTCTAAACAATCTGACTAAAAATCCTTCTCAACTTCAAATTTATCAAATTTCACAAGTTGCTTCCACATTAGCATTAGGTGGAAGGTGGTTTTCCCAGTTTGAAATAGTGTTTGGTCTGCACTGGAGTTAACTTAAGACTGCGTGCGTGCGCGCCCTCACCCAGCAGAGAATAGCAAGTAGTCTGATTATTGGTCACCTAGAACCCGCCCCTCAATTTGGAACTACCCTGGGTCTTACCGGAGCCGCCACACGCTTTTCCCACCAGGCACTGGGGTGCATGCACAGAGCGGCTATTAATGTCCGAGCGCGTGCTCCGAACGTTCAGTGTGACAAGCATGTGCTGCCGCCCTCTCCCCGATCCTCTTTGCAGGGCAAAATGCCAGACATTTTTTGCCAAATTTCACTTGGGTTGACATACCCCTCCCTTCCCGGACTTCTCTCGCGTACCCCTAAGGGTACACATGCCACCATTTGAGAAACACTGACCTAGAACGTGAGAGACCTACAGGTTCAAGTCCCCGCTTTGTAGGGTTGCCTGTTGTCTGGTGTTGACCCTGACAGTCTGGTATTTTCGCCTCCTGTCCAGTAAAAAAATGCAGAAAATACCAGACACCTAAAATGTCCAGTATTTTCTGATATTTTTTCCTGGCCAGGAGGCGAAAATCCTGGGTGCTTACCAAGTTCCGCAGGGGAGCTGTCTGGCTTGGAGCAGGGAGACAAGATGGTGAATGGCTGTTGGCAGACTTTTAGGGCCAAAAAACCTCAAAAGCATTTCTTAAAGGGGCCATGCTGGTTTTTTTTTCATTTTTCTCTATTCCCCCCTCCCCTTTTTTTCTCAACAGAATTTTTTCCTCAGTGTTTTTTTTGGGGGGGGGGGGGGGGGGGGGGGTTGGTATTTTTGGTTAAACCATCTGGCAACCCTACCTCTTTGCCTGATTCAGCTCAGTAATTTTAAGTTAGGCCTCAACATCTTAGCTGAAAATCTAAGCACAAGACTGATGTGTCTATTTTTTTCTGGTTTTGGACAGAAATTCGAAATTGAACCTGAGAAACGTCTCTTGAGTAAATTTTGACAAAACTGGAATGTTTCTGCAAAAGGTTGTTTTTATGAATCTTCTTCTTTTCCTCTTCCCTTCTTTTCCAAGCAGGACTGCTATGGATGCTTCCAAGATAGACAAGATTGGAAATTTTAAATTATAAGCAAAAACTTGGTTTTGTTTTCTTAGAATATGTCAATGCTTAAGCCCCCACACCCTCCAATGAGTTGGACCTCCCTGGTTCAGCTCCCTTAGGACTTGAGCCGTCCCAGACAAGGGAATTTGCTGGACCAGGGAAGGTCAAGGCTTCCGTGCTGGCTGTCCTGCTGATGGCTCCTCTCCCTGGGGCTCCCACGGTTGAAGCTCCTCACCCTGCCGCTGCCCCACTACTGCTGGCCCGGCCAAGGCTTCCTGCCCTGCTGCCCACTGGCACTGCTGGGCATTCCCAGGGGTTACCCAGCCAGAGCCTCCTGGCCACCACTGATACTTCTGTTGGTGCTTCAGGGTTTCCCAGCCCTGGGCTGCCTGGCTGCTGCCGTGGCCCAGCCGCGCTGTCACCGAGGGTTTCCAGGGGTTCTCTGGCCATGCCAGTGACTCTCCAGCTGCCTGACTGCACTGACGTTGAGATTCTTCAGCTGGATGGGGAGGCTCCCCAGTGCTGCTTGGCCCCACAGTTGCTTGGGTTCCCCTGCTGGGGCTGAGACTTCCTGGCTGCCGCCTAGCCCTTCTGCTGAGGTTCACCAGCTGGAGCCTCCAAGCTGCTGTGAGGCCCCCTCCTCCGCTCCTCCCCGCTGGGGATTTGTGGTCAGGGCTGCCAGGCCCCTGCCCCGCTGTTAGGGGCTCTTGAGCTGCCTGACATCAGTGACACCGGGGTTCCCTGCTGTGGGTGGGGCTCCCCAATGGCTTCTGGAGCCACTGACGTTCCCCTGCCTAGCTGCTGCTGGCCCAGTTGGGACGTTGCAAACCCCATGTTCTCTCGGTTGGCTCCTGCTCCTGGTACTCTGTGGTCCAGCAATATTCATGCTGGACCATGGATGTTGCTGGACCAGAATCCCGGATTTGGGAAATTCAACCTGTAATAAGGAAGCAAAAAGGGGTACAAGCCCATTTTTTTAAAATTCAGGTCATTGGTCACTAAATTAAAAAGGTTAGCGGAGAGTATTGTAAGGAAATCTGTATAAGATAATTTAATACTGATTTTTAAAATCAAACAGAAATCTCAATTTTTTTCTCTCTCCTTTTGGTAGAGCACATTTTGGGGAAAAAAGTTTTTATTTTATTTTGCATTCCTTTAGGAAAAAATGGCTTGCCTTTATTGCATACTAGTTGGCGCTGTGACTCCAGTTTTGCTTCTAATCTGATTCCATTCACCCACAAGTCCGTGATTTCAGTTAAATGGTACTTTAAGATCAAACTAGTTAGTCCTTTAATGGGTGTTTGAGGCTCAAGTCTTGCTAATGCTGGAGCTGATCATGCAGTGGGGATAAAGCATCTTGAGTTACAATAATTCATCAGATGCAAACCCAGTCACTGTGTGCTGGTGATCAAATCACTCCGTAGCTCCTGAGTTGTTGTACAATATGGTCATTCTATTCTCACTGGAGATAGTTGGTTAACTGCAATATACTAACTTGAGCTAACTGTTGCAGTGAAGACAAGCCTTAAGAACTAAAGTGTATATTAAGTATCTTTTCCCTTCTTGTGGAGGTTCATAATTATTGTAAAATATTTGGGAAATAACATTTTTCTTTGATTAACTTTATTTTCTTTGTTACAGTAAACATAGCCCTTGCATTAGCAGCACATGATTCGGTAAGTGAACACCTAGTTATCAAACTTAAAATACTTAGTTACTATGGGGGCAGCCAGTTAAGTGAAAACAAAATATTTACTCTGACAAAATTTGTATTTTTTTCATACATTTGTGTATATTATGTAGGCACAGTGAATGAGTATACAAATCCTGATCCTTCATCTGGATGTTAGTGTTGTCCTCTGCTCCATCAGTGTCTCATTGACTTTGCTGTGATTCTGCAAGGGCACATAGGTCCATGTTAGTTGCCACTGGTGCAGGCTTTGGTCTACTATTTTATGTTACAGATTAGGAAAATTATGTGTAAGTGATAATACTCGAAACATCTGCCATGGTAACAGAGATTTATTCTTTTAAGAGAAAAATTAATATACAAAAATAATTGAAATGAAAGGAGGGAAAAAAAGCAACTTAATGTCTCTTTGAAGCATGACAGTCAGATATTTGTGAAAATTAACACAAGATTATTATTGTAACTAGTTGTGCTATCACAAAGCTAAGACTGTCATTTCAGGTCAAAAAAGAGCAGCTAGAAACAGTGTGCTATTAAGAATAAGAGGGCTCCATTGTGTTCCTCAGCCATTGTAAATTGAGAGGAGTTCCGTTGAAGTAAGTCAATTCTAAATTAGGCCAGGTTTTTGGTTTCTTAGGCAAGTATCTTGTATGTCTTAGAGTCAAGGAAGATGTGTAAAATATTTTTTGTTTGGATAAGTTTAGCTGCCGTGTAGAGCAGATAGACATAGGTCTAGATTCAGAAAGAGACTTCTGCATGGAGATAGCTACAAAATCTTTGGGATTCACCAAAACTAAGTTAGGCATCTAGGCTTCTTATACTATTAGTGGGGAGAGGTTAGGTACCTCAGAACAAGATGCACAAATGCTAGGTGACTACCTGCCTAAGCCAGCCAATGTGGAGGGTTTGTCTTACTCCCCATCCCCTTGTAATTTGTTGTTTTATGTGCAAGGAAGACTCTTCCCTCCGTTTGGGATTCTCAGCTTCATACTTTCTTTTTGGGGTTAGGTGTATATGTTGATTTTTACAAGAAACTGGGGAGAAAATCAGCTTTTCTCATAATGTTTATTTAGCACAGTGGTTAGGATTCTAACCTGTGATGTGGGATACATCCCTATTCAAATTCTCTATCCACCTGAGATGGGATTTGAACAGGAAGTTATAATTTCTGAAAGGAGTGTCTTAGCCATTGGGCTAAGAGATAACATAATGTAGGGCTCTGCCTAGGAATGTTAAATTTAGATTAATTTACTAATTGAATAGTTGATGGGATTTCTGTGGACTATTCTAGTCTATATGGGTGCCTCTGCCTTAGAACTTCGCCCCAGTGGGGCTTTTGCTACAGTTGAAAAGTGGAAACCCTGCAGGCCCAGTGCTCCCTGCTGTGCCTCAGCCTTGAGATGTACAAGAGCCCCGGTCGGGCTCTTGAACATTTAACAAAGGAAGCCCTGCAGGGGCTCTTGTACATTTCAAAAGCAGAATTGCAGCAGAAGCGGCGCAAGCGGAAACTGCTTCAGTCGCCACTTGTGCTGTTTCTGCAGTGCCTCTACCTCTCCTGCCCCCTGCAGAGATGGAGCTGACACGGCTCCCCTAGCACGGGCTCCTGTTTCCTCCCCTTCGCCGCCCACCCCCCCGCCCGCTGCTTTTCTCTGATAGAGGCAGCTGAGGGGTGGGGGGAGGGAGCGACTAGTCGCATCACTAATCATCTCTGCTTATCGGATAGTTGACTAGTCTCTTACATCCCTATCTCTGTCAGTCACTCCTGTTAAAATTGTACCACTGTGGATAAATAATTTTTAAAGAAGTCATTGGAGCAAGGAACTAGATCCTGGATCTCTCATGAGAATGCTTTAGCTACAGAGCTAGAGTCAGCCTTATGTTTACTCTCTCTCTCACCCAAGGAGTTTTTCATTATTTTATTCACAGTGGAACAGTTTCAACAGGAGAGACTGAAGGAGCAGTATGTCAGAAAATACCATAGCCCAGTGGTGAGGGCATTCAGCTGAGGAGAGGTATTTATTCAAATCTCTTCCTCCTTGCAATATATTTAGGGACTTGAACTGGGGGTCTCACTCATAGACTTTAAGGTCAGAAGGGACCATTATGATCATCTAGTCTGACCCCCTGCACAGTGCAGGCCACAGAATCTCACCCACCCCTCCTAGAATAATCCTCTCACCTATAGCTCAGATGTTGAAGCCTTCAAATACTTTGAAGACCCCAAGATGCAGAGAATCCTCCAGCTGTGATCTGTACCCCATGCCATCTGGATTCTATTCTGGGTTCTGCTACAGGTTTTTCTTTTGTGTGACTTGGATTAAGACAAGTATTCTATTCAGTGGGCTAAAACTTATGAAAGAGTTGGTAACCTTCCTTCCATTTCTTCTTCCCTTGCCATTTAGTGAAAGGTTTTTCCTTCCTCTCGACTGTTCTATTGTTACTGGGTTTCTGGTGTGATAATGGCTAGAGCCTCCAAATACACGGATAGCTGCAAATCGTTTTTACAGATGCAGACATGAATACTGATTTTGTACCTGTCAGGGCTCTAGTAATGGCAGCTTTCCCATATGGGTAGTGGGTGAATGTTGTACTTCTCTAATACATGTTGATATTTTTTTTTTTATTGATTCAGGAATTTCTAAAACTCTTCATACAATACAATATGTATTTGAATAATAAAGATGAAGACACGATCAGGGACACTGAAGAATTAGTATGCAAAGACTATTCCTCAGTATAGTTATGTATAGCAATTCGTACTTCAATCACTTCTTTACATAAATCTGTACAGAGTTAGATTAAGTCTCAGGAAAAATTTCCTAACTCTAAAAACAATAGGACAGTTAAACAGACTTGCTAAGGAGGCTGAAGAAGTTTCTTCATTGGAGGCTTTCAAAAGAAGGCTGGATAGCCATCTGTCTTGGATAGTTTAAACAACAAATCTTGCATTTTAGCAGGGCATTAGACTAGATGATCTTTGCCCTTTTTACCCTATGATTATATCTTTTAAATAATTCCCCTCCCCCACAGTAATCATGTTATTTGTAAGTACAGTGCATTGGCACTAAAATTCCACACACGTCCCCAAGCACCCAACCTGCCCTCATACCCTTGCCCCTCCAAGCACATCAACAAATATACTATTCTCTCACTTTCATTGGGCCATGCAAGCCAATAATGTGGGAACACAAAACATCCCTAACTTCTGTTGTCCCGATGCATCCAATTCCAGTTGTGGTAGTGCTCAGTGGAATGATTGAGAGGCCCCCTCACTGTTATAGGCCCATTCAGAGGGAAATGACTCACCACAGGTTTCACAAAAATTGTGAAGACAGCAATTCACAGTAATGTGGACCACATTGACACTAGCATTGAAATGGTTCTGTAAATGTTTCCCAGTAGGATTCGGTCTCTCAAAAGCACATTCAAAAACCATTCTGCACTTGCTGAATGTGTAATTAAACCATCTTTTGTCAGGGCCTCTGAAATCAGGATGTAGTTTCAGGAACCAAGGGAAAAGGAGGTATGAAAGTGTAACACCAAAAACCATAGTTTTTGTCAGATAGGATTGAGTGTGGAATCTCTGGTAAGGATGTCCGTGTTTAGTCAAGTACATGATTAACTGGTTAATCTTATCAACTACACACACTCCCCTCCACCACTGTGCCTCTGCCTTTTAAATGTATTAAGAGCCTAGTGGCTCTTAATACATTTAAAAGGCAGAGACGAAGCAGGGTTAGCTCCTGGGGCTGGAAACTCGCTCGAACTAACCTTGCTGCATCTCTGCAGTTTATCCCTTTACTGACTAATTGAGTAGTCGATGGAAATCCCTACTGTATAAATATGCTCTGTAGCATCCCATCCATGTCTAGGGTGACTCAGCTGTATTTGTCTTTTCTTTACCTTCTCATGAAGGCTGTTTATCATATGACCAAGCCTGTAGTCACATAATATACTCCTTCTAAGACTAGGTCATTAGCTTATAATAGCTGAAACAATCTCTTCCGGTATCTCACTAGGTCACAGTTTCTCTTTAATCTGGTCTGGGGCTGTTTGAACTCTTGACTTCCTCCTCTCAGCCTCATACTGGACAAACACAGTTTCTGTGTCTCTCATCAGGCAAACAAAGCCTCTCCCATCCCACTCCCTTTACCTTAGTTCTGTCTTCAGCTGTCTACAGCTAAACAAACCTCAGCCTTCCTTGCTACTTGTCCAGCTCTTTTCTTAATAGCGCCAGGAGGTTTCCCAACACCCTTTTCCTGGGATTGCAATTTTTTCAGAGTTTCACACCTGTCCATAAAGGCTTACTAGCCTGTTTCTCTTAAGAGCTCCAACTTAATCAGCTTTTCACCTTTTCCTGGCTGTCTCCAGAAGCACTACCCTGTCCTTGACTGCTGGCCCTAGCTGATTTCTATGCATTTTCAATTCTATTTACATTTTCCTCCTTGATCCCCTTGCCACAGCTGGGCTTAAAGTTGTTACAATTAGTTTTCCCTTCTTTTGAAGGCATTCAGTCCCTTACAAAGCCCAGGCATAGGCAGCTCTTGAGAATATTCTCTGGGTTAAGAAAGAGAGAGTCCTACCCTGCCCTTACCCCACAGTGGTGGCTTCTATTTTTTGGCTGAGATCAATCACCTCAACATTTTCCATTCTCCTGAGATTCTCCTCCCTCTTGCTGTTTGATTCATCTCAGTATCTGTTCCCTTCTCCCAGGATTCTTATTTCCTCCTACAAAAAGACAGATCAGGAGCCAATTTAGCCTGATAACACTGAGGAATCTAGTGTCACCTGCTGGGAATCCAATGTGCAGGTGCTTTCCTCCTACTATTCTGTGCCCCATTTTATCACCTTCCTAACCCTAGAGCCACCATATAAGGGGCTTTGCCTGTTGAGCTAGGCATGAGCTCAGGCAATGGGTTAGCTCGTAAAATAGATGGGGAGAGTCTGAGACCACTTCCTAGCCATCTACACCACCTGTGTGCCCAGATGTCCCTCTGTTTAATCAATTAGGTCCAGATCCCTCTTGTGGGGCCAATCACCCTATAAAATCCTTCTTGGCCAATACTTGGAGCTCAACATTGTCCCCAAACCTGAACTTATATGGGAGGATGGTGCACAGCATGTCTACTCTTGTTTCATCTCTGATTGGAAGCAACAGTGACTGTAGCAGTGCCAAGTTGAAAAAAGCTAGTGACAGTATGCATCCATCTCTCACTCCTGTGGTCATTCTGAACCATTTCATTATCTTGTCTACTCTCACTGCACTCTTCAGCTTGCCATTGATGTTTTACACCAGCTCAATCAATTTTTCAGGGATGTAATGCATTTTCAAATCTTTACTTCCTATACCCTGTCTGCCAAATGGTCTCAAAAGCTGGTTTGAAATCTCTAAAGTTGTTGTAGCTGGTTTGGTTATGTTCTATGTATTCCTTTGATCGGTTTTACCACAAATAGGTGATGTAGTTTATGCTGGTTGAAATCCAACATGTTCCTCTGCAAGCACTACTTTTACATCTCTTCATTTGCTTCTGAAGTGTCTTGGTGAATAATTGTTGATGCATTCTCAAGAAGCTGATTCCTCTCTAGATCTGGACTCATTCTTAACTCCCCTTTTTATACATCTGTACTGTTGATGCTTTCCCTGATTGTCAGCACTTGTTCCTGTTTGTATAGCTTGTGCATTGTTCTATGTGTTTCTCACTGCTTGCAGCAGTTCTATGATTACATTGCCATTTTCCATTGCATTTTTCTTTTTCAGACTTTCTAGCAAGACTTCACTACTTATTTCTAAGAATTCTGTCATCTGCTTTTTGTTATTTGTACATGGAAGCTCCTCCAAGACCACTTCATCTACTGTCTTGTGCACACTGTACAACTTTTCAAAATATTTTTCATTGCTTATTCTTTCCTCATTCACACTCAGGGTATGTCGAATTAGTTAGTTTGAATTAGCTTAGTTCGAATTAACGCGTCCAGACTAAAAAACTAGCTCGAATTAGCGTTTTGCTAATTCGAACTAGCATGTCCACACAGACTGGACCCTGAACCGGGGTTAAGGATGGCCGGAAGCAGTGCCGGCAGGGCATCAGATGAGGACTTAGAGCGTGGAGCTGCTGCCTCAGGCTAGCCGAGGGCTGTGCTTAAAGGGACCTGACCCCCACCCCGGACAGACAGTTCTCAGGGGTGCCCCGCTTGCAAAGCAGTCCTGGCTTGGAGTGCCCTGAGTGCCCACACTGGGCACATCACAGCACTTGGCCATCAGACCGGCTGCACTTGCCACAGGCTGCCATCTGGGGAGAGGGGACAATTGGGGGGCTGCAGGAGAGCTTCCACCCCCAGAAGCCCGCAGAGCCAGCCCAGTCCTCCCCATTGGGGGCTAGTACCCCATTCCTCCCTCACCTCCTTCCACTTACCCTTCCTTAGCCCCCCTTCCTGATGTACAAAATAAAGGACACGTGTGTTCAAAAATAGAATCTCTCTTTATTGAACAAAACTCGGGGAGACTGGGAAAAGGAGGTGGGAGAGGGGAAGAGAGAGGCTGGGAGAGGGGAGGGCAACTAAAATGATCAGGGGTTTGGAACAGGTCCCATATGAAGAGAGGCTAAAGAGACTGGGACTTTTCAGTTTAGAAAAGAGGAGACTGAGGGGGGATAGGATAGAGGTCTATAAAAGCATGAGTGGATTGGAGAGGGTGCATAAAGAAAAGTTCTTCATTAGTTCCCATAATAGAAGGACTAGAGGACACCAAAGGAAAGGAATGGGTAGCAGGCTTCAAACTAGTAACATAAAGTTGTTCTTCACAAAGCAAAGAGTCAACCTGTGGAACTCCTTGCTGCGGGAGGCTGTGAAGGCTAGAACTGGAACAGAGTTTAAAGAGAAGTGAGATAAAGTGATGGAGGTTGGGTCCATGGAGTGGTATTAGCCAGGGGGTAGGAGTGGTGTCCCTGCCCAAAGTTTGTGGAAGGCTGGAGAGGGATGGCACGAGACAAATGGCTTGGTCACTGTCTTCGGTCCATCCCCTCCAGGGTCCCTAGGGTTGGCCGCTGTCGGCAGACAGGCTACTGGGCTAGATGGACCTTTGGTCTGACTCAGTACGGCCATTGTAAGCTCAGGGCTCAGGGTCGGGGGTCTCCGTGGACCACCTTGATTTTCATGCACACCTGCTCCTGGGTGGCCAGGCTGGCAGCTCTCCTGCCCTAGACGGCCGCTTTCCTGTGCCTAGTGCGGCGGTCGTGGACAAGGTCCACGATGTCCGCACTAGACCAGGCGGGTGCCCGCCTCTTGCGGTCCCGGGCAAGCTCCCGGGAGCTGCCAGCCTGGTCCCGGGAAGAGGGGGAGGGCTGGGGAGCATCGAGTGGCTGGCTTGAGCCGTGCCAGGTGCAGGGTCTGCTGGCTGGGTGCTGGCAGGCTTGCACCTGGCACGGGCACCGTAGCCAGCCCGTGCCCCTTTAAGAGGTCCGGGGCTGGGAGGGGGGCAATAGAGTTTCCCTGGTGTTGGCCAAAGTGGCCACCAGGGAAAGCCTGGGAGGGCTAGCCTCCCACTAGTTCGAATTAAGGGGCTACACATCCCTTAATTCGAATTAGTAAGTTCGAACTAGGCTTAGTCTTCGTAGAATGAGGTTTACCTAGTTCGAACTAAGCGCTCCGCTAGTTTGAATTAAGTTCGAACTAGCGGAGCGCTAGTGTAGCGCCTATCAAAGTTAATTCAAACTAACGTCCCTTAGTTCGAATTAACTTTGTAGTGTAGACATACCCTCAGATATTTACTTGCATTTTCCTTTCACTGCCATATTGAACTTGCATGTCTGACTCAGTTTTCTTACCTTGTGTATTTTTCTGTTTCTTACATTGTTTGCTTTCCCATTGTTTCTGCCTCTCCTCGCTTTATATTTTATCTCTGGTCAACCTCTTGTACTCATCTCTTAGATTAGTGTCTTCCTTTTGTACTCTCCTTCAACTTTGTACACTTATCACTCAGCTCAGTATTTCATCCACTATCAACCTTGGCTTCTTTGTTTGGCTCTCAGTAATTGCATTTTTGAAACTCTTCACCTCTATTTAACATTTATTTTTTTCCACCAAGGATGTAATGTTTTTCTGCATGCCTTTTTCTTTTTGATGACGTTTGGTTCTTTCATTTTGTCCATGTCATAGATCTTAGTTCTCTGCACTTGGTACTAAGTCTCAATATCATTGATATCAATACTAATTTATGATCTGATCTGATACTGGCCACGAACGATCTGCATGACAGTACTCGATTTCAATCGGCGATTGACAAATGCTAAGTCTGTCATCTTGATAGAAATGTAGCCGTGTTAGTCTGGGGTAGCTGAAGCAAAATGCAGGACAATGTAGCACTTTAAAGACTAACAAGATGGTTTATTAGATGATGAGCTTTCGTGGGCCAGACCCACTTCCTCAGATCAAATAGTGGAAGAAAGTAGTCACAACCATATATACCAAAGGATACAATTTAAAAAAAATGAACAAATATGAAAAGGACAAATCACATTGCAGAACAGGAGGGGGATGCGGGGGGGTGGGAAGGGGGAGGAAGGAAGGTAAGTGTCTGTGAATTGCTGATATTAAAGGTAGGGAGAGTGGGATGTTTGTGAGTTAATGGTATTACAGGTGATAATTGGGGAAACTGTCTTGGTAATGGGTGAGAAAGTTCAAAGACTTGTTAAGTCCTTGTTGGTAAGTGTCGAATTTTAACATGAATGACAGTTCAGAGGATTCCCTTTCAAGTGCAGATGTAAAAGGACTTTGTAGCAGAATGCAGGTGGCTAAGTCATTCGCCAAAGGATTAATGCCCACAAAACAGATATCAGACAAGATCACAAAGAGAAAACAGTTTCTTGCCACTTTAACCAGAAAGGACACTCTCTAAATGACTTAGCCACCTGCATTCTGCTACAAAGACCTTTTACATCTGCACTTGAAAGGGAATCCTCTGAACTGTCATTCATGTTAAAATTCGACACTTACCAACAAGGACTTAACAAGTCTTTGAACTTTCTCACCCATTACCAAGACAGTTTCCCCAATTATCACCTGTAATACCATTAACTCACAAACATCCCACTCTCCCTACCTTTAATATCAGCAATTCACAGACACTTACCTTCCTTCCTCCCCCTTCCCACCCCCCCGCATCCCCCTCCTGTTCTGCAATGTGATTTGTCCTTTTCATATTTGTTCATTTTTTTTAAATTGTATCCTTTGGTATATATGGTTGTGACTACTTTCTTCCACTATTTGATCTGAGGAAGTGGGTCTGGCCCACGAAAGCTCATCATCTAATAAACCATCTTGTTAGTCTTTAAAGTGCTACATTGTCCTGCATTTTGCTTCTGTCATCTTGATTTCTCTCATCCTCTTCCTCTGCAACTTGCTTTGTTAAAATAGCTTATTTGTTGTCACAAGGTTGTTGATTAGGCAGAAACTTAGTGGCCCTTCTTTTGTTTTCTTTGCTGAGTCCAAATGTGTGTTATTGCTGGAGCCCAGGAATTGCAGTCCAGTCCTACTTTTGCATTAAAATCTCCTATATCTATTACACGTTTGTCTTAAGTGTATGAGGAAGAATCAGGTGAAATGCTGTAAAATCCTGGCTTGCCTTGGGCTTTAGCACCAAATCCCTGCTTGCCTTTGGCTTTAGCACCACAATCATCTCTTCCTGATGTCATTATCTTGTATTCATCATGTTATTATTGCCTTCTGCCTTCCCATCTCATTTCACATAGACCAATGGTTTCCTGTTCTGCATGCTATTGTGTTTGTTTTGATCACATTCTTTTTACCCTCCCTCCCCCAACTCAGCTTCTGAATGATGAACACGGTGGCCATTGCTCATTTGTGACCAAGTTGGCATTCTTTTGTTTCTCATGCCGTTCTTCAATTGGTTTCAGTTGTCCAATAATTGCCAAGTATTGGACCATAATTTCTTGGCTTTTTTGCTGATCGATGTATCGTAATCTCTGCTACAGTGCTGTAAACTATCCATTAGATTGCTGCAGCACTGTTTCTGCCTTTGTTACACTTCTGGAACTTGTTTTGTTAACTTCACTGTTGGAGACTTCTGTACACCTACCCTTAGTAAGTATAGCATTCAAGGCTAGTTTCCAGGTTGTAATGATGTGGTGAACACACAGCTATTTGGGCCACTGGTGAGAGCTGACTGAGTTGCCAGGACCAGCTGCAAGGAAACCAATTCTGCTGGTGTGGCTGTCTGCTCTGTAGTGGCATTACCTTTTGAACTTACTCCATATACAGGCAGTCCCCGGGTTACGTACAAGATAGGGACTGTAGGTTTGTTCTTAAGTTGAATCTGTATGTAAGTCGGAACTGGCATACAGATTGAGCCGCTGCTGAAACTGATCAGTTTCAACAGCGGCTGAATCTGGACACCATTTCTGACTTACATACAGATTCAACTGAAGAACCCCAGGCGTCCCCAAGTCAGCCGTTGCTGAAACTGATCAGCAGCTGATTCCAGGAAGCCCGGGGCAGAGCAACTCTGCCTCGGGCTTCCTGTAGTCAGCTGCTGGTCAGTTTCAGCAGCTGCTGACTTGGGGACGCCTGGGGCAGAGCAGCTCAGGTGCTGCTGGGTTGGTCCAGTAGCGCGGCCGCTCCTCGGCGCTACTGGACCAACCCGGCAGCACCCCAGCTGCTCTGCGCCAGGCGTCCTGATTCAGCCGCTGCTGAAACTGATCAGCAGCGGCTGAATCAGGACTCCTGGGGCAGAGCAGCTGGGGTGCTGCCGGGTTGGTCCAGTAGCGCCAAGGAGCGGTGCTGCGGGACCAATTGGCAGCGCCCCACCTGCTCTGCCACAGGCCCCGGTCTTTGCTCCACGTCTCCCTGGTCTGCTGGGGGGCGGGGGCACTAGCTGCGTCCCCCCCCCCCCAGCAGACCAGGGAGATACGGAGCAAAGCGGTGGAAGACCCGGGCCGGACCGCGGCGCTTCCAGATCAGCGCCGCGGTCCGGCCCGGGTCCTCCGCAGCTTTGCTCAGCGTCTCCCTGGTCTGCTGGCTCCCCCAGCAGACCAGGGAGACGGGGAGCAGCTTTTCTCGCCGTTCGTAACTGCGGATCCGATATAAGTCGGATCTGCGTAACTCGGGGACTGCCTGTACCTTCCTCCCTCCCCCGACTATAACAGAGAAAATTATGTAATTTGAACAGGGGTTTTAATGTAAACAGCTAATGAATCAATCATGTCCAGTATAAAATATTTTTAGGCCAGGCAAGAATGTAGCCTTTGACTCAATGTTGGCTCATCAGAGTTATAGCACCCATGGGTTACCTGTTATAGAGATAGCATTAATTAACCAATCTAAGAATAGCACAAGATCTTGCAGCTATACTGAGATACATAAATTACACTTTTTTTGGTATTGGGAAGTAACTTAAGTTTTATCCTTGTGTCCTATTTTTAATTGCTTTCTTAGTTTTGACAGATAATTCTTCTGGTTCCTTTGATGTCGCAGTAGTTAGTTCCGCTCCGGTAGGAGCACTCCAAAGAATTTTAGGTTTTTATGCCAGATGATTCGTATTCAGACTGGAATGATTATTTATGAAAGCTACATGGCCAGAGACAATTTATTATAGTTGAAACAACTTGACTTAATAGATGCCAGCAATAATAGGACTGAGATTGCTTGTTTATGAGCAGAGTATTTTAGTGAGCAAACACCAGCTGTGCGTGACTAAGGATGGCACAAATCCAGTTGGGAGACTGTATGCTTATCCTGTCACTATGAGGCAAACTCTCTAGTCAGCTGCCTTTTAGAATCTCCTTTTCTTCCCAAGAAGATTTACATTCCTAAGTAAAGAATGAAAGCCTGTTTTATGGTGTGAGGGGCAGAGCAGCCAGGGTAAAACGGTATGGAACAAAATAGTGTATACGTTTGAGCAAATGGCTTCTGCATAAAGTAGTTTGGTTACGTAACAGGCAAGTATTTGATTTAACATATTCTAACCAGTTGTAAAGACCAACTAGATTGGGACCAAATTTGAGCTACTTTTAAACTTGGAGAATATGCTTTGGTTTCCAAAGCAAATCATTCGCTTACAAAGAAACATAAGAACATTTTTATACTAGGGACTTTGGATATTTTGTTGTGTTGTTGTAGAAGGAGCCTAACAGTGGAAGAAATTACGGTAAACATGCACATTTTAAACAAATGTTTTATTATCTTCATTATCAGACAGTGAAATGACAAATACATTGCCTCATAGTTTAGGAGAAACGGAGAAGAGTTAATGATTAGCTAAATGTAGAAGGACAGCAAACACAGTTACAGAAAAAGCATATTTAAATTAGAAGACCATATTGAAAACCAATAGGGAAGAACTTTTAGATGAACAATAAATATATATATTTGTAAACTTAGTGTAACTAGAGGTAGTAATTGTGGGTTTTGTTTGATTTAAGACAAATCTGTGCTAGAGGAAAAAGTAAATTGTTCATAGTTCATCTTTTTTTGTTCGATCATTGCAGTGAAGTTAGTCCAGCATAAAGCAGGATGAATCTCTCTCGCCACATGTATACATAGCAACCGTTTTTTGTAAAATGACAAAGACATTTTGTATTTATTTCAATACAGGTGTCTGAAATAACCAGCATGTGTGTGGTTTGGGGGCATGCCCAACACTTCCCCACCCACCCCCAAAAAAGTTTATTTTAAGCATATTATGGATCCTCTCCTGCAGTCTGTGGTACATAAAACATTCATTAAAGTAATTTGATGTGTACTTGTCTCAGGATTCCTTTCTTGGTGTTCATGCTTGAGAGCCCTCCTCTAAGAGCAGGCTATTACTTGACTGCACCTTCTAGGGTATGAGATGTACCCACATTTTTTTAAATAACAGAATGGAGATTAAATTCTTTCCTCTTCTACTGAAAGCATACATCAAATTACCTCACATCCATTGAGCATGAGAGATTAGAAATATGAAAAGCAGTTCAGGATATCTTGAGGTAACAGTAGCAGTAAACCAAGAAATCCTGAAGTATTTGGATTTTGCATATTAATTAATTTACATAATACTTTTATAAATGTTTCTAATCTATAAAGTCTGTTTGGTAATCCATGCATGAGAAGCACTTCAGAATATGGGTGAAAGAAAATTTTCATTTGAAATTCAAGGAAAACTGTTTTTTTCCCCCTTTGTATCATTAAAATCAGCTGTTGGAAAGTTTAGCGCACAAATTGAGTTGAGTGGCCGAACACTTATAATGGGAAGAATAGTTTATGTTCCATTTCTACCCTTCTTCTCCCAGAGTCTGTAGCATTGCTAATTACAAGGTTCTCTCTCTCTCTCTCTCTCTCTCTCTCTAATATTTTTTTTGGCTAATAGAGTAAGGAGATTTTGTTTGCTATTGATGTTAGTAATATTAGTATCCTGCTGTAAATATGGAAGAAAATTTAAAAGACTTGGACTTCTCAGCTTAGAAAAGAGGAGACTAAGGGGGGATATGATAGAGATCTACAAAATCATGACTGGTATGGAAAAAGTGAATAAGGAAAACTTATTTACTTACTCCCACAATATAAGAACTAAGGGTCACCAAATGAAATTAATAGGCAGCAGGTTTAAAACAAACAAAAGGAAGCTGTTCTTCACCTAGTGCATAGTCAACCTGTGGAACTCCTTGCCAGAGGATGCGGTGAAGGCTTGAACTTTAATAGGGTTCAAAAAAGCACTAGATAGATTCATGGATGTTAGGTCCATCAATGGCTATTATCCAGGATAGGTAGGAGTGGTATCGCTAGCCTCTCTTTCTGTAAAGGTGGGTGACAGGGGAGGGATCACGTGAGGATTCCCTGTTGTGATCCCTCCCTCTGGGGCATCTGGTATTGGCCACTGTCGGCAGACAGAATACTGGGCTAGATGGACCATTGGTCTGACCCAGTACGGCCGTTCTTATGTTCTTTTGTGTAATTGATTGGGAGGTGTTAATTATAGTTGACCAAGAGGTTTTTGGTAGTGCTGAGAGAGGCAAGAAAATGACAAGTCTCATATGGGTCAGCTTCTATTTCAGGTTGCTGCTGACCTACAAGTGAGAGACTGAACTAATTTCCTAATCCTATATTTGTTTTATTACATTAGGACATTTTAAATATTTATACTTTTCCATGAAAATCATTGGTAAAAATAGTAGTTCTACTTTAGAAAGGCACAGTTTTAAAAAATAAGTTTCTTCTAGTGCCTTAAATTATCATTTATTTTTGAATACAGATTTAATATATGTGCATTACATACAGGTCAGTATGTGAGAAACTGGATGAACAGCTCTGATAAATAAATGTTTAAAAAAGTGTGTTACCGTGGTATAGACTTATGATGTCTTCTCTTGAGCCTGTGGGGATTTAGAGCATTGTGAAAAAGTTGGAAGAGATGCTTCAGCTTGTGCCAGTCCTAGAAGATTCCCTGGTAGCTGCAGTAAGGTTTTGCCAGTGTAATTAAAATAGAATAAAGGATTGATATTAGTACACCAGAGGTACTTGGCTATCCCAAATGAAAGGTTGGAGGAAAAAATAAAAGCTCACTCAGTAAGGCCAACCTTTTCTGTGCAAGCTGCTGCTTGGGGAGATGTGAACCCTCCCAGCATATGGGATTAAATGGCTTGGCAAAGAAAAGCCTACACTACGGTGTCTACAATGATGTTCTGCCAATGTTTTAAGCAGGGGCTCCCCAAGAGACCTTTGTTATAAGTGTTTGACAAACCGCATACCAGAGGTTTCTGTGCTTGCAGAACAGAGAGGTTAAGCAACTGGAGAATCTTTTGTGAGGTTTTTTTGTGTGTTACTACAAAAGAACGTCATTTTCACCATAACCCTAGAAAGAGGCAAAATTGCGAAAACGATAAGGAGTCCTGTAGCACCTTATAGACTAACAGATGTATTGGAGCATAAGCTTTCATGGGCAAAGACCCACTTCGTCAGATGCATCTGACAAAGTGGGTCTTTGCCCACGAAAGCTTATGCTCCAGTACATGTTAGTCTATAAGATGCTACAGGATTTCTTGTCGCTTTTGCAGATCCAGACTAACACGGCTACCCCTCTGATACTTGACACCATGCCAGGCCCTACATTTAGCCGTATGGAGTGGAAATCCATCAACCTCATGAAGAAACTTGCACAAGTACAGACAGATATCTTTCTCTCCAAATGCAAACGGATGGACATCATACCAAATGGACTGAAGGTGAAAAATTCATTGCTATCTACATATTGCACAGACCACAGTGAGAGATTATGCCCTACACTATCAAAGAAACTGAGGAACCACCTGATCAGCATCCTGTACAGCAAACAGGAGAACCTCAAAAAAGAGCATTCCAATCTGGAGACTTTCATAAAAAACCAACCTTCCACACAAACGGACTTTACTAAAATTAGACAGGAGATCCACAATACACACTTCACTTCTCTACAGAGGAAAAAGTACTATAAGCTGTCTAAAATCCTACCTGCCACTTGGGGCCACAATAGTGGCACCCCTAACTCACCCAGCAATATCCTCAATCTATCCAGCTACACACTCAGCCCGGCAGAAGAGTCTGTTCTATCTCAGGGACTCTCTCTTTGCTCCACCACTTCCACAAACATGATAAAGTTCTGTGGTAATTTGAAAGCCTACTATTGCAGTCTCTGACTCAGAGTACTTTCAGCACAACACTGAACAGCGCACTGACACACAGATACCCTCCCACCAACAGCACAAGAACAACAACTCCACATGGACTCCTCCTAAGGATTGAAATGACAGTCTGGACCTATACATAGAATGCTTCTGCTGATGTGCACAGGCAGAAATTGTGGAAAAACAGCATCGCTTGCCTCAAAACCTCAGTCGTGCAGAAAGCAATGCTGTCCACAGCCTCAGAAACAACTCTGACATTATAATCAAAGAGGCTCATAAAGGAGGTGGTGGTGTCGTCATGAACAGGCCTGACTATCTAAAGGAGGCTGCCAGACAACTCTCGAATACCAAATTCTACAGGCCACTTTCCTCAGATCCCACTGAGGGATACACTAAGAAACTGTACCATCTGCTCAGGACACTCCCTATGCAAGCACAGGAACAAATCAACATAACCTTGGAGCCCTGACTGGGGTTATTCTATGTATTACTCAAGATCTACAAACCTGGAAATCCTGGATGCCCCCATCATCTCGGGCATTGGCACTCTCACTGAAGGACTGTCTGGATTTGTGGACTCTCTACTCAGACCCTATGCTACCAGCACTCCCAGCTATGTCTGTGACACCACTGATTTCCTGAGAAAACTACAATGCATTGGTAATCTTCCAGAAAACACCATCCTAGCCACCATGGATGTAGAGGCTCTCTACACAAACATCACACACACAGATGGAATACACAAACATCGCACACACAGATGGAATACAAGCTGTCAGGAACAGTATCTTTGATGATGCCACAGCACAACTGGTGGTTGAGCTCTGTGACTTTATCCTCACACACAACTATTTCAAATTTGGTGACAATATATACCTCCAGACCAGTGGCACCGCTATGGGCACCTGCAGGCCCCACAATATGCCAATATTTTTATGGCTGACCTGGAACAACACTTCCTCAGCTCTTGTCCACTCACGCCCCTTCTCTACCTACGCTACATTGATAACATCTTCATCATCTGGACCCCTGGGAAGGAGACTCTGGAAGAATTCCACCACAATTTCAACAGCTTCCACTCCGCCATCAACCTCAGCCTAGACCAGTCTACACAGGAAGTTCACTTCCTGGACACCACGGTACAAATAAGTGACAGTCACATAAACACCACCCTATAGCGAAAACCTACTGACCGCTATGCCTACCTTCATGCCTCCAGCTTCCATCCCGGACACACTACATGATCCATTGTCTACAGCCCAGTACTGAGGAACAACCACATTTGCTCCAATCCCTCTACACAGAGACCAACACCTACAAGATCTTTAACAAACATTCTTGAAACTACGATACCCACACGAGGAAGTAAAGAAACAGATCAACAGAGCCAGACATGTACCCAGAAGCCTTCTGCTGTGGGACAAGATCAAAAAAGAAACCAACAGAACACCGCTAGCCATCACCTACAGTCCTCAGCTAAAACCTCTACAACTCATCCTGGACAACAATTCCTCACTTTCAAAGGCCTTGGGAGGCAGGCTAGTCCTTGCCCACAGACAGCCCGTCAACCGGAAGCATATTCTCACCAGCAACTATACACCGCACCACAGTAACGCTAACTCAGGAACCAATCCCTGCAACAAACCTTGGTGCCAACTCTGCCCACATATCTACACCAGCAACACCATTGCAGGACCTAACCAGATCAGCCATACTGCCACTGGCTCATTCATCTGCACATCTACCAATGTAATATGTGCCATCAATGCCCCTCTGTTATATACATTGGCCAAACTGGACAGTCCCTATGCAAAAGAATAAATGGATACAAATCAGATATTAGGAATGGCAATATACAAAAACCTGCAGGAGAACATTTCAATCTCCTTGGACACACAATAGCAGATTTAAAGGTAGCCATCCTGCAGCAAAAAACCTTCAGGACCAGACTTCAGAGAAACTGCTGAGCTGCAGTTCTTCTGCTAATTTGATACCATCAGCTCAGGATTAAACAAAGACTGTGAATGGCTAGCCAATTACAAAAGCAGTTTCTCCTCTCTTGGTGTTCACACCTCCAGATCAGCTGCTAGAAGTGGGCCTCATCCTCCCTGATTGAATTTACCTCGTTATCTCTAGCCTGATTCTTGCCTGCATATTTATATCTGCCTCTGGAAATTTCCACTATGTGCATCTGACGAAGTGGGTCTTTGCCCATGAAAGCTTATGCTCCAATACATCTGTTAGTCTATAAGGTGCTACAGGACTCCTTGTCACTTTTGCAGATCCAGATTAACATGTTTGAGGTGTGAAGAGAGTGTGTAATCTCTTCACTCCGAAGGCACAATATTTGCCGTTCATGAGTACTTTTAATTCCAGGATAAAAAGATCTCTGGTAGAGATGGCTTGGCTATATGTCAAGAGGGCATGAATTCAGTGGCAGTGAAATGATCTTAAAACCTTCACTTGGCTAAGTGTGAAGTCAAAATTGCAGTAAGGAGCTTTTTCCACAAGTCCAAGAACTCATTCCATTACTTCACTGGATGTTCATGGGACTTGTTGCAAAAAATCCACAAAAAACAGTGCAAAGAAGAATGTCAGTAAATTTTAAAGTAGTAGATAGGTTCTGCCACAAATATTTACTTTGATTTCTGAAGTAATTAGGTGGCACATCCCTAAAATGATGTTGTGATGAGTTCGATTAGTGGCTGACATGGATAAAAGGACTGAGTCAGAAATCTGTATAATCTTTTAAAATATGCGTTTTGTTAAAGAACAAAGAAGCACAAAAGCTGTTGTGGTGCCTTTGAAATCTTAACATAAAAATGAGGCTTTCCGATCTTTTAAATTGCAGCTTTCATACATTAGGCATGAAACAGTAAATGTGTCAGAGTAACGATAGTATTTTTATAGCTTTCACAAGGTGTTATAAATGTTAAAGAAACAAGTTTAAAAGAAACTACCCTAAATGAGATCTTAAGCTTTCATCTGTGTGATGACGTATGCTGTTTTGTCTGCCAGTCTGCAGATAAAAAAATATTGAAGAATTGAGATCAGAATATCGTGTTGTCACAAACTAATTTGAGTTTATGGGTGCATTATTTTTTATTTAAAGATCACAGCCGTGATTTATAGCAATAGGTTTTCACTTTTCATCACTACTAATTCTTCATGAAATACTTTTGCAGCATATAAACCTAACTTCTTTAAAAATTGATTCAGTATTATTGCTGTGTTTCTGAATTCTGTTATCATAATATACAATTTCTAATTCTGCTGACTCATAACCTAGTAGTAGTGCTAAACACATTGACAAACTTAACATTCATTTGCACATATTTTTATGAATTAACATCTGCTTCTTCAAAAATTAAACATGGCTAAAATTATGTACACAGAATTCAGAATAATTTAACGGAACTAAATATGTATAGTTTTGATTCAAGTACATTTTTCAGAAATTTAATTCATTTTACTTGGAAAATTTGATTGTCAGACACTATTTTGTATTATAACATTCATAGTAACCTGAATGGCATTGTGGATGTAACTTCATATTTTGAAATGTTGCTCAAGGCTGGAGACACACTACTGTATTAAGTTGTAAGATATTTCTAAGATGCTCAGTAGAAACCTCTGTATACTCAAAAGCACAAATATGATGATTATTTTGGAGAGCTCAACTGTCTTACCCTACTTCTCATGACAGATGTGATATAGTGGCAAGGTCTCTTATTAAGACTAGGGATGTCACCATGTAGATGACTACATGAGTGCTGTATCAGAGGCAGCAAGGGGGTGGGGGGGGGGGGGGAGCTGGTGCCTGGAAGGAACTAGCTTAAAAGCCTGATCCCTGCAAGCACTGGAGCCGCCTGTCTCCCCCACCCTGCACTGCTGCCGCTGACGGAGAGGCAGCAGCGTGGAGGGTGAGGCGGGTAGGCCGGAGCCAATACAGGCTGGGAGCTGACTTTCAAACCAGCTCTCCGCACATATAGGCTCCCGCGGACCTATCTTTTTCCTTCCTCCCCCAGATGCCTCCTACAGAGGCAGGTCGGGGGGGGAGGGGGAAGGGAGGCAGGAGGTGGTGCTGGGCACAGCCCAGAGGGTTTCCCCCAGCACTAGCTCTATAGTGCTGCCTATCCCTCCCCCCTGCACCGCTGCCTCTGTCTGCGATCCTTGGCCCTCCGTGAACAGAGGCTGTTCTGCGGCAGCAGCTCCTGCAGATGGAGGCTGCTTCTGCATCCCATGGATTAGTCTTTGTCCATGGGGAGCTCAGACTCCCAGTGAACAGGGGCTACTGCCACCTCACGATGCTGCCTCTGTATTAGAAACAGCAACTGCAGGGTGGTAGGCAGGGAGCTGCGCAGGGAGCTGGTTTTTAAATTTGCTTCCCCCCATGGACCGGCTCCCGCTTTACACCCCGAACTGCTGCCTCTGTACTAGCTGCTGGCTAGTACATGGAGCTATTGCATAATTGTGTAATGGATAAAATTTCATGTGGTAACATGATTATTCAGTTGCGTGATATCTAACATCCTAATTAAGATTTCATTCAAAATAAATACTAATAAATACCAGCTAAAGACCATTAGCAGCCTGATTGCAAGTGACTAAAGTCAGTTGAAAAGCTCATTGAATTCAGTAGACTTTAAAATTGGTCCAAATTTTGTTTGCTTATGTACATCTTGATCAGAGGTGAAAGGAAGCTCCCACAAGAGCAGGCTGAGCAGTGCAGAAGCCAGCACTGTGCTATTTAAAGAGCTGGCAAGGACCTAGGTTGAAATAGGACAGTACCTGAAAGAAATTTTAAGTTACTTTCACCCCGGTCTTGATTTTACAAGATACTCATTCATTGTGTGAGGATACTGGTTATTGATAAACTAACTAGTTCTTGCAATTGAATCTAGCAGCTCAAACCCTATAGGGACAATATCATCCTCCTTGCTTCATATGCAACTGAGGAAAAGGAGTGAACAGTGTTTAAATTATGGTTGAGATGAAGATCATACATATATTTCCTCTTTGAAACGGTGCTCAACTGAATTATTTTTCTTGAAACAGTAAAAATGTGTTGATCTTCACCATTTTTGGTCCTGCAGACAAAAGCAGTGGGTTTGCTTGATGCAGATATTTATGGCCCTTCAATTCCAAAGATGATGAATTTGAAAGGATATCCAGAATTATCACCAAGTAAGTGTAAATTTACCTATTTTTTTATTTAAAATATCTAAAGGGGAATCTGAAGTTCTTAAAATAATTTTCATAATTTGAAACAGTCTTATTTGCTTTAATATTTTTTGTATTTGGTGGTCAGACCTCAATCATACAGTATTTCCTAAAAATCCACCATTATTTTAAGTACTATGTAGAATGACCACAAATATTAAAATGAAGACTTGGAGCTTCCATTTTTGTTTTCTTTGATTATTGTTTGTTGTTCAAATGAACTTGTTTTCAACCCTAACACTTGAAATACATCTAGGGACAAGGAGAAAGGTGTTTATGATAGTTAAAGATGTTGGATATAATACATTTGCCTGTCCCTTCCCTTAATACTCTGGGGCTAGATTTCTAGCCCACCAGGAAGACTTTGGTGGGAGAGTTTCCCTGGGGTAGGGGAAACATCTGCCTGTGTAAAAATAGCTTAGAATATTGGAAGTATCCCAAAATAGCAGCGCCACATCCAAGGAATGAGTCCACTATTTTGAATTTTTTTCACAATAATGGACGTGCTCATTCTATGAGGAATAAGGGATGGCTCAAAAGAGCACTTTTATTTCAAAATTTAGACGTGCTATGTAGACGTGCCAAATTTTGAAATAGCCTCTTTCAAAATTAAATCGAAAAAAGATACACAATTTGCGCTATGCAAATTGCATATTTTTTTTGATTTTAGAATGCAGTCTAGACGAAGCCAGAGAGAAGGCTTGCAATTGTCAAGGCTATGCTGTGTCTCATTGCCCCATGCAGTTTTCATGTAGCTTGAAGTCAGGCAGCTAAGAATCCAAGAGCCACAATCATTTCCTTGGAAGCATTTCCTCTCCAGAGTGCTCAGGTAAGGCTCAGTTACAGAGGAGAATCTTTCTGTAAAACTGCAGGAACAATATGCATTTAGTGATTGTTTTTTTAAAATCCATTATTAACATAAATGAGCCCATTTATGAAAAATTTAAAAATATTTGGCCACAAACAAAACCCATTTCATCACAATAATACTGTCTACTCAGTGATGACCAAGTGCTGTCATCCAACTGATGAATGGACAAAAGGGCAGTACTACCAACATACAAATTGCTGTGGGCCAGGACGAAATGAGTTCTCACACACCAATTTTAGCTCAAATGGGTTTCAACTTCACCAAGAATTGTTGGTACCCACAATGTTTTTGGAGAAGAATGGATTGCTTTCACTTTTTATCCATACCATTATTTTTGTGCTTAATATGGAATTGTATTAAATGTCCTTTTTCAGATTGCCAAGTCAAGCACTCAAAAGTTAGTGAGTATGCTAAATGTAAGATTTCCTTGTGACCTTATTTTGCCCCTTTGAGCTTCCAGCGTGCACACTTTAAGAAAATATAGATTGTGATCATGTCATTGAATGTTGTAACACAATGCATATACAGTCAGAGGTAAATGTAAGGTTGCATAGGCAGTTGTGAATTTGGCATTTCTTAACTTTGATGTGCTTGACTTGTCAGTGTAAATAGTATGTTTAATATAAGTTTTATATGTAATTTTCTAGTTTTTTAAAGAAAAAAAGTATAACTAGGTTGTTTTATGTACATAACTATAAAAATCCCATATAGCACCAGTGAAGTTTGATCCCTGAATTTCTATCACAGGCGTCGGTTGCAAGAGCTAGAAGACTTGACTGTATTAGCTGTCTATTTGAAAAGGCTGTTGTTGCAGAAGTGGACATGAGCTAATAGTACCAGTTTTGGGGCCTATTTTTGGCTTCTACAGAATCCCTGGGAGTGACATTGGGCTGTGAGGTCATATACAGGGTCCAGAAGACTTAGAGGGAGAGTTTGGTCTGACTTGCTCCCCATCTCATCTGATGTGAAGTAGGAATGTAAGCGACTAGTTGACTACCCTATAAGCCTACTCAACTAGTCCCTTTTCCCCCCTCTCCCATTGCTGCTTTTATATTGGAGGCACAAAGGGAATGGGAGCAGGAGCCGGTCCTGGAGAGAGCTGGCTTAAAAGTCAGTTCCCCCAGCACCATCTCCATGAGGCGGAGGCATGCATGGCAGAGGCGCAGCGGGGGAAATGGTGCAAGTGCGGACCCAATTACTATGCCTCTTGTACATATCAAAGGCAGAGATGCAGAAGGATAGTGAGAGAGCCCTCCTGATCAATTAATTGAATAGTCAATGGAATTTCCATTATCAACCACTTGATTAGCTGATTAATTGAAATTTAACATCCCTAATATGAAGTTGCTTCTGCTCATGTGGTACTTTTAGGAGGGGATGGGATGTTGGGGCCTTACATTGAGTCCAGCTCTCTTTCCCCTCATCTCTCCCACCATTGATTCCCAGTTCTGTGTGTGATGCTGTGACAGTGAACAGCTCAATCTGCTACTTTTAACGAAGAAAAGATTAAGTGGTGATTATATGTGTCCACCTGTAGAAAAACTACTTAACAGTAGGCTCTTCAATCCATCAGTGGAAGTTACAACATGTTTCAGTGGCTGAAAGTTGAAACTAGACTGGAAATTAAGACTGGAAATAAGGCATACATTTTTAACAGTGAGATAGTTAACCATTGGAACAGTTCCATCACAGGCCAGTTTAAAATCAGGACTGGATGTCTTTCCAAAAGATATGCTCTATGATAATGGTCCCCACACTTTTCAGGGTTGTTCCTCTTCTTACCTCTGTCTTTTGCTGCTGAGAGCAGGATCACAGCTCAGAGGCTGGGTTATGAGTGGTGTGTGAACAGGGGTAAGAAGGCCAAGGCTGGGACTGTAGTGTGTGGGGACAGGGAGAGGAAAGCTGGAAGTGGGGCTGCAGCCAGGGGATAAAGCTGAGGGCTGCAGCCAGACAGTATTGGGGGCTGGCAGGGTGCGGCTCTGCTTTGACGAACAGAGCCATGGCCAAGGACTGAGACTGGGGAGGTGGGTGATGGAGCCAAGAGTGTAGCCACAGCTGTGCCACTATGGAGGCCAGCAGCAGGGGCCATGGCTGGATATGGAGCCATGCTTGGGCTGAAGACAGGGCGAGATGTGAGTCTGGCAACTGTGGTTGGGACTTGAGCAGAGCTGGGAGTGGATTGGGGCTTGGGTGGCACTCCCTCTCCACCTTCTATGGGGGCTGGCCCATGCTCTGCTGGGCCCATGCCCCAGAATGATCCTCCCCAGGTCTCCCTATGGAGGTACAGCACCTCACACAGTTGAGGGATCTATGTTGTAGGACTTACCTGTGGGAAGTTCTATTGCCTATATCACAGAGAAGGTCATATTCGAATGAGATTCTCAGACAGAGTCATGACCCTTCAGGAGGGTCATAAGGTTACTATGTGGGGACTGAAAGCTGTCAGCCTCCCCCCCAAATCTCCAGCATCCCTAAGGGTGTGTGTGTGTGTGTGTGTGTGTGTGTGTGTGTGTCTATATGTGTATGTTTGTGTTTATATGTATAGGGGGTTCATAGTCAGAGGTTTAATGTGTAAAAGGGGTCATTAATATCCATGAAGAAAACCTAAGAATCTATGAAAAGCATAGAAATTTAATTTAACTCTCAAGATTTAAAGTTTGTTTTTGAAGTAGACTATAAAAAGCATACTAAAATAGCATTGTTTCTACCTTCAATTGAGGAAAAATAAGAAGAATGAGCATTAAAGGTGTCCGCTATTTACCATGTAGGCAACAATTCCCAGTGTCAGTTGGCTGTTTTTAAGGATGGCATTGCAGCCAAAATTGGAAATTGCTGTTTGTTTTTTATTTAACTCCCCGTCATAACTAAATGTTAATGTCTCTCCTTTTTTAAGATTTCCTTATGAATTTGTTGTGATTAATAAGGCTGAGAGTTACAAAATTTTTACTCCCCTTTTTGGTGCATATATATATATATATTTAAACTAAGTGTGTTCTTCAGGGTCCTGACTGAGCAAAGCAGTTAAGCATGAGCGTAATTCATTCCTGTTCAGTAAAGAATTTAACTATGCACATAACTCCTATTGAAGCCACTGGGTTTTTTGCCTGCTGGATTAGGGTCACAGCATTCAGCACCTTCAACATTGAACCCATAGAGACTGATCCTGTGAAGTACCGATGACCCATTGATTTCAATCTCATCACTCAAGCACACATTGTAGGAATATTGAGGGTGTTGAGAACCTAGTAGGATAAAGCTATTTAGCAGTTACCATATTTCAGTGATGAATAAAATTAATCTCTCTGTATATTTTATGTTTTCAAAATGCTTTAGGGATCCTGGAGATGGAAATGCTCCATAAATGTAAGATATATGTTTTTGTTAAATTACTATGCAAAATCTCAGTAAATGGAGAAGCCTTCCAGTGTCTAATGAGGATATTTATGCATAATCACAGGAAAAGATAGATGTGTAAATGTTAGTTTTGAAATACACCCTTGCATACTAGATATTGGATAGTCTCCCATCTGTGTGGAATGAATATGAAAACTAGCTTCTGCACATATACAGATGCTACTTTATAACATAAATAATATGACTACTTGCTGCTATATATCCTTCAAAATAATTTACCCCAAAATCTCAAATTAACATTCTGTCCTAGGGAACTGAAAAATTTCACTTTGAAAAATTCATCACTAGCTTTCACTAGTTGCAAGAGAGGGGGAAAAAGTGACTGAAATTGACAAAATGGCATTTTGGGCTTATTTTTTGGCATAATGGTAATATTCATTATCCCTCCTTAGTTAATTTAATTTACTATACATCACATTTTTTAGAAAAAAGTATAAATACAACACATTATGAAGATAGTACTTCTATAGTAATTCAGAGCTTTATTACCACTTAGTGATGCTTTAAACTATTTGTATATAAAATAGAGATGTAAAATCCCATTGAATAGATTAACTGATTAAAAATAGTTAAACCAGTTAACTGATTAAAGGGGAGAGTGTAGGGGGCAACTCCAGCCTGACTGGAGTGGCCCTCATCCTGCAGCTGCAGGCAGAGGCTTCACCGGCTGAGCTGATGCAGCCCCTGCTTCTGCAGCAGGCCCAGGTGCCATATAGGCAGGAGTTGTGCCAGTATCCCAGTTCAAACAGCCACTGCCTGTGTGGTGACTGGGCCTGCTGCAGACGGACCACTCTGGATGGGATGCCGAAGCAACAACCCGTCTGTAGAGCACTCGGGCCTGCGGCAGGCAAGGGCTGCTCCAGCCCCCACCAGTTATCCTTAACCGGTAAGCATCACCCGTTAACCAGTCATCAGTAAGCCCCCCCTTAAGTGGGTAAACATTCACATCCCTAATATAAAGCAGTAGGTTTTAAAGACTAGCAAAAGAATGCAGCTTCTTCAATATTTAGAAGAGTGACTCATAGATTCTAAGACCTTAGGGGATCAGTGTGACATCTAGTCTGACTTCCTGTGTAGCACAGACCATACGATTTTCATAAAATAATTCCTAGAGCATGTTTAAAATGAAAATTGATTTAAAAATTATCAGTGACAGAGCTTTGAGAGGTTGTTTCAATGATTACTCTCGTTGTTAAAATTTTACACCTTATTTCTTGTCTGAATTTATATAGTTTCAATTTCCAGTCACTAGATTGTGTTAGACCTTTCTCTGCTAGTTTGAAGAGGCAATTATTAAATATTTGTTTCCCATGTAGATACTTACAGACCAGAGAGAGCCACACTGGCCAGGATATAGTAGAGCAGGAATCAGTGTACATCTTAAGATGCAAAAAAAGAAATCACATTGGGAAATAAAAAGTAGTGGTACTTTCTGAACCTCAGTTTCCAACCCAAATTTTTTCTAGTTATGATTCTCAAAATGTGAGGCTGCTGTGGTAGATTGTCACAGTCTGTAATTGGATCACCCTTTTCTTTCATGCTGTAATTAAACAATTTTCATGTTGTTTTTGTCAGAATAAACACCCACTTAAATGGAGTCATACACAATTGGACTCTGAATGTTGAAACTTGTTTAAAAACTATCTGTAGATTTCAGTAGATATTGTTACTTCTGTTAGACATTTTTGACAGTTTCATTTTCTTTTGTTGATTGTATCTTTGTGTATGACATATGTTGCGTTCTAGAAGTGAGTTTCAGAATTACAGTCTAGTCGTAGGTAAGCGTTATCTGCTGTCTTTGCAATTCTTAGTACTGTTGTTAACCTTTCTAGTACATTAGCTGCCTGGAGCAGCTGTAACTGTATAGAGGGAAGTGCCAGTCTATAAAAAAGGGAAATACTGGCTACCCAAGGAATTATGGACCAGTCACTTTAACTTCTGAACCTGGAAAGATAATGAAACAAATAAATAAGCAATTAATTTGCAAACATCTAGATGACGATAAGGTGATTAAGTAAGAGTCAGCATTGATTTGTCAAGAATAAATTGTGTCAAACCAACCTGTGTTCTTAAGCAGCGTAGCAAGCATTGTGGATTGGGGGGAAGCAATAGATGTGGTATATCTTGACTTAAATAAGGCTTTTAGAATTGTCTCTCACCTGACCTTCTCATAAACAAACTAAGGATTTTAAAATGCTATTATCCGGCTAATCATATAGTTGATACAATTTGTATTAACTATACAATTAGTCAATAAGCACTGCTGTGCAGAGTTGCAGTGGAAGTAGTTCCAGGAGATGGCTCTGGAGCCACCTGTGCTGCTGCCCTGCATTTTAAATGTTGTAAAAGCCAGTAGACTCTTCCTACATTTAAAATGCCGAGGTGCAGCAATTGGTGTGAGCTGGGACTGCTCTGTTCTGACTCATGCTGAGTCCACCAGCCCCTATTGATGGTGGCCAGGGCATGTACAGGGGCTGCTTGGTGGCAACAGCCTCTGTCTGCAGGGTCCCAGCTCCCCCGCTGGGACCCCTGTGAACAGGGGCTGCTTCCTAGTAGTGTCCCCTATCCCCCTCTGCTGCCTCTGTGAGGCAGTGGGGGAGTGCGCAGTGGCACCCCAGAGACGGTGCTGGGGGGAACTGGCTTTTAAGCTGTTTCCCCAAAGCACTGGCTCCTGTGCTGTCGTCCCGTCCCCCCCCCCCCCCCCCGCTGCCTCTCAAAGAGGCAGCAAGTGGCGGGGAGTGCTGCAGAGAGCCTGGGGTGAGCGGGGACTGCTTGAGTCCCCACTCACTTCATGCTCCCTGCAGCACTTCGGTTTTCAAAAGCAGAAGCACTGGCAGTGGGAACCAGTCCCCACTTGTGCTGTTTCTCCACTATGCCTCTGCCTCCCCTGCCCCCCGCAGAGACAGTGCTGAGAGGAACTGGCTTAAAGCTGGTTCCCCCCAGCACCGTCTCTGGGGTGCCACTGCGCACTCCCCCACTGCCTCACCGTCTCTGGGGTGCTCCTGCTCTCCCCCCACCTTGCTGTCTCTCTCTGATAGAGGCAGTGGGGGAGGGGGAAGGTGGGAGGACGTGCAGAAACTAGGCAATTGGCTACTTGACTATCAAATAAGTATTTGCTTATCGGATAGTTGACTAGTTTACTGGTCATAACATCCCTAAAACAAACTAGGGAAATAAAGCGTAAATGGAGCAACTCCACAGTGGGTGCATAAATGGTTAGATAACAATTCCCAGAGAGTAGTTATCGATGGTCCGGTCTTGCTGGACGGCCACAATGAGTGGGGTTCTGTAGGGATCTCTTCTGGGTTGATTGGATTCAATATCTTCATCAATGATTTAGATGATAAAATAAACTACAAAGTTTGCAGTTGATATCAAGCTGGGAGTGGGTTGCAAGTGTTTGGGAGGATAGTTTTGAATTTTGATCCTATTTGGACAAACTGGAGAAATGGTCTGTAGTAAACAGAATGAAATTCAGTTAGGACAAATGTAAAGTATTTCACTTAAGAAGAAGCAGTTTGTTGCTAATATACAAAATGGGAAATGACTGCCTAGGAAGAAGTACTGCTGGAAGAGATCTAGGCATCGCAAGTTGAATAAGTTAACAGTGTAATGCAAGCAAAAAAAACAAAAAACAAAAAACAACCACATTCTGGGATGTATTAGGCATCTAATACATCCACACTGATTAGGCATCCACTAGAATATTGTCCATTTCTAGGCACCATATTTCAGGAAAGATGTGGACAAACTGGAAAAGTCCAGAGAGGAGCTACAGAAATGATTAAAGATCTACGAAATATGACGTATGAGGCAAAATTGAAAAAAAATTAACAGGGTTAGTGTATGGGGACATGATAGCTTTCAAGTATAAAAAAGATTGTACAAGGAGGAGGGAGAAAAATTGTTAGTCTCAGAGATTACAAGGACAATGGGGTTAAATTGCAACCAGAGAGATTTTAGGTTGGACCTGAAGACAAACTTCCTGTCCGGGTGGTTAAGCACTGTAATGAATTTCCTAGGGAGGTTGTGAAATCTCTGATGGGAGATTTTTTTAGAGCAGGTTAGACAAACACTTGTCAAGGATAGTCTAGATAAAAATACCCCCCCCCCCCCACGAGTGTATGGATCTAGATAGACTACGTAAGCCTCTTGAGGTCCCTTTCAGTCCTAGGATACAGTTAGTCAGTTCCTCAAGTAATGTAGGTTAATCCAGTAAATGGTTTTTGAATATTGGGACAAAAACCTTGAATTTGATTGTGTATTGCATATAGAGATCATCTGTTGAGTAGGTACGATGCTGCATCTTGAATCAAGTGGGAGTCAGTGTCATTTCTCTTAGATATGAGTCATAGTGATCACTAATTTGTAGGTCACAGTAGCCAAATCAGCTTACTGGGATAGCACTCTGTCTTCTGGCTAGGTACAAGTAGAAGAAGGTTGTGGATTCACAGAGACATAAAGGCTATTTTGGGAATCATTTTGATGATCTGAGGGAAGACACCCTTGATAGAGGGTGGTGGCTTAGAATCATAGAATCATAGAATAATAGGACTGGAAGTGACCTCAAGAGGTCATCGAGTCCAGCCCCCCACCCTCAAGGCAGGACCAAGCTCCGTCTACACCATCCCTGACAGATGTCTATCTAACCTGTTCTTAAATATCTCCAGAGAGGGAGATTCCATCACCTCCCTTGGCAATTCATTCCAATATTTGACCACCCTGACAGTTAGGAATTTTTTCCTAATGTCCAATCTAAACCTCCCCTGTTGCACTTTAAGCCCATTACTCCTTGTCCTGTCCTCAGAAACCAAGAGGAACAAATTTTCTCCTTCCTCCTTGTGACGCCCTTTTAGATATTTGAAAACCGCTATCATGTCCCCCCTTAATCTTCTTTTTTCCAAACTAAACAAGCCCAGTTCATGAAGCCTGGCTTCATAGGTCATGTTCTCTAAACCTTTAATCATTCTTGTCGCTCTTCTCTGGACCCTTTTCAATTTCTCCACATCTTTCTTGAAATGTGGCGCCCAGAACTGGACACAGTACTCCAGCTGAGGCCTAACTAGTGCAGAGTAGAGCGGCAGAATGACTTCACGAGTTTTGCTTACAACACACCTGTTGATACAACCTAGAATCATATTTGCTTTTTTTGCAACAGCATCACACTGTTGACTCATATTCAACTTGTGGTCCACTATGACCCCTAGATCCCTTTCCGCCATGCTCCTTCCTAGACAGTCGCTTCCCATCTTGTATGCATGGAACTGATTGTTCCTTCCTAAGTGGAGCACTTTGCATTTCTCTTTACTAAACCTCATCCTGTTTACCTCTGACCATTTCTCTAACTTGCTAAGGTCATTTTGAATTATGTCCCTATCCTCCAAAGAAGTTGCAACCCCACCCAGTTTGGTATCATCTGCAAACTTAATAAGCGTACTCTCTATCCCAATATCTACATCATTGATGAACTCACTTGAGAGAACTCACTCATCTTTGTGATTTTAGTCAAAATCCATACATTGACACTATTTTGAAATGTATGTAACCAGTACATGATTAAATCCAGAACACTTTTTTCTCTCACTTAAGCCAGACCTACTTCGGAATCATCATCTTACAGCAAGCAGCTGGGTTTTTTCAGCTTTTATTTGTAACTCTCTTTAAAATTGAATTGATGGATTCAGAATTAATTTCTTTATTCCCAGAAAATAAATGCAATAGGAGTTGATGAAGAAAAGAGCTGTGTTGTAAAGTGGAAGGGCTTTTTTGTGTTTTTCTTTTTTTAAGCTTTTCTGTGTTTTGTGGTGATTTGAGTTGATGGTTTGTTACTGTTTTCTAATGGGAAAAAATCTTAAAATGAAATGTAAAAATGAGCCAGTTATTTCAGTAAAATTATTAACCTTTTATTACTTCTTTAGACTTAATTTAGGGATTATATACTAGCGTACCACTAGGAAACTGAAGATGAGCAATTTGACTTACATAGTCTTACTCAAATGATTAAAGAAACATAAGAATCTCCTGTGCTGTTCATATTAGGAAAAAAATGCTTCAAAATTTTCATTGGATTCAGCAGTAACCGCACACAATGTGTCTGGGAATTATAGTTTAAAACGTGATTTTAAATTAAAAATATTTCTGTATTTGTAGAGAATTAGCAGATTTCATACTATAGCCTTTTATTTATTTACATTGAATTTCATAATGTGGCGTTTAAACCAATGTAGATTCAGCACTGATGGTTACAGTTTCAAGCTTAGAGTAAAAGTGATCTTTGCTGCTTACTTTAGAGTTAAAGTGTGTAGGAACACACAAAGATGAAGGATAGTCACCACACGTGCACTCACGTGTACAATATTGTCAGTTTAGAACGGTAATAAAAGTTGCAAAAAATTACTATCCAAGCATATAGAAACTCTGTGCAGACCGATGTACTAGGAATGTTAAATAAAGTTTTATCAGTTAACGGGTTAAAAGTTATATTTAACCGGTTAACTGCTTAAACAGGTGAGGTTGACTGCAGGCTGGCAGGCTGTTGGTTAACCATAACCAATAAGCATCACTTGTGTGATGCTTACTAGTTAACCACTTAAGCCTTCACATACCCTACTATGCACAATTAAAATAGTATTAGGGTCTGATGAGTGTCTCATGGCTTGATTGTCAGTAGAAGGATGTTTCCTGCTGGAATCTTCTATAGGGATCTTAAATTTCCCATTCTGAAAATGTTTACAATGTGTTTACTTTTTATAATGTGATTTTAGCTATACCTATGTTGTGCACATGCCCATAAAGTGTCAGCCCTCTTGTATTGGTCTGTGTCTCCTAGAAACTTAAGGGACTCCCAATTTTTTATAAGGTATATTAATTCAATTTATTCTATTTAGTATTGATATATAACCTCTCTTGTGATTAAGATGCCTTTTGGAGACAGATATGCCTTCATAGTGTTATTATTTATCTAATATTAATCTTCTCTATTATTATCACTTGATACCTCTCTTCCCATAACCTTAGGACATCAGGTTACTTGCTGATTACTTCTGTCACTATTTCTTGTCTTCAAGGCCTAAAATAGTTAGCTATACTCTTGCAGGCTTTAGCCTACGTTTCTGCCTTCAGGTTCTTACGTTTCAGCTTATCTTATGTCTAATACATAATTCATCTAAATGATGATCAAATCCCAGCCTCCTGAGTCCATCCTGTGCACTGTGCCCTTTCCTTGAGGTCCTACTCTGTGGTAGTGTCCCTGCACGGTGAGGTCCTCCCTCCCAGGGAACTCCAAGTCCTCTGTACCCACCTTGCCTCAGTGACCCACTGTTAGTCATCATCTAGCCCCTGCATCAGGGGAGAACTGCAGTCTGAAATGGATGCTAATCATTGGCAAGGGGTGTGGACCTGCTGCATTAGCTGCCTCTGTGCAGCCCTAGTACTCTCACATCTTGAGAGCAAGACCTTAGCCTTGGAGTTTGCGTGACCAGAGCTCCCCAGCTCTGCATGCCCTTCCCTAATACTACTGTCTCAAGAAGTCTCTGTAACTTCCCTGGCAGCCAGGTCCCTCCTGCATCTCAGCTGGAGCAAATGTGTCTCTTTCCTCCTCTCTGGGAGCCTTTATTGATTCAGCCCTCACCTGGGCCCTAATTGGCTGCTATATGCTGCAGGTGCTGACTCCACAGCCCCAGCCCTTTCTCAAGGATGCAGGCCACTGCAGGGCAGCTGTCCCATTACACAACTAAAGTGATGGTTGGATTGTTAAAATTTGTACCTGAATGATAATTAACCTTTGGGTGCGGCACTGCTCACCTCTGCAGTTGACTGATGCCTGCTATGCCCTTTTTGCCATGTCCTTGCTGCAGCCTACCTTGCCACTTTCGATTTTGCCTTTCTGTTTTTGTGTTCTGATTATCTCATGTTTTCCTTAGTTTATGGTTTTGCTTCCTGTGACTTGCTCCATATCTTCTGTTCTCACCTTAAGTTCTGTTGAGTTTAATAGGAAAAAAATATTTAGTGACAGCATGAGTGCATGCGTGTTGCCATGGAGACCATTGGGCCATTTTCAGAGAGCAGCGCGCTCTAGCATCAAGTAGAATGTACAGTTAGCAGGCTGGAAAAACTGAGGCACGTCCACTATGGATGTAAGTGACTAGTCGACTATCTGATAAGCAAAAGCTTATCAGATAGTCAACACACTAGTCGACTAGTCACTTCCCCCATGCCCCCCGTTGCCTCTATTAGAAAGAGACAGCAAGGGAGGGGGAGGAGAGAGCTGGGGGGAGTTGTCTTAAAAGCTGGTTCCTCCCAGCTCCATCCCTGTGAGAGGGGGCAGGTGTGCAGCAACGGTGTTCCACCTTAGAAATGTACAAAAATCCCCGCTGGGGCTTGTGTACATTTCAAAGCGGAAGCGCCGCATGCAACCTGGGGCCATCGGGGGACTCAGAGTCCCCTAATGGCCCCAGACTCCATACAGTGTTTCAGTCTTTGAAATGCACAAGAGGCCCTGTGGGGGCTCTTGGACGTTTTAAAGGTGGAACACAGCACGGCACTTACACGTTTGAAAAGTACCAACAGCTGGGAGGGCTCTTGCTACGTTCAAAGCAGAAATGCCCTTATCGACTAAACAAACAGTCGATGGAAATTCCATTGTCTCTTCGATTAGTTGATTAATCTAATTTTAACATCTCTAAAGCCCACAAAGGTCTTGATGTCGCTCTCAGACTGGGAATCCGTGACCAAGGACTTTATTTTTTTATTCTTCCCACAAAAGAAAAGATGAAATCAAAGAGGCAAGCACTATTATGACTTGAATCTGGGCTTTTTAGGTTGCTTCGCCTAAACAAACAGCGTGTTGACGCTTGTGATATTCCCTCCCCCCTTTTTTCTTTTTCTGTATAAATGGCTTCACAAATCTGCATTGTTTTCTGTCTCTTGTCTTTTTTTACTTTTCTTCAACTTGTCAAAACTCTTTTCTTTTAGTTGTGTCCCAAGATGTCAAATATCCCTTTAATTTTCACACCCTCATGTCTGTTTTCTTCAGTCCTTTGTAGTTTTTTCTCTTTGGTTTCTCATAGTTTGGAGTCTTCAGATCCTTGACTTGGCCCAAAATCTTCTGTGGTAAAACATGACATGCTGTCAGTCTTGAAACATAACTGGAAATTCCTTTTTCAGCCTGAAAAGCAGCAAGTACATTTTTTTCACTTATTCTCAGATGTCCCTATGAATAACTGTTTACTGTGATTAATGTAAGTGTTGTAACTGGAATCCTAATTAAGATGGTAGGGGAAGACTCTACATTAACTGTAGGACCACATCATACATTGTAAAAATCCTGATGCAAAATTGTTCCAAGATTTTACCAATGGGCACAGTTTAAAAGCTATTCCCAATTGCCTGTACAGATATTAACTGAATTCATGACTTGTATAATCAGCATTGTTTTCATGTAGCAGAATAAAGCATATATATGCTGCAATATGTCATTCACTCCCTGACTGACACTGTGTCAATGACATAGTCCATCTTGCAGCTAGAGAGTTTGTGTTTTGGGTGATGACATCATGATGATGGGAGGAGATGGGAGATGATGACCTATATCGTGATAAACTCAGCTAACGGTGAGCTCTAAAGATAGCTCTTGTTGACAGTGCAATAGATTTCTAAGCTTCAATGTAAACTTTGAACAAATACTAAGCTGCTACAATCCTTCTAATCATAGAATCATAGAATACTAGGACTGGAAGGGACCTCGAGAGGCCATTGAGTCCAATCCCCTCTCTCATGGCAGGACCCAGTACTGTCTAGACCATCCCATATAGACATTTATCTAACCTACTCTTAAATATCTCCAGAGATGGAGATTCCACAATCTCTCTAGGCAATTTATTCCAGTGTTAAGCCACCCTGACAATTAGGTACTTTTTCCTAATGTCCAACCTAATCCTATCTTGCTGAAGTTTAAGTCCATTGCTTATTGTTCTTCCTGGCCTCTGAGGATAGAACAAGTTTTCTCCCTTCTCCTTATGACATTTTAGATACCTGGAAACCGCTATCATGTGCCCTCTGTCTTCTCTTTTCCAAACTAAACAAGCCCAGTTCTTTCAGTCTTCCTTCACAGATCATGTTCTCTAGACCTTTAATCATTCAAAAAGGAGCTATATACATAGGCCAAACTGGACAGTCCCTACGTAAAAGAATCAATGGACACAAATCAGATATTAGGAATGGCAACATACAAAAACCTGTAGGGGAACACTTCAATCTTCCTGGACACACAATTGCAGATCTAATGGTAGCCATCCTGCAGCAAAAAAACTTCAGGACCAGACTTCAAAGAGAAACTGCTGAGCTACAGTTCATCTTCAAGTTTGACACAATCAGCTCTGGATTAAACAAAGACTGTGAATGGCTTGCTAACTACAAAAGCAGCTTCTCCTCTTTTGGAATTCACACCTCCAGATCAGCTACTAGAAGTGGGCCTCATCCTCCTTGATTGGATCCACCTCGTCAACTCCAGCCTGATTCTGGCCTGTATATTTATATCTGCCTCTGGAAATTTCCACTACGTGCATCTGATGAAGTGGGTCTTTGCCCACGAAAGCTTAAGCTCCTACACTTCACTTAGTCTATAAGGTGCCACAGGACTCCTCGCCACTTAATCATTCTTGTTGCTCTTCTCTGGACCTTTTTAAATTTCTCCACATCTTTCTTGAAATGTGGTGCCCAGAACGGGACACAATATTCCAACTGAGGCCTAATCAGCGCAGAGTAGAGCAGAAGAATGACTTCTCATGTCTTGCTTTTTTTTTTCTTTTTTAAAACAACGTCACACTGTTGACTTATACATGCGTCTAAATGCAGATACAGAGGTGTTACTGCATGATATTAATTTAAATAAAATGCTGTGGTTGAGGAATTAGTACTTTTAGTCATGAATACAATGTTAAATCTATTGTTACATATAGCATGTTACTACATAGCTAGTTTTAAGCATTAAAAATACCGATTGGAGACTTGAAAGAAAAGAGATAGGGACATAGAACCATTGTTACTGCATTTCTGATAATCATTTGTTATTCTTTATGTTCAGGCTTTTTCTCCTCACCAAAGACAAATGTTAAATAACTTTAATAAAGGAACAAAACTAACCATTTCTTAATGTTTATTTATAATCAACATATTTTGAAATATTTCGTTATGAGTGGAAGGATGAGAGATTTTTTAAAAAAAAAAAATGGCTCAAGTCTGCTTCACCACAGACTTCCTGTCGGATCTTGGACAAGTCACATAGGGTATGTCTACACTACAGTGTTATTTCAAAATATATTATTTCCTACTTGCTTGCCTACCTCGATGAGGGACAGCAAAGCATTTTGTCTCTGCGTGCTCTGATTTCCCTCACTTGGGACTCTGCAGCATGGAGCCAGAGCTGCTCCTGGGCACTTTGGTGCTTCTCTTGGACACGTTGCTGTGAGCCTGGCTGCACTTTCTGCAAGCTAACATCTGAGCGGTTCATCGGGGAGCTGTCAGTATTCTGGAGGCACGGTGGGAGAGCTTCTGCCCTGAGGAACACTAGGGCTGTGTCTAGACTGGCAAGTTTTTCCGCAAAAGCAGCTGACGATCTCATGTAAGAAATTTCCGCAAGAACACTGACGATCTCATGTAAGAAATCAGTGCTTCTTGCGGAAATACTGTGCTGCTCCCATTCGGGCAAAAGGGCCAGTGTAGACAGCTAAGATTTGTTTTGCACAAAAAAGCCCCAATCACGAAAATGGCGATCGGGGCTTTTTTGTGGAAAAGCGCATCTAGATTGGCATGGATGCTTTTCCGCAAAAAGTGCTTTTGCGGAAAAGCGTCCGTGCCAATCTAGATGCTCTTTTCCGCAAATGCTTTTAATGGAAAACTTTTCTGTTAAAAGCATTTGCAGAAAATCATGCCAGTCTAGACGTAGCCTAGGAGCCTCCCTGGTCTGCCCCACTGGGGGCTTGTGCCTCATTCCCTCATGTCCTTCCACTTACGTCTCCCTAACCCCCTTTCCTGATGTCAAATAAAATACACATAATTTCATAAATACAAACTCTATTTAACAAAACTGGAGGTGTGGGGGAATGAAACTCTGGTGGGAGAGGGGAGAAGAAGGAACGGGAGAGGGGAGGGGGAAACCTGGGAGGAGCGATCTGGAAGGGGGAAGCAAGGGGAAGGAGGAGGAGGGGAAGCTCAGGGCTCAGGGTTGGGAGTCTTGCCAGACCAATTCGATTTTCATGCAAACCTGGGTTCGCATGTGGCCTTTGGCGGCCAGGCTAGCATCGATCCTGCCTTAGACGACTGCATTCCTCCGTCTAGTGTGGAGATCATGGACTTTGGGGGCATCTCCCCCCCCCCCCCAACCTGAATAAGGTCCATGATCTCCACCCTGGACCAGGAAGGCGCCTTCCTTCTCCGGCACCTGGTAGGCTCCTGAGAGCTGGCAGACTGCTCCTAGGGAGCGGTGGAGGGCTGGCTGCCAGTGTCTTGCTGGCTCATGTTTTGGGGCCACTGTGTAGGAGCAGTGACTGCTGGTTCTGGACTAGCAGGCTTAGAGCTGGCACAGGCACTGTGACCAGAGTCAACCCCTTTAAGGGCTCTGGGGAGGGGAGAAGGAGAGGAGTGTTCTTGGTTGAGGCTGGAGTGACCATCAAAGCACCCTGGGAAGGTTGAAGGCCCCCTATTTTGAAATAAGTGTCTACACAGCACTTATTTCAAAATAGCTATTTCAAATTTGGCGTTATTCCTTGTGGAATGAGGTTTACCAAATCTGAAATAAGCGCTCCACTGTAGCTGGCCAGAGTAAGTCTAAGGTCTGACACTGGGTTCCCAAAGTACAAAATACGTCACACAGGTATCTGTCAAACACAAGTAGTTTATTTCCTGACAGCTAACAGCTGTGCCCCATAAATGGAAGAACAACTTAACAAAGAAGCGGCATATCTTACGTCCCTTCCTGCAAGCCTGGAACCCTGGGTAGGCTGCAGACAAAGTGGGAGGTTGTCTCAGCTTCCGAGGCGCTGGTACCCAAAGCCCATCGGTGAGGTTCAATTTGCTAGGCTTTGAGGCAGCCTTAAATACAGTTTTCCCTGCCTTGTTTGGCAGTTTGGAAATTTCCAGGGGTTACTCGTTACGTGCTGATGTAGGGCTTAGCTATTAGTTATCAATCTAGTTCTGATCTTGTTCTTTGGCCCTGTTTACGTGATCAGTACGTTAGGGTAAACAGAATTGTTTATGCGTTCTCATCCTTATCTACAATTTGTTCTTGCTACAATGGCGTATGTTCCCAAAGACTTGCTTCTGGCTCATCAGTAGTTGGGGAAAAAGGTGGGGAGGGGGGAGAATGCAGGCCTCGCCACCCCTAAACTAGCACGTACAAAGTTCTTCAGCAACTGACCACTACATCCATTATTTTGAATTAATTTTGAAATAGCGGTTTGGCTGTGTAGACGCTATTAAAGTTATTTCGAAATAACGTCTGTTATTTCGAAATAACTTTGCTGTGTAAACATACCCATAGTTTCTCTGTGACTCAGTTTCCCACTTATAACATGGGGATAATAAGGAGTCTTGTGGCACCTTAGAAACTAACTGATTCATTAAGACATAAGCTTTCATGGGTAAAATCAATTTCATCAGGTGAATTGTAATCTTCACTCCAGAAGCAGGGTATGTATATGTAAAACAGCAAAAGAAAGAGGTTATTTGTTTTAATGTGGCTAATCAAGTCAGGGTGAAGTGTCTCATTCATAGCAGTTAATGTGGAGAGATGAATATCAAAAGAGGGGAAATTGCCTTTGTAATGATTAACCAGTTAAGATCCTTATTCATTCCTCTATTGATTGTATTAAAATTATGAATTAACTTCAGTTGTTTCCCTTTGTAAGGCGTTTTTTGAAATTCTTTTGAAGGAGGATAGCTACTTTCAAATCAATTACCAAATGTCCACAGAGATAGAAGTGTTCTTCCACAATTTTATGTATGTTAACTTTCCTGATTTGTGTCCATTTATTCTTTGGCACAGAGACTTTCCAGTTTGGCCAGTACCGTATTTTCCGGCGTATAGGGCGACTGGGCGTATAAGACGACCCCCTATCTTTTTAATTAAAAGATAGGGTTTCATCTTATACCCCAGCGCCCCGCCGCCTCCTTTGCTCCCGGTGTCCCTGGTCTGCTGGAGATGGTCCCCAGCAGACCAGAGGCACCGGGAGCAAAGCCGCCAGGAGCGCCTGGGCTCCCCCCCCCCGCGGCCCCCCCCGCCCGGGGGAGCCCCTCCGCGGCTTTGAAAGCCTCGGGGGAAGCCGGCGGGGGGCATCCCAGGCGCGCATGGGCTGCCCCCCCGCCGGAGCTCCTCCGCGGCTTGGAAAGCCTCGGGGGAAGCCGGCGGCGGGGCATCCGGCGTACAAGACGACCCCCGATTTTTGGGGGATGTTTTTTAACTTCAGAGGTCGTCTTGTACGCCGGAATATACGGTATATGTGGTGGAGCAGCATTGCTGGCACTTGATAGCTTGTTTCACATTAGTGAATGTGCAGGTGAATGAGCTCCTGAGGGTGTGGTTTATGTGCAGGGGCAGATGACTGTTTTGCGGGGCCCCAGGCAGCATAACTCCGCGGGGCCCCCCCTTTGCCATGGCGCACGCGCCGTTACGCCATGCGCTGTTCGCCCTGCCCTATATCCGCCCCTGCTTATGTGATTAGGTCCTATGATAGTGTTGCTTTTATAGATACGTGGTCATTGTTGGCAGTGAAGTTTGTTGCAGGGATAAATTCCTGGGTAAGTGTTTCTGTGGTGTGGTGTGAGATTGATGGTGAGCTTTTGTTTCAGTTGGAGTTATCTGTAGATAAGGACTGGCCTGTCTCACTCTGTGAGAATGAAGGATCTTTTCCCAAGATAGGTTGTAGATTACCAATAATACACTGCAGGAGTTTTTGCTGGGGCTGCAGATGGTGACCAGAGGTCTTGTATTATTTTCCTTGTTGGTCCTGTCCTGAAATAGTGCATCCTTACCTCACAAGAGATTTGTAAGGATAAATACATTAAAGGTTGTGATGCTCAAATGTGGGACATGTAAGTACTTCAAATTGAGCAGAGGAGGTAAACACGCATCAGAGTATGGCACTGATACCACCATGGTATATGTTGTAGGCAGACGTGTATGCCTGCATGGAATGCCTTTTGAAGCCAGTGAAGCTCCATGCAGGTACCAAGGTGATTTTGGAGCTAATTTCAAGGCCAGGGCTTATTTATTTCCCAAATGGGTTAGGGAAAAATGTCATTTAGCATAGTAAAAATAAAATTGCCATGTTCTTTTGATATCTAGACCTATTTATAGGAAACAAATTCTGTTTAAGTGTGTTATATCAGTTCACATTCTTTTGAGGCGCTTTTCATAGACAGGTTCTCAAGACATAGCCTCTATCACAGCTACGTCTTGAGGACCTGGTCTTCACTTACATTTGTAATACTGTTCCTTTCGATCTTCAAGAGGTTTCAGTTGTTTGTGATTGTCTCTGATGATTTTTCATTGATAGACTTCAGATGGAGCATAGCTAGACACTCAAGACTTGAATTACGTAACGGTCTAACCAGGGAATAGTGCCAACTTTCTCTTGCTCAAATGGACATTATCCTGTGGTGACTAACTCTTATATCCAAAAAAACCAACAAATGGTCTGGTAACCACATCATAAGCATCCAGGAACCCAGCCCTGCAACCAAACACGATGCTAACTCTCCCCACATATCTATACTAGCGAATTCATCACTGGAGCCAACAACATAAGCTAACAAATCAAAAGGTCATTTGACTGCACATCCAGTAATTTGATCTATGCCAGCAATGCCCCACTGCTATATTTATTAGACCAACTGGACAGTGTCTGCGGGAAAGAATCAATGCATACAAATCAAATACATGTAAAGGAAACATACAAAAACCTATCGGGGAACACTTCAATCTTCCTAATCACTGTTTAAAAGATCTTCAAGTAGCTGTCTTGTCACAAACCAGTTCTACTAGCCAGATACACAGAGAAACATTGGAATTAGAGTTCTTCTGCAAATTCAATTCACACGCTAATGGACTCAATTGTGATGAAGGTTGGTTGGGGCACTGCCAACTTAACAGACAATGAAGGTGCAAACAGTTCTTTGTGTAGACTCCTGTGTCAGGAAGGATACTATCAATTGAATTTGATTCTTATCTGCTTCATTTTAACTACCCAATCTTCAGATACTTACTGATTTCCTCTAGCTCCCTGTCTTCTACCCCCTCCTTTTTTTCCTCTCCTCTCTCCCCTTCCCCTCTCCAATTTATTTTGGGTCTGCACATCCTAAACTCATAATTCCGGTCATCTGAAGAAGTGGGCTGTGCCCACGAAATCTCATGATACTATCTACATGTTTTGTTAGTCTATAAAGTGCTACGAGACCATTTGTTGTTTTTTTTCTGTACAGGCTAACTTGGCTACCCTGTGAAGCTTCTTATATCCAAGTCTGCAAAGTATTTTTTGAATAATACATGTACACACATCTCAGAAAGTTTGTGTCTTGAGTAGGGATGGTAAATTCTATTAGCTGATCAATCAAAGTAGTTGATGGAATTTCCATCAACTACTTGATCAGAGTCGATGAGGGGGAGGTGACGTGCTTGCTATGCCGGCTGCACTTCTGCCTTTTAAATGTAGTAAGAGCTCTTGTCGTTTCTAAGGCAGAGGTGCAGCAGTCGGGACCCAGCTCGAGCTGTTTCCCACTGTGCCTGTGCCTCACCTGTGCCCACCCCCTGCAGAGACGGTGATGGTGGAACTGTCTTTTAGGCAACTCCCTCCAGGACCGGCTCCTACTCCTCCCCCCTTATACGCTAGATAAGCTGTTTTCATTGTTTTTAGCTTGTGATAAATGAATCATACAGGTTTTCTTAGAAGGAAGTATTGTTCATAATACATAAATGATTGTTCACATGGCACCCTGGGCAAACCCCTTGAGAGAACTTGATCTCTCTTTTTGCATATGGTGTCACAGAAGGCTTCGTTGAGTTTGTAACTTATGTCCTCCAATAAAGGTATTAGGCTTCAGATGGCTATCCCAGATTACTAAAAGGCCAAGCTAGTAGTGATTGTAGTCAGACTATATTTTAAAAGGTGCACTGCTGTAGTGCTTTAAGTGAAGATGTTACCAAGCTGACGGGAGTGTTAATCCACACCCTTGAGCAGCAATGTTACACTGATATAAATCTGTATTGTATGCTTAGCCTGAGTTTCTAAGAAAGGGTTGAGCCTGAGAATTCACGATCATGCAAATCACTACTTTGAAAATGTGGATATATTTAGAAAACACTGAAAGAGGATCAGGCAGCTAATACTGCTGATTTGATTGAAAAACAAACTCAGTAAGAAGTCTGAGGGATAGCCGTGTTAGACTGGAACTTTGAAAACAATAAGTTTATATTTTATGAATGTAAAAGTATATATTTTATGAATATAAAAAATCAATTAATTTTGTTTCCATTGTAGAAAACTTAATGAGACCTCTTAAGAACTATGGCATTGCATGGTGAGTATAGGTTTTATTTTAAGTCAAACTATTTTTCAGATTGATTTTTGGATAATTTTTTGTATCATGTTTGAAAGATCATTTTTTGCTTGACTGTTTCAGTATGTCTATGGGTTTCTTGATAGAAGAGAGCGCGCCAATTGTGTGGAGAGGACTTATGGTAATGTCAGCTGTAGAGAAATTGTTGAGGCAGGTAAGTTGGTTGTTGATTGCTTGGTAGAAAAAATGTCTGTTGAAATTTGAGCTCTAGTTTGAGTGAGTTTTGAAAGAAATGCCCATAGTGTGCAATGTGTATTGCACCATTCGCAATGTGTCAAATATGTGTTTTCCAGGAGTTTCCAATGTGGTTTGCATTGGCTTTTAGTTGCTGTTCAGGTGCATCCAAGCAACAGTGAAAATACTTCATAGTAGTAATTTTATTTTCTTCTTAATTTTTATCATTAAAGGGGAAATTGGAAAAACTTAAATGGCACTTAATGCCATTAGAAACTTGGTAGGAGTTACATACTTAGCTATTATTTTAAAATCTATACCTTTATGTTCAGTTGAAAGTTTCAGGATTAATACATCAGCTATCACTAATGTGGAAATGGACACATGTGAACAATGATCCAGTCAGTGTAGGAGCAGTATTCATAATGGCCACGATTCTTTCAGTTTCTTGAACATATGGTCAACTTAATGCTTGTGAGTAGTTGTAATGCCATCAGTAAAAAATTTTCCTGAATCGATGTTAAGAGCTGAGACTTGACTTCTACTAAGATATAAAATCTCTCTGGAGAGTCTCTTGTTTGGTTCCTATACATTGAGTTTGTTTATTGGAAAAAATTAAAGCAGTGACTTCAACTTAAGTATGGTGGGCTTTCATCCTCATTGAGAATTCTAGAATGGAACTCAAGCATTTGGAAAAGGAAAAAGTAAAACTTGCTGCATTTCGGTATTCTTCTCAGACAAGGCTATGCTATGGGTTATGCATGTTTAAAGTATTCAGCTCTACTGTTTGTATGTTTCCTTATGGTTCTTTGTGGGTTTTGTACTATTTTTTCGAATTGCGGTGTTTTCAGGTTTGACTAAACCAGATTTAGATACTTGCATATGAATACAAGGAATGATGCACATCTTTAGGAAATACTTGGTCACATGCTTATTTATTTACAGTATCAAAGCACTCTGGATGGTAGGTAGTCATGTATATATTACATGAAAATCATTAGATATTGTTTCTGTAATGCAAATACATCATTAGGCAATGAATTAATTTTCTGGCTTTGGCATATGGAGTTGAGTGGCTTTTTTGTTTCTTGACAGATTATTTTCCCTTCTCAGTGTGAATGGAAGTGTGATGTTCTTTTAATTAATTAATACTGCATTAAGCTTACATGTTTGGGCTTTTGCATAGTGGCCCACATTGCTCACTGTTGACATCTATTTTAGTGATTTTAAAAAGACAGCTGAGCAATTGCTAAAGGTCGTCTTGACCTCAGCAAGTTCCTCCAGATCATTTAATTCCCAGCCTGTTCCCACCCTAGTGCTGGTGAATTCCCCTCTGTTTCTAGTACAGACTTGACAATAGGTCTTTGTGGTAAACATTTCCCCAGTCAGATAAGCCCTGCATTATCTAAAAATTTAAGGGGAGGATATTTTCTGCATTACTAATATGCCAAGGACTGGGGTAGGTGATTCCATCCCCCTGGCGTGCTGTGTTGGTCAAGATGACAAAAGCTACAGAACCTATAACTTAAATGGTGCTGAAATCAGCACGTGCTGTATTTCACATACCAGACCCTGGGAGACCAAGGATTTTTGGCAGTCACTTCATTGCTATTATTCCAATCATTGGTGTCCCCAAACGGGAAACAGATGCCAGTTTCCTTTTTCTAGGGTGCTGATAATGGCATATAATGAGTTGGTTGTTACTTAGCAACTAAAGAAGCAGTTGCACTCCAGCAGATGCTTACTAGTAGGAATGAGACATAGTCCTTTGACTATGAGGGCATTAGTGATTTCCCTGACAATGGAATTTTGTTTTCGAATGAGGAATGCTTAAACAGCTATTTTTCCCCCCAAGAATTTTCTTGTATGTGGACGAAGCTCCCATTAATCCTGACAAAAAGGAATTGTTGACTTCCTTTCCAGGAAGAAAAACTCATAGATCACAGGAAGCACCAGTAGGTTCCATTGCACAGGTACTTTTTAGCAAATGATTAATAAATTATCCAGCTTGACACATGTTACTTTACTATATTTAAGAAGTTTTAAATTTCCCTATTTACAGGATTACCAGTCAATCTTGAAGTTGGTTTAACTGCAGGACTGATAGAACTGTAGTGGGGGCACCTAAGTTAAAGAACCCAACATCCCATATTTATTACTAAGTACAGCAGTGTTTTAACATATATTGGAAATTATTGTGTGATATTAAGGAGCCCTTAAATCTCCCCCTGTAGGACTTGAAATCTCTGAATCTCAGTGATCAGTTTTAGTCATTAACTGTTGTTGAACAGGACTATTATATTTTACTCAGAGATTTGATCCTTTGAAGGAGATCAACATTTTTCTCGTTGTTTATATTCACACTTAATCTCTTAGTAGTTCAGAATAGGGCCTCAAGACATAGCTCATTCTCCCCCTTCAGCTACAGATAAACAACCCAAATTGCTCTCTTAATCTAGGTTTATAGTATAATATATTGATTTTAAGGAGCTCCCAGACATTCAGACAAGGACATAAAATATTAAGTAAAGCGTCTGAGATAATTAAGTCATTCAGTTCAGACTGCTAATGCAGTTTATTGCATCAAATAGAAAAAGTTCATAGACTTTGACCTTAAAAATAGGTAATACTGTTTAATTTTTTTATCATCATTGTCAAAGTATAAAGCCTATTGATGCATGCCAGTGTATCCTTTGCAGCATTAAGTACATTAAGGAAGCTCTCGTTCCTTTTTTATATGTACAAATAAATCTGTTCTGTAGGACCTGTTCAGCACTTCAGAAATTCCAGTGAAGCATCAAAAGGTATAGGATGCTAATTCATTATTTGTGGATGACAACAGAATTGAGGGTACTTAACCACCTTCTCTCCCCCATTTTTGAATCTCTAAAATTCGCAGGTGTGCAATTTTTATTTTTGAGAAGTAGATTTTGTTACTTGGAGAAACCTAATAATACACAGCAATTACTGTGTATAGCATTCTGCACTCTCATGTTCCAAAATTCTTTGTAAATATCAAACCTAACAAAACCCTTTAGCTATCATCTCTGAAAAATCATTCAAGTCAGGAGAGATTCCAGAAGACTGGAAAAGGGCAAATATAGTTCCCATCTATAAAAAGGGAAAGAACAACCACCCAGGAAACTACAGACCAGTCAGTTTAACTTCTCTGCATGGGAAGATAATGGAGCAAGTAATTAAGGAATTCATCTGCAAACATCTGGAAGAAAATAAGGTGATAGGAAACAGCCAGCATGGATTTGTAAAGAACAAATCGTGTCAAGCCAATTTGATAGGATAACAAGTCATGTTGATAAGGGAGGCGTGAGCACATGGTATACGTAATCTTAAGTAAGGCATTTGACACAGTCTCGCATTACCTTTTTATCAATAAACTAGAAAAATGCAACCTAGATGGAGCTACTATAAGTGGGTACATAACTGGCTGGATAACCGTTTTCAGAGAGTAGTTATTAACGGTTCACAATCATGGTGGAAGGGCATAACAAGTAGGGTTCCATGAGGGTCTGTTTTGGGTTCTGTTAAGTATCTTCATCAATGATTTAGATGATGGCATAGACAGTACGATTATTAAGTTCGCAGATGATACCAAGCTGGGAGGGGTTGCAAGTGCTTTGGAGGATAGGGTCAAAATTCAAAATGATCTGGACAAACTAGAGAAATGGTCTGAGGTAAACACGATGAAGTTTAATAAGGACAAATGCACAATATAAATCTCTTAGGAAGGAACAATCAGTTCTCACAATCAGAATAGGAAGTGACTGACCAGGGAGGAATACTGCTGAAAGGGATTTTTGGGTCATAGTGGAAGACAAGTTAAAGTTAAACATGAGTGTGACACTGTTGCACGCAAAAAACAACAACAAAAAAAGGAGCGAACATGATTCCTGGATGCTTTAATATGAGTATTGTGAGCAAGACATGAAAAGTCCTTCTTCTACTTGACTCTGCGCTGATTGGGCCTCAGTTGGAGTATTCTGTCCAATTCTGGGCACCTCATTTCAAGAAAGATGTGGAGAAATTGGAGAAGGTCGAGAGAAGAGCAACAAAAATGATTTAACATCTAGAAAACATGAGCTGTGAGGGAAGACTCAAAGAACTGGGCTTATTTAGTTTCTGGAGAGGAGAAGACTCAGAGCGGACATGATAGCGGTTTTAAAGTTTCTAAAGGGTGTTATAAGGAGGAGAGAGAAAAATTGTTCTCCTGGGTCTCTGAGGATAGGACAAGAAGCAATGGTCTCAAATTGCAGCAAGGGAGATGTAGTTTTGACATCAGGAAAAACTTCCTGTCCGTCAGGGTGGTTAAACACTGAAATAAATTGCCTAGAGGGGTATTTAAAAGCTGGTTAGACAGACACCTGTCAGTGATTATCTAGACAGTACTTGGTCCTGTCATGAGGGCAGGGAACTGGACTTGATGACCTCTCAGGGTCCCTTCCAGTTTTAGGGTTCTATGATTCTAAAATAGGCTCATTTCAGGGAAGGTTAGATTGTGTACTGCACATAGCACAAAATGGAATGTACTGTTCAGTAGATAGATAGGATGGCTGTAGGCACTGTCCTATGACTTTGGAAACATGGGTTCAATTCCCTGCTTTGTCCCACACTTCTTTTGTGACATTGGACCCACACTTGACCTGAGCAAGAGTGGGGAATACAGCAAACTGAGAACTTTCCCCTTGCTCCCTAAAGAAGGGGAACAGCCAGAAATGGTCCCATATGAATTGGGGAGGGGAGCTTTAGTCTACCCACCCTCCCTAAAGAGTGCCTAGCAGGTAGGGAGGAGGGGGGAAGCCCTCAGCCTGACCCTTTCACATGCCTGGTGATTTTATCTGTTTTCTGTACGATTTTATGTGGAACAATCCCATTTTTCTGGCACAGCCAAATCCTTATCTTGCTTTAAGTTACCATAAGAGGAAACAGCATACTGAATTTGGTAGTCCTGGCTCTTACCATTTATGGGGAGTTGTTGAACAGACAGACAGACTAACACTCTCAGATATATAGGAGATGAAGCATGTTCAAAATTACTGATGAAAAATGAGAGGTATTATAATACCAAACTGGAGCTAGAATACAAAGTGGAGTTTATAATTTGGTGCAAACAGATTCCATTTTGTCACACCCTGCTCTAACCAATAATAAAGGAGCAAGAGACAGTGAAAGAAGGAAGAAAGAGATATATAATCAGGGAGCTACATAAGTAAAATTATTCTAGTCAGCTGAAGACCGGGAGAATTACAAACAGTGTTTGAAACATATGATATTTGTAGAACTTGCCAATTCTTTTGGGCAACAGTACTTTGTTTTACATGAACCATGACATTAAATTAGGAATGGGTCGTCATATGCCCCTTAAATTCCCTTCATGTTATATCTGTTTAGAATCATAATTGACATGGCTGAAAATAACTTAGAGCAACTAGTCCAGATCCTCTATGAACGAGAACAGGACTTTGTGTTAGTTTTCCCTCCCTTTTTTCCAGCCTCTATTTAATGCTTTTGGCAAAGGTTTTCCAGTGTGTTTCCTACATCCCACGTTCTGATTCCCAATTACTTCTGTTAAAAAATGTTTTTCCTAATATGCATTGTACTTTTTATTTTTCTCTTTCACTACCCCTTTTTTTCATTTAAGATGCCATCTTAGTGTTTTGTTTTGTAACCATTATGAGACCTGTAGTACCTAATATCTGTAATAAAAATATAAAATGCAGCATCATTGGGAAGGAAATAACTGGAAAACAGTGATGGCATGAGACATAAACTTTAATGTTGTACAAGTGTGATGCCAAAAACAATTTGAATGGCTTTTTATAGCTATCTATAGATATCTATAGATATATACAGGGATTGACAAACTATTGAATCTACTTGCCGTTGGCGCGTAGATTTCAGCCCAGTTCCCCGTTTACTGGCGGCGCACGCATGTGCAATGCGGCTCTTACACATATGCAGTGTGAGGTTGGTGAGCGGCTTTTGCCGCTGTTTGTCAAGCCGTGTGTGTGTGTGTGTGTGTGTGTGTGTGTGTGTGTATATATATTTTTTTTTTACTGGTACTGCCCTGGAATAGAGTAAGCAAGAACTTAGCATTTCTCTTGATGCTATGACAACACTGAAAGCATTGGATGCTTACAGTAACTAGACTCAGATTACTATTGTAAGTTATGAGTAACCAAAAATATTGCATGACTACTGTTATGTTAATGGAATACTCGGTGACTGAAATATTTTGATCATGTGTCAACAGAACAATAACTGGTAATAATGTTAAAACAGCCGAATGTCAACATGAATAATAATTTGATGTTCAAAGCTCTGTTGCTTACTATACTGGAGTTCACTTGATTTTTCTCTTACAGTAATAAACCACTCCAGTTATAGCTATTGCATGTTCAGTTACGTTGATGTATGGTTAATGGTCAATATTTTTATGAAGCCCTTAGTTACAATTTGATCTGTAGAATCGTAGAATACTAGGACAGGAAAGGACCTCCTGAGGTCATCGAATCCAGTCCCCTGCCCTCATGGCAGGACCAAATACTGCCTAGACCATCCCTGATAGACATTTATCTAACCTACTCTTAAATATCTCCAGAAATGGAGATTCCACAATCTCCCTGGGCAATTTATTCCAGTGTTTGACTACCCTGACAGTTAGGAACTTTTTCCTAATGTCCAACCTAAACCTCCTTTGCTGCAGTTTAAGCCCATTGCTTCTTGTTCTATCCTCAGAGGCCAAGATGAACAAGTTTTCTCCCTCCTCCTTATGACACCCTTTTAGATACCTGAAAACCGCTATCATGTCCCCCCCTCAATCGTCTCTTTTCTAAACTAAATAAACCCAATTCTTTCAGCCTTCCTTCATAGGTCATGTTCTCTAGACCTTTAATCATTCTTGTTGCTCTTCACAGGATGATAGCCCATGGCGGGTCCCCAGTGGTCCTTGGACCCCGCTTTGGAAATCACTATTGCATACAATGAAAATATTTATTTCATGCAAGTCTAGTATTACTCAGAAATTTTACAAATAAACTCACTAATAAAAATAGTGTATTATATTATTACCTAGGAAGCCCTATCTTGGTCCAGGATACCTTTGTGCTAGGCACTGTACAAACTAACACCAAAAAAAATAATCACTACCTAAAAATATTAAATCTTACAATCTAATTAAGAAAGAAGAGATATCAAAAAGATACAGAGAAGCATGAGTGTACAAGGAAACAGTGAGACAGTGCTGATCATCATGACTGGCTGGTAGAAGTGCACCAGCTGCATAGCAATCATTCTGATTTTTTTTTTAAATCTAAACATGTTATGGCAGTGCAGTGTTTTACAAGTGCACATGTATCCTTATGCTGGGGGCTAGGCAAAACCTAATTAGAACTGATGCAAGATAGTCACCGTCCTTCATTCAAGATAAGTTCAAGAAATAGCCAAATTGTTTTGAGGAACCAGATCGCTGAAACAGACAGGAACCACTGTCCAAAATACAGGCCTCTGATAAGGACTGAACAGAAGCTCAGCCTTGTGACCTAAGGAGTTTCCCTGAAGAATGGCAGAACGTACAAGAGAATATACAGAAAGAAAAAAACAGGCCCAGACCTATCCACAGACAACTTGGTAACATGATTCTCAAAAAAAAATTATAAAGTAAAGAGTTGTCTGAAAGAGGTTTGTAATTGGAGCATAGGAACCCTCTCAAGTTGTTGGATTTCTACTGTGTTCCGCTCAACAAAATGTTCTATTTTCTTTGTAAACAAAGAAGATCGCATCCCACACTCCATCATCAACTTCTCCAGATTACTACAACCCACTAGATCACCAAATTGACTTGAGTCAAAAAGGGGTAACACTATAATAGACATATAATATCTGTTTGTCATATTTTTCTTCTGTAATCTGTTTTAAGTGCAGCCTCACCTAAATGATGCCGAAAAGAATTATCACCCTCTAGCCATTTTGAGAAGCAATATGTATGCAATCCCTCCTCATCCTAATATTTTTTTGTGGAGAAAAGTTTCTAACTTACTCTCCATTATCACCTCTATGTCTCTTGCCATCATTATTTTCCAGTTATTTCCTTCCCAATTATGCTGTATTTTACATTTTTATTAGAGATATTAGGTTCTACAGGTCTCATAATGGCTACAAGAGAAGTACCATTAGGGTGGCACCTTAAATTAAAGAAAGGGGTAGTGAAAGAGAAAAATAAAAAGTACAATGCATATTAGGCAAAACATTTTTTAACAAAAGTCATTGGGCATCAGAACGTGGGGTGTAGGAAACACACTGAAAAACCTTTGCCAGAAGCATTAAATAGAGACTGGAAGAAAGGGAGGGAAGACTGTAATACAAAGTCTTGCTCTTGTTAGAGGATCTAGTCCAGATCCTTTATGAACAAGTTATTTTCAGCCATGTCAATTATGATTCTAAAACAAATGAAAACAAATCTTACAAATTTTATTTTAGAATAGAGGTTCAAGTTAGCCATGAGTAAATTGGGAGCAAAGACAAAAGGCAACAAGCTATCGTCGTACCTGAACTCCAGGTGCTATAGCCATATGGCTGCAGCTATACTGCTGTTGCACTGTAGGGAAGATGCTTGCTACATTAATGGAAGGGTATCATGCTCTCTGAAGTGGTTCACAATATGTATGTAGTCGCGTCGACTATTCGCTCCCCCCCTTTTCTGAACCAGAGGCAGCAAGTTGGGAAGAGGAAATAGGAACTAGTGCTGCTCTTCCCCGCCCGATGCTGCTGCCTCTCCCTGCAGTGTTTTGAGGCTTATGACAGACAGAGGCTGCTGTGGCAGCAGCCCCTGTCCATGGGGGCTCCCAGTTTCAATACAAATATTATCGACTACATGATTAGTGGATTATCTGCCTCTTAACATCCTTAGCTCACAACCATGAGTGCCATCCTCTGGGCAGACAGTCAAAATGCCAGAAAGAAACGCCAAACTGTGTGTATGTTCTATAATTAGATTTTGCCAACTCAGCAACAAGTGAGAACTCCGAAAGCTCTGTGAGGATATATCTACGTGGCAGAGGAAAACCTGTGACAGGCTCATGCCAACCAACTTAGGCTTCCGGGGCTTGGGCTACATGGCTGTTTGCTTGCTTTGTAGGTTTTCCAGCTCAGGCTAAAGCCTGAGCTTTGGGACCCTTCCACCTCATAGGTTTCTACACCCTGAGCTCCAGCCAGTGCCCAGGATTTAAACTTCTCCAGAGTTTCCTGGAGGTTACTGTGCATAGTAGTGAAAGAGCTCTTCAGTCCGAGCCCTTTGAGTCTAAGCCAGCTGGCACATGCCAGCCACAAGTGTGTAGTTGCTGTGAGGACTCACTGTAAGAGTCTTACATTGGAGTCATAGACTGTCTCAGTAGAAGTTTCAGTTTATCTTGCCACCCAAAATCACAACAATATTCAGTTTACTCCCAGTCCCAAAGCACCAGATATCACTGGTCTACTGTAGTCAGATCTCAACCCAAGGACAACAACTATAGACAATCCTGTAATAAACTAACTCAAGATTTATTAACTAAGAAAGAAATAAGAGTTATTTACAAGGTTAAAACAGGGAAAATACTTACACAAATGAGTTTCTGTATTATTGGATTTAAAAAAGCTAACAGAAGCTTCTGTCCTAGCTGGATGCCCTTTAAGGCTGACCTATGCCACACAGCATAGGGCTCTCTTGCTTATGTTTAGGAATGTTTGCCCCGAAAATCCCAACAAGTATGAAAGATCCAGTTTTCTCCTTGTCAGGGATTTTTATCCTCCCCCCACCTCAGAATTCAAGTTGATGGGATGAAGATGGGGACCAATAAACAGAATCTTTGTTCCACAGTAGCCCATTTGGGTTCAGTAGTCCTTCGTCCTGAGCAAAAGATAATACCTCTTGGAGTGAATAAATATTGCACACTTGATAAGGCTTCTCCCCTGACTGTGGGGTATTTAATCTTAAACATTTTTATAGTTAAAGAGCAAACACTTTAAACATTACCTTTATAATATGGGATAAATGTTATATGTAAGATTAATATATCCAGCATCTTACAAGCCTTCCATAAAGTCTAAGCATATTGTTTTAACTCTTAATATCTTTTTTGATATTGCTAGCACACTGGTAAGCCTGACTAGTTTCAAGCTGTGCATTTGTGGACCTTGGTACCAGCTGGTATCTAGTCGGACAGTGAAAGAAAGAGATTTTCTGTCAACCTATGGAGTTCAATGCCCAGCAACATAAGCTAGGTCAGGGGTGGCCAACCCGTTACAGGCAAAGAGCCAAAATAGTGGTGGACTGAATGAATGAAGGGAATGAATGAGGGAATGAAGTTGTCAAGCCAAAAAAAAAAAAGCCCTAGCTTTTTGGTCGAGCAAAAGAAAAAAAACCTCTGGTTTTGCTTTTTGGCCACATCAGGCTCCCGTTTGCTGGTGCCATCTTGCTTCACCATGCTGGACGGCTTCCTTACGCCTGGTGAGCACCGGGGGCCCTTTGTAGGGCACAGGGACGGCTTTGCGAGCCATGGGGTATGCTTCACAAGCCACACTTTCTGCAGTGAAGAGCCGCATGCGGCTTGTGACCCGCGGGTTGGCCAGCTCTGGACTAGGTTGACAGAAAGTTCAGGGGACAGGTGGTCAGAGTGAAGTAAGTTAATATTTTTTGTACTTCAACATATTCTTTCATTCTTTTTCCATTTTTGATAACTTAAGTATATATTGCCATGTGCCCATTTCTTAATGTTTCATTTAGTTAATTATTGCTTCTCGTTATAATAGTTTGTGTCTCTCCATCATCCATATATTTTCTCTATTTTACAGATGATAAGATTGAGGCAAAGTTGATGTAATAATGGGATGCAGATCTCCAGACTATTGTTCCTCAACTTTATTGAATTTCTCTTTCTTTCAAATCACATTTTATTTGTGAGATTTTTATAGACTCATGTAGAGCTCCCTTTACGTTATAAACTACAGAGACATTTTTATATTTTACTTAATCCTCATACTTCTTGTACTATATTTTAGAATTGTGTATATAACAGTGTCACCAAGTATCATTATAACAAAAGCTCTTCCAGCATTTCCATAATAAACGCTGACTTTTTTATTTTTCCAGTTTGACTTCCCTGTTTGAATTGTCTTGTGCTAAACTTTTTTATACAGGTTGTCAGCCCAGATGAAAGTTGGGCTCTCTGAACTTACTCTTTTTTGCCTGAGATGCTACTTTTCTTTAGAGCAGTAGAAGAGTAGCATCTGTACGTACTTGGTGCCTTTTTATTGGTTTTATGCAAACAGATATAAAAACAGAACACTACAGACTTGATTCACTGCACATAGCTTTTTCGTTTACATATATTTAAGTGCTTTTTTCAGCAAAGATGAGATTTATGTACTATATTTAAGTATTGGAAGTGGGGGGAGAAACACTGACTAACAAGTTTCATTTGCTGCTCCTGAAAAATCTTTATTAACTTACATAATGCCAATGTGATTGAACCTGGGACCGCTGGAGCTTAGTGCATGAGCCTATACTGCTTCAGCTAAAAGCCAGATGGCTCTCAGCTAAGGCTGTAGAACAGATTGATTATTTTCTTTGTAAATGGTCTTCGTGCCATTAGATGGGACAGTACACCACACCCAGAAGGTATGTGGGTTATACTAACGTCATCACCATTTTCAAGCTATTAAAGCATTGCCATTCTCTCCATTGCTTGCAAGATTCTTGTTAGAACTTACTGAATTGCTTACTTCCTCTTGCAGAGGAAGTACTTCCAGAGGCCCAGTATGCTTCAGACCATCACAAGACACTACCAACATAGTTTTCTCAGCCAGGTACATAAAGGAAAAATGTCAAGAGCACCAGGAGCTGTATATTAGGGATGTGTTTGCGTACATGATTAAATAGTTAACGGATGAACCTGGGCTCATCAGTTAACCTTCACAGTTACACACAAACCTTCCCCACCTCCTCATTATCAGAGGCAGCACACCAAGGGTGGGGGAGCGGGGAAGAAGGCACAGAAGCCAGCTTCCTGAGTGTACCTGCTCTTGCAGAGCTGCCTGCCTCTCCCTGCACTGTTGCGAGAAAATTTCAGCAGTTACGTTTACAAAAAACCTCACATTTTAACATCCCTACTATATGTGGCCTTCAATTCTATCAACAGCGAGGCTCTGTGGAAACTCACATCAAAGTTGGTCTGCCTAAGAAAGTTTATCACAGTTGTAATACTCCTCCATGACCAGATGACTACCTGTATCCTGTGCAGTGGTTCTGTCTGTGAGCCCTTTGCCATCTTAACTGGTGTAAATAAAACAAGGTTGTGTACTGACACCCAACCTTCTCTCCATTTTATTAGTAGCTATGAAAACATTAATACAAGACCATCTACCACAGGGTTTTGGCATCCAATATTGGATTGACAACAACATCTTCAACTTCTCTTATCTTTGTGCAACAACAAAAGTTATGCTTGCAACAATAATGAAACTCCAGTATATAGATAACTGTTCTGTAGTTGTCCACTCAAAGGAGACTCTACAAATGGTCCTTCGTGGTTTCTCTCAAGCTTACAAAAGCCTAGGGCTAGCTCTGAACATGGGCAAAACGAAAATTCTCCACCAGCTAATCCCTAATTAGTCATCAGCAAAAAAAATGTATGTTGACAACAAAGAACTAGAAAATAGAATACTTTGCCTTTCTTGGCAGCCATCTCTCACACAAGGCGGACACAGATGTCGAGATTCAGTTCAGTATCTGCTGTGCCAGCCTTTCCCATGGCAGACTGTCTTGGTAGGTATTCAACAATCAAAATATCAGAACACATACTACTCTTTAACTAATTCCAACTCTTATCTACAGCCATGAGACTTGGATGACCTGCAGAATACACATGGAAAAACCTGGTATGCCAGCACTAGCCCTTTTTTCAGAAATGCCTCAACATGAAGTGAAGGATGTTGCACTAATGTCAGTGTCCTCATTGAAGCCAACGTTTTCAGTGTTGAGGCCCGGGTTATCCAGCACCAGCTGAGGTAGAGCAGGCATTGTGTATATATGTCTGATGCGTGTTTACCAAAATGACTGTTGCATGGAAAACTTTCCAAAGGAGAAAGGAAACAGGGAGGCCAGAAGAAATGCTTTAAAGGTACTCTCAAGATAAACTTAGAGATGTGACATTGACCCCTCACACTGGGAGACAACAGCCTAGGATAGAAATAACTGGCAAAGATTTGTTAGAGGACATATCCACTTTCTGAGGAAAACCACTTTGCCTTGACTGCATAAAAATGCCAGAAAAGACAAGAAGAACAAGCATCTTGAAACAGTCATGCCCCAACTTTGTCTTCCAATGCCACATGCAATGTCTGCTAACGAGCTCAAGGATTGGACTCAAGGATTGGACTCCTCAGTCATTTAAGGAGAGCCATGAAAATAAAACTCATGAAAGAGATCATCCTCAACTTTGAGGGATCACTGATAATACTCAATAAATGGCTCTTGGGTTGAATGTGGCCTTCCAAGGTTTCCTTTATGGCCCACCAGCTCACCTTTTAAAAAGTGTTTATAAATAAATTCATGAACAGTGATGCACTGTCAATTATTTGCCTATGAATTCCTTAGTAACTTTCTGGCAGTGCTTAAATTGTAATGAAAGAGGTTCTGGTGCTCAGCCCTGGCAAACTTCTGTACAAATTAAGCATTGCTTACTGGATCTTATGTTGTCGCGATAGATGATGCTATGATTGCACTAGGAAGCCACCTGCTTTTCATTAGTGATGGAAATGGAGCCAAATATAAATGGGAGAGGAGTAACCATCTCAAAGCTGACAGTGAAAACTGAGCTTTTAACTCAAGTTGGATTCCCATTTTGTTATGCCATTTCATTTAAATGCATGATCTTTGTTTTTTAATATGCCAAACCACTGTATCCGTCTGCAAGGTCATCAACATGAGGCGACACTTTGAATTAAAGCATAGTAACGTCAATGTGCCCTGTCTTCCTGACAGTGTTGCAAGGGATGACAAAATTGAAAACCTGAAGTTTTCATATCACACTGAAAATGTCATTCTGACAACATTACTGACTGCACAGGAAAAAACAACAGCTGCTTATCTTCAGATAATGTTGGTACTAGCTAAAAGCCTTTCTTGGATCCTAAGATTGTGAAGAGTGTATATTGGAAATGCTGGAGTAGCTTTTTGCCAGAGATAAAAACAAAGATGACATTGTGAACCACGTCAGTCAAGTTAGCTTGATTCCATGCCAGTGCAAAGACTGGAGATAATCTATGATTGTCTGTCATCACTGTTTTCCAATTTGAACACCAAACATGCCTGTTGCAGTGAAAAAAGTAAAGTGACTTAAATGACGCTGCCTAGCTATCCCTGTTTGTTAGATTTTATGATGGTGACATTTTCAAGGAAGAATGTTTGTGCACAATGCCATTAGAAACTTCCACCATAGGACAGAGCATTACTGAAAAGATAAAAGGCTTTTTTTTTTAAATAAAATGGTTTAGATGTGCAAAAGGTAAACTTGTTTGTTATAGATTGAGGTCCCACTGTGACAGGGAAAGTGAAAGGTTTTGTTTCATGTTTATCAGCAATACACTCATAATTTAATACATTTCTGTGCCTCATTTACGAGACTTTTCTGCATGATAAGTTGACTTGGTACTGTAACAGGGTGTACCAACCCCACACTGGACAAGAAAGAGTGAATCCAGGCTGCCTGGCTCATAGTCACACCCCCACTGCCTTGCTGGGCATGCTCCAGCTGGAGGACAGGTATAAAGGTAGAAGGGCTGTTGCCAGAACTCTGCAGAAGGAGGTACGGGAGGACTGAGCCATGGAGGTCAGTCAGCGGGGAATGGCCAGAGAAGCTCTCAACCCAAATGTGACTGGAGAGGAAGGTGATGTCAGGAAGGCTGGTAAGAAGTAGCCCAGGGTGGGGAAGTGAAAACTCTGAGAGCACAGCGTGTTGCGGGTGGATTCCCTGCTGAGCTAATGGGTGGGACACACCTATCACTGATAGGGCCCTGTGCAGGGAACTGGTGGAGAGAGAGGGCCTTGGTCGGCCTACCCTACCCCATTCACCCGCAAGGAGCTTTGCATCTGTGACTATACGCTCTGGCCGCTAGGACTTACTGCTCTGGAACAGGGAGTGTTTGATACTGTCTCTGGCTGCTAAGCCTTTTTTTTTTTTTTTTTTTTTAAACAGATTTAAAAGAAAAGATGTTGTACTTCTCCACTTTGTGTGGTGTTGCTATAGGTTAAATGTCAGTGAAAATGATGAATCATTCCTAAACAATCTGATCAAAACATTTAAAAAGTGATTTTAGAATTTTAAAATTCCAAAGGATTTGCTTTTAATTTGCTTGTGATCTATTTGTTGTCATCTCGATTCAATTTATGAAGATGCCATTCCGTTAGAAATTGTAAGGCTCCAGAAATCGGATGTCTTGAAGGAAAAATTCAGTGAAATGGGACTTTGTGATTATTGCATTCAATATGCTGACCAGTTTGAAAATAGCTAGAATCTAGCCATCTATCTTTTAACTATGTTCAGTTCATCGTACCTTTAAAAATCTGGGTTTTCTTCCATGAATATTCTAAAAATCCAACACTGCAATTGCCTTTATCTTCATCAGTGCATGTGCCTTGCCCTGACCACCTACAAACCACTCTTTTTGAAGCTTGCCAGAGGTCATCGATATTGATTTATAAATTTTGTTAAAAGATATGAACAGTACATTATAAACATTAATACTTACATTGCAATTAAAATATTAAATTTTGTTTTGTTAGCCTTCAGTGGAAATGGCTCTTGTCTTTCTGTAAAATTTTCAGATTAGTTCACTAGCAGATGTAATTGAGTGTCACAGCTCTAGAATGTAATTCAAAGCCCACTGAAATCTGTAGGAGCCTTGACATTGATTTCATTGGATTTTGGATCATGTCCCTGATCATTATAGCTTTAGAAAACTGCCTTTCGCAAAAGTTGCATGTGTAACATTCACTAACATTAGCATTTCAGTGACTGCTTTTGTGCTCACAGAATTGGCCAAACCATTCCTAATCAGTATGTAGACATGGCAAGGGAAATACATTTCTCACAGTCTAGTATTAAACATAGCTTTGAGGGTGTGCTGCTATCTCAAAGGTGGGGAGAGAAGGGGAAAGAGATAGATGTTCCCTTTTCCTCTTTTTCCTGTCCGTTATGGAGAAAGAAAGTCCAACTATCTGTACCTTCAGTTGAATTCTGTGTATCCCTGGCGCAGATATTCTGAGGGTTCTTGTTAGGGTGAATATGGATGAGTGGACATACGCTTGCTTTATTCTCTCTTTTTATGGGAGCTGTAACACCTGTTTTTTCTATTCGTTTGTTCCTTACATAATGAAAGTAGTAGGATTTATATGGATTCCTGTTGCTTTATTTAGTAGCAGAAGTAGCCAATGTGTAAAGCGATTATAGTGTGTGAATGGAATGAGCAATCATAAAATAAATAGAAAAACCAAGAGAAAACAAGAACATGAGCCAACATATTATTGAACTGGAAAAAATTGCTGTACACTTATGTATTTTCAGGGAAGTTTTTTAAACCTCAAAGAATAAAAACATACTTACAGCAAACATTTCTTGGTCTACTTGTGGAGCTACTGATGTGGGAATAGGCTGCATAAGTATTTTAGCAGGGTATGTCTACACATCAAAGTTATTTTGAAATAATAGCTGTTATTTCGAAATAACATTCCTAGCGTCTACACAAGCCAACCCCTATTTCAAAATTAAATCAAAATAGCAGAGGGCTTATTTTGAAGTTGGTAAATCTCATTCCACAAGGAATAACGCCAATATCGAAATAGCTATTTTGAAATAAGTGCTGTGTAGACACTTATTTTGAAATAGGGGGCCTTCAGCCCTTCCCAGGGTGTCTTGGTGGCCACTCTGGCCTCAACCAAGAACACTCCTCTCCCTCCCCCCATCCCTGGAGCTCTTAAAGGGGTAGACTCTGGCAATAGTGCCTGTGCCATCTCCAAGCCTGCCAGCCCAGAGCCAGCAGTCACTGCCCCTGACCCAGTGGCCCCAAAACATGAGCCAGCAAGCCACTGGAAGCCAGCCCTCCATTGCTCCCTAGGAGCTGTCTGCCAGCTCCCAGGAGCACGCCAGGGGCCGGAGAAGGCGGGCACCTTCCTGTTCCAGGGCGGAGATCATGGATCTTATTTAGCTTTTGCGGGGATGCCCCCAACGTCCATGATCTCCGCACTGGATGGGGGAATGCAGCCATCTATGGCAGGATAGCTGCCAGCCTTGCCGCCAAAGGCCACATAGGAATCCAGGAGCAGCTTTGCATGAAAATCAAGTTGGTCCGGTGAGACCCCCCAGCCCTGAGCTTCCCCTCCCCTTTCTTCCCCTTGCTTCCCCCTTCCAGCTCCCTCCTCCCAGGTTTTCCACTCCCTTCTACCACCCTCTCCCCTCCCCTCTTCTGCCTCCTTTTCCTAGTCTCACCAGAGTTTCATTCTCTTCCCCCCTCCCAGTTTTGTTAAATAAAGAGAGTTTGTGTTCATGAAAATACATATACTCTATTTTACATCAGGAAGGCGGGTTGCGGAGTTAAGTGGAAGGATGTGAGGGAGGAATGAGGCACAAGCCCCCAGTGGGGTAGACCAGGGAGGCTCTTAGTGCTCCTCAGGGAGGAAGCTGTCCTGCAGGGCTTCCTGGATACTGACTGCCCCCCTATGGACCTCTCGGATGGCAGCCTGCAGAAAGTGCAGCCACGCTCGCAGCAACGCGTCCATGAGAAACACCAGAGTACTCAGGGACAACTCTGCCTCCATGATGCAGAGTGCTGTGGTGTCCCGAGCGAGGGCAATCAAAGCACACAGAGACAAAATGCTTTGCTGTCCCTCAGCGAGGTAGGCAAGCAAGCAAGGAAAGCTGAGAACTGGCTGTCCGGGGGGGTCCCTTTAAGAACAGGTCTCAGATACCTTGTGTGGCTGCTGCCTGAAGCTAACTCCTGATCTGATGCCCTGCTAGACTTGGTTCTGGCTGGCCTTAAATGCAATTCAGCGTCCACTCAGTGTGGATGCGCTATTTCAAAATAGTCAAATGCTATTCCAAAATGCATTTTGTGTGTAGACACGTTATTTCGAAATATCTTATAACTATTTCAAAATTATATCTTTTGAGATAATGCTGTAGTATAGATGTACCCACAGAGTCTCATCTCTGGTGCAAAATGAAACAAGCGTAAATAAGTCCCACCTTATTTGCATAAAACAAAACAGATGCAAAATGTAGTAGTATTTGTCTGGATTTACTGGTAACGAATCAGATTTATGAAAGAATTCTGGATTTATGATAAACATGAAATTTGGCAGAATCTTATGGGATGATCCATTAAAGATTTTCAGCCATTTGGCCATAGGTAATTCTTGCCATAATAGTGTTGGCCATTTTAAATTCTGAATGCGTTTTTGCTTTTGATGTGTTTTTCTAATACTGACTGTTTATAGTATTAAGCCATCCCCGTGAGCTTTTATTTTGGGGCATAAATGTCTATTGTCTTACATGGCCTAAAAATTAAAGCAATGATTTCTTATAGCTTGAGATGATACATACATCTTGAGAATTAATATGTTCTGTAGTGTGACACTAAAGAGTATTTACTAAACTACTAATTATAAAAACTAGTGGGTTGCAGTATGCTCGCTCTGCTTGCCAACCCTCCTCTCTCTGGCTGCTTTTGCAGCCAGAGAGTGTGATGATGTAATTCTGGTGTGAGAGCATGATGACGACATTCTGTTGTCCGGCAGGAAAAACGTACGTGCGTGTGTGTGTGTGTGTGTGTGTGTGTGTGTGTGTGTGTGTGTGTGTGTGTAATATATATGAGAGAGAGCGCGAGAGAGTACATTCATGAGTGGAAAGTTACATTTTTGTTTACTAATAGCAATATTTTAGATTGATCTGTGCATAAGAGGATGCTGTTGTCTCTCATAAAGATTGAAATGACAGCTTACATAAACACGCAGCCTAAAACAAACTAAGAAACAAAGCCTTCCATAGTCTTCCATATACTGGAACATCACATTGCCCTCTGTAGTGGCACAGACCAATGCAACCCCATGCTTCCTTGACATACTTGAACTTTGCCTGGCACCCCATTTTGCAGCCACATCTTAGGACAGAAATAGGGAACCTTTTTTGGGTCAGGGGCCACAGTACCACACACAAATTATTTGGAGGCCACACACAAATGAGAAGCAAAAAGGAAAACCACACCATCACTGATGTGGCCCTCGACTGAGAAGGAGCAAAACATTCCCCACATTTCCCTTGCACACTAGAGTCTAGGGAGGGCCTGGGCTAGTAGATTTATTTTGTGTGTGCTGTTGCTCCATGTAGGATGGCAGTTGGAGCTGAGTGCCAGCTTGGGCTCCCCAATGCTACGGGGGAGCGCCCTGCCTCGGGGGCCAGATCCAGGCAAGCCGGGGGCCTTATCTGGTCCCCAGGTCTTCTGTTCCCCACTGTAGGGGATCCCCCCCCCTGTGCGGAGGGGCTTACGTTCGCCCCCCTCGGTTTTCCCGTTATTAATGCCTTGACGCGACCAGTTTTGATTGGTTTGGATAGGCGGTTGGACGGGGGAAGGGGGTCCGGGCCCGCCCTCTCTCCGGACCCCAGCCCAGGGCCCTAAGGTCGGGGAAAATGCTCCCCCACCTAGCAGGGGGGGTCGAGACCCCTAAACTCCCCTGCCCTCAGGGTCCGCGTCCCCGCCCTGGGCTGCTTCTTCCCCCTCCGGTCCCGCAGGCTCACCTGGGCCCTTCCTCTGGGCCTCCCCAGGGCCTCCAGTAATGCCGGCCCCTCGCCGGTTCGCGGGGGGCATGCGGCTCCTCCGCGTTCTCCCCTTTGGCTGGTTCCCTCCGGCTTTTTGAGCTGCCCGCCGGTCGCAGGCAGATTACGTCACCCCCCTCGTCCGTCTCCGGCCCCTCCCAGGGCCGTCCTCCCTGTGACGTTTCTATCACGTCAGCTTGGCCCCGCCCCCTCCCTGCGCTGCCGGCCGGCCCCGGCTCGTCGCCCGGCCGGTGTGCCGGCACCCCCATCCCTGCACTATCTGCCGGCCCCGGCTCGTCACCCGGCCGGTGCGCCGGCCCCCCCGTTCGGGAAGGACGGGCCGGGATCCGCTCCCCTACGGGGGGTGAGTCCTTCCCCCGAGGTCGCGGCGCCCCGGCGGTTTCCGGGAGGGGCGGGGCTACCCCGCCACACACCTTCCCCCTTAAGTCCGGTGCCATACTCGCGGTTCTGGTCTCTGTGTTTGCCGCTGACCGGGATAGCCAGTCCGCGTTCCCGTTGGCGGACCCCGGGCGGTGCACGACTCGGAATTTGTATGGCTGTAAGCTGAGGTACCATCTCAAGATCCGTGGGTTAGTGTCCTTCATTTGCTGCATCCATTGCAGCGGGGCGTGGTCCGTCACCACGGTAAATTCATCGCCTAAAAGAAAGTATCTTAGTGAATCGACAGCCCACTTGAGGGCCAATGCCTCCTTTTCAATTGTTGCATATCCCTTCTCCCGAGGAAACAGTTTACGACTCAAATAGAGGATGGGATGCTCCTGTCCCTCCTCCTCTTGCGTCAGTACCGCCCCCAACCCCACTTCTGACGCGTCGGTCTGTAAGGTGAAAGGTTTGTTAAAGTCGGGCTGGGCCAGCACCGGGGCCCGGACCAACCGGTCTTTCAGCTCCTGAAACGCGTCGTCGCACGCCGCGGTCCACCTCACCCTCTCGGGCTGCCCTTTCCTTGTGAGGTCTGTCAGTGGCGCGGCTACGGAGGAAAAATTCGGGATGAACCGTCTATAATAGCCCGCCAATCCCAGGAACTGCCGTACTTTCCTTTTTGTCGTCGGGGTGGGGTGTTCCCGTACCGCCTGGACCTTATCTACTAGGGGCTTCAGCTTCCCTCTCCCTACCGTGTACCCCAGATACGAAACTTCGGCCCTCCCAAATTGGCATTTCTTTGGGTTGGCCGTGAGTCCCGCTTCCCTCAGTGCCCTTAATACACTCGTAATGTGCTCTAAGTGTTTCTCCCATGACTCACTAAATATCACAATATCATCAATATAAGCCGCTGCGTAGTCCTGATGATCCCTTAAGACCTGGTTCATGAGTCTCTGAAAGGTCGCAGCAGCCCCGTGCAGTCCGAACGGCATGTTTTTGAATTGGTACAACCCAAAGGGGGTGGCGAACGCCGTTTTCGCCTGGGCTTCGGGGGAGAGGGGGATCTGCCAATACCCTTTCGTTAAATCGAGGGTCGACAAATAGGCGGCCCTCCCCAGGCGTCCCAGTAACTCATCTATCCGCGGCATGGGGTATGCGTCAAATCGCGAGATCGCATTAACTTTACGGAAGTCAATGCAGAACCTCGTTGATCCATCTGTTTTGGGCACCAAAACGATGGGACTTCGCCCTTCGCTACGAGATTCCTGTATGACCCCCCACTCCAACATGGCTTGGAGTTCTTCCTTCACCGTGCCCCATAACTTCCGGGGAAGGGGGCGCATATTATCTCTTACCACTCTGCCGGGTTCAGTCTCGATCTGGTGTTGTACTAGCGAGGTCTGTCCGGGTCGGCTGGTTAGGACCGTCCTGAACTGGTCGAGAAGGTGGTGCAGCTGTTCTCGCTTTGGGCCCGGGAGCTCTTCTCCGACCCGTATGCCCTCGATCCTCACCTCCGGCTCTCCCCACGGGCCCAGCTCAATGTCGGTGTCCCGGGGGTCAATCAGGAGGGCCTCCCGTGGATGCCACTTCTTTAAGAGGTTGACATGGTAGATTTGGGTTGCCCGGCGGTTCCCGTCTACCCGAACCTCATAGTCGACCGGGCCGAGTTTCCTGATTACCCGGAAGGGTCCCTGCCAGTGGGCCAGGAGCTTGGACTCCCCGCTAGGCAGCAACAGCAGAACCTGCTCGCCTGGTTCGAACTCCCTCACCTGCGCCTTTCGGTCATAGTAGGTCTTCTGCCCTTCTTGCGCCTTTTCTAGGTTCGCTCGGGCCCGGCCCGCTAGGTCGTGGAGGGTCCCCCTCAGTTTCTGTACGTACTGGGCGGCCCCCAAGGCAGGCGATACTGACGTTTCCCATCCCTCCTTTACGAGGTCCAGGATCCCCCTCGGCCGCCGCCCGTATAATAGCTCGAAGGGGGAGTACCCGAGCGACGCCTGCGGTACCTCTCTGACGGCGAACATCAGTGCGGGCAGCAGCTTATCCCATTCTCGGGGTTCGTCTTGTGCGAACTTCCGCAGCATCCCCTTCAATGTGCGGTTGAATCGCTCCACCAGCCCGTCGGTTTGGGGGTGATATACTGACGTCCGGAGCTTCCTGATCTGCAAGACTTTACACAGTTCCGTCATAACCTTCGACGTTAAATTCGTCCCCTGGTCTGTCAATAACTCCCGGGGCAGCCCGACCCACGAAAATAGCTTAACTAATGCTTCCGCTATGGCGGGGGCGGTGGCTCTTTTCAGGGGCACTGCCTCGGGGCACCGGGTGGCGTAGTCTACGATGACCAGGATGTAATTATGTCCGCGCCCAGATTTCTCGAGCGGCCCTACCAGGTCTAATGCTACCCTCTCAAAGGGGGTCCCTACCACCGGCAGGGGCACCAGGGGAGCCGGCGGGACCCGGCCCCCGGCCGTTCTTTGGCACTGGGGGCAGGAGTTACAGAAATTCTTGACCTCCTGGTACACCCCCGGCCAATAGAACCTCTGGAGTATCTTCTGTTGGGTTTTTTCCCGGCCCAGGTGCCCGGCCCACGGGTGTTCGTGGGCCAATTCCAGGACCTTCCACCGGTACGGTCTTGGGACTAACAGCTGCCACCTTTCTTCCCCAGGGAGTTCCCCCGCAGCCACCCGGTACAGGCGGTCCTCTTTTACCTCAAATCGTGGCCCGTCCGGCTGATTGGGCTGGTCCCCCTCCTGCGTCTCGCTTGTCGTGCGCACCTGCTCCCAGGCTGCCCGTAGGGTGGGGTCCTCGCGTTGTTGAGTGAGGAAGTCCCCTTCTTCTACGTCAAGACGGACGGTGGGTGGTGTCCCGGCGTCCGGGCCCCTTGCTGACTCGGCCCCCCCCTCGTCTTGCTCTCCTTGGGCTACCAAGGTCCCCTGCCCCGATTCTGGCTCCCTTTTAGGATGTCCTCCGCTATCCCACTGTCCTAGGAGCCGCTTCAGGCCGGGCCAATCCCGCCCCAGCAGGAGGGGGTATGCTAACTTGGGGCCGACGGCGACTACACAGTCTCCTTCCAACTCCCCGTCCCCTATCCGTACCCGGGTCGTAGGGTAGTAGTGAATGTCTCCGTGGACGCACCGGAGGGCTATGGGGGCACCCCGGGCCCGCCCGGGAAGTATCACGTCCCTTCGGACTATGGTTTGCCCGCATCCCGAGTCAAGGATAGCCTCCACCGGGTTCCCATTAACCCACAGTCGTTTAATTACCTGAGCTGCGCCGGCCGTCTTCCTGTCCGAGCTCCCCGCCCGCCTTTGTCCAAAGGTGCAGTCCATCAGGGTGCAGTCCCGCTTGTAGTGGCCCTCCTGGCCGCACTGATAGCAGACCACCTTCGGGGCTCCCTCGGGTGGCGGGGTGCCCGGCCCCGTCTCGGTCGCCCGGTCTCCCCTGGTCTCACCGATCGGCCTGTTCCACCGAGGTGCCAACCTCCTCGTCGGGAGGGGGCCCAAGGAACTCCCGGCGCTTTCCCCAGCCCGCTGGGTTCCCGCGGGCTTACCCGTCCCAGCCTCGTTCCTTCGGTGTTCTCTCGGTGCCCCAGCGGCTCCTTTCCCCTCAGGCCCTTCTGCGGCTAGGTAGTGTTCCATGAGGGTCACCGCTTCATCCAAGGTCTCCGGAAGGTGCCGCCGGACCCACCGCTGCCCTTCCGCGGGGAGGATGCTGACATATTGCTCAAGTATCACGAGGTCTGCCACCTGAGCCCCCGTCTTAGTCTCGGGTTCAAGCCATCTCATCCCTGCTTCCTTAACTCGTTGCGCCACCGCCCGTGGTCGCTCGCGGGAGTCGTACCTGGCCTCTCTAAACCGCCGGCGGTGAGTCTCGGGGGTTACCCCTAATTGGTCCAAAATAGCCTCTTTAACTTTATAATAACATAAGGCATCGCTGGCGGACATCCCTCGGTATGCTAGCTGGGCCGGCCCCGACAGGTAAGGCGCGAGGAGGGTGGCCCAATGCTCGGGTGGCCACTTCGCGGCGGCGGCCACCCTCTCGAACGTAACCAGAAATGCCTCGGGGTCATCTTCCGGCCCTAGTTTCGTCAGCCTTATGGGCAATTGGGTGCCGACCCCCTCTCCTCCTCCCGACCCCGCTACCGCCCCCGGTACCGTCGTTGGGGTGCCTCGCGCCATCTGCTCCTGGCGCTCCTGGAGCTGGTTGAGGAGCTGTTGCAGCGCCTGCATCTGTTGCTGCTGTTGTACCTTCTGGGTCTCTGTCCACCATTCCAGAATTTTATTGGCTTCCATTGTCTCCTGGTGATCAATACTTTGTTAATCCTTTCCCTTATCTGAACCCCCGTTTCGGGGTCCACTATACCCACATTCTCCACCACGTGTAGGGGATCCCCCCCCCCTGTGCGGAGGGGCTTACGTTCGCCCCCCTCGGTTTTCCCGTTATTAATGCCTTGACGCGACCAGTTTTGATTGGTTTGGATAGGCGGTTGGACGGGGGAAGGGGGTCCGGGCCCGCCCTCTCTCCGGACCCCAGCCCAGGGCCCTAAGGTCGGGGAAAATGCTCCCCCACCTAGCAGGGGGGGTCGAGACCCCTAAACTCCCCTGCCCTCAGGGTCCGCGTCCCCGCCCTGGGCTGCTTCTTCCCCCTCCGGTCCCGCAGGCTCACCTGGGCCCTTCCTCTGGGCCTCCCCAGGGCCTCCAGTAATGCCGGCCCCTCGCCGGTTCGCGGGGGGCATGCGGCTCCTCCGCGTTCTCCCCTTTGGCTGGTTCCCTCCGGCTTTTTGAGCTGCCCGCCGGTCGCAGGCAGATTACGTCACCCCCCTCGTCCGTCTCCGGCCCCTCCCAGGGCCGTCCTCCCTGTGACGTTTCTATCACGTCAGCTTGGCCCCGCCCCCTCCCTGCGCTGCCGGCCGGCCCCGGCTCGTCGCCCGGCCGGTGTGCCGGCACCCCCATCCCTGCACTATCTGCCGGCCCCGGCTCGTCACCCGGCCGGTGCGCCGGCCCCCCCGTTCGGGAAGGACGGGCCGGGATCCGCTCCCCTACGGGGGGTGAGTCCTTCCCCCGAGGTCGCGGCGCCCCGGCGGTTTCCGGGAGGGGCGGGGCTACCCCGCCACACCCACCCTTGTCTGAGGAGTTCATGACCTTCATTTATTTCTAGGAGGTTGTCCATGGTTGACTGTTGGTGCACTGAATCCATCTTTGTTCCTTGGGGGAGGGGAGCTCAGGAGCACATAGAACTGGAAGGGACCTCAAAGTCATTGAGTCCAGTCCCCTGCCTTCACGACAGGAACAAGCACTGTCTAGATTATCCCTGACAGGTCTCTGTCTAACCTGATCTTAAATATCTCTAGTGATGGAGATTCCACAGCCCTCCAGAAATTTATTCCAGTGTTTAACCACCCTGACTGGCAGGAAATTTTTCCTAATGTCCAAAGTAAAGCTGCCTTGCTGCAGTTTAAGCCTACAGCTTCTTGCCCTATCATCAGAGGCCAAGGAGAACAATTTTCCTTCCTCCTCCTTGTAACACACTTTTAGGGTATGTCTACACTTGCCCCCTAGTTCAGACTACGCAGGTAAATGAAGCATACCGAAGTTGCTAATGAAGCACGGGATTTAAATATCCCACTCTTGATTAGCATATTTGCGGCCTGTCGCCATTTTAAAATGCCGGTCGCCCGATTTAACTTGCCGCGTGTAGACACGGTAGTCCGATCCAAAACCCTTCCCTCCAATTAACTGTTACTCCTCCTGCAAAATGGCAACCGGTTGTGAATATGCTAATCAAGCGCAGGATATTTAAATGCTGCACTTCATTAGCAACTTCGGTAGGCTTCATTTGCCTCCGTAGTCCGAACTAGGGGGAAAGTGTAGACATACCCTTAGATACTTGAAAATCACTATTATGTCCATGCTCCATGTTGTCTTTTCTAAAGTAAACAAGCTAAGTTCTTTCAGTCTTCCGTCATAGGTCATGTTTTCTAAACCTTTATTCATTTTTGTTCTTCTCTGGACCTCCTCCAATTTTTCCATATCTTTCTTGAAATGTGGTGCCCAGAACTTAACACAACACTCCAATTGAGGCCTAATCAGCTCAGAGTAGAGCGGAAGAATGACTTCTCGTGTATTACTCACAACACTCCTGTGAATGCATCCCAGAATCATGTTCGCTTTTTTTGCCACAGTGTCACACTGTTGAGTCATGGTTAACTTGTCATCCACCATGACCCCTAAAATCCTTTCAGTAGTATTCCTTCCTAGACAATCACTTCCCATACTGTATGTGTGAAACTGATTGTTCCTTTCTAAGTGGAGTACTTTGCATTTGTCCTCATTACATTTCATCCTATTTACCGCAGACCATTTCTCCAGTTAGTCCAGATCATTTTGAATTATGATTCTCTGAGGCAGTTGCAACCCCTCCGAACTTGGTATCATCTGCAAACTTAATAAGCATATGCCTTATGCCAATATCTAAATTGTTGATGAAGATATTGAACAGAACCAGTCCCAAAACAGACCCCATGTGGAACCCCACTTGTTATGCCCTTCCAGCATGATTGTGAACCGTTATTAACTACTCTCTGAGAACAGTTGTCTAGCCAGTTGTACACCCACCTTATTGTACTCCCATCTAGGTGCCTTTTCTTAGTTTGTTGATAAGAAGGTTATGTGAGACCGTGTCAAATGCCTTACTAAAGTCTAGGTATACCACGTTCACTGCTTCTCCCTTATCCACAATGCTTGATATGCTATCAAAGAAAGCTATCAGATTAGTTTGACATGATTTGTTTTTCTATATATTGACATGGTTTGTGCTTTGTATGTAAAACCTGACCCTGGAAATGTTCTGCTTCATTTGGAATTTGCTGTAGTTGGTGGGAGGGATTCCAAAAATCTCTTGGTCCTCAGCAGCATCATTTGTGCCAATTGTCCTGTCTTATGAAAGCACAAGAAAGCATTGCAATAGAGACATAGGTCCACCATCTATAGGCTGAGTGCATCAGACAAATCCATGGAAGCAGAGATTGCTTCTAGTGTTTTCTGGGTTCCCATTCAGCATGGATATGATATACTGGTAAGACTTTTGATTTTAATTTAGCCAACTGAAGAAGTTATGTCATGAGCAGTTACCTTTAATGTCCGCTGGTCCCAAATGCAATGCACACAGTTCAGGGATACATATGTAATAGCGAAGAGTGCCACATCTGTATCAGTTGTGCACATGACAATGTCAGTATCTCCTCAACCAAATGCATCAGCAGCATCCAGTATTATTCTGGTATCTGTTTACTAATGGTTGCATGAGGAAAGGCTGGTCTTACCATGTGTAGGGCTACCATATTCATCTTGATCATCAGTTGTGGTTACTACTTTGCTTTCTACTGCCGACTTTGAAATATACTTTAAGGAAGTGAGTGTCCATTTTCATTTTCACTTACGTGCAAGTTTAGTGGTAAAGGGATATAAGGTTTGGCGTGCGTCTTGACTTCCTTTCCTTTAATGCTCCTGTTCTGTGCCCTCAGACTATTAGCAGAGTGAACATTTCACACTATACTCATTCTTTTGTAATAATGCATCTGTGTCTCAAGGTATAGAATGAAAACTATTCATAGCATAGTCATCAGTTATGTTTCTAGAAGCAGATTTCAACATGTTCACAAGAGCTGCTTCATAAAAAATTATAGCTTGACTGCTTGAGCCGTATCATGCAATGGAACACGATGCTCCAAAATACCTATCAGGTCAGATTTCTTTTCCAGGTGTAGTTTTCTCATCTGAGACAACAAAAAGGAGCATGTCTCCTTCTTATGCAGGTCGAGATGTCCAACACTCTGTAATAGGAAATGAAATACCTTTTTTAATATTTGGCTATCTACTAGGTTACTTTTCATGTTTGTGCATTAAGTATCAAAACAACATAGACTGGTTGGCTACGTCTAGACTGGCAAGATTTAGCGCAAATACTCTAAACGCAAGAGTTTTTGCGATAGAGAGCAAAAATATATGCTTTTGCGCAAAAGCATCCGTGCCAGTATATATGCTCTCTTGCGCAAGAGGACTTATCCCTGAGCAGGAATGTCAGAGTATTTGCGCAAGAAGCACTGATTTCATACAGTAGAACGTCAGTGTTCTTGTGCAAGTACTCGCGGCCGGTGTAGACAGGCGGCAAGATTTTGCGCAAAAGCGGCCGCTTTTGTGCTAAATCTTTCCAATGTAGACAGGTTTTTCGCCTTCCTCTGTAGCATTGGGCACAGATCACAGCTGAAGGACTCTCTGCATGTTGGGTCCTTCAAAGTATTTGAATGCTTCAATATCTTTGATATAGGTGAGAGGATTATTCTAAGAGGGGTGGTTGAGATTCTGTGGCCTGCACTGTGCAGGGGGTCAGACTAGATGATCATAATGGTCCCTTCTGACCTTAAAGTCTATGAATCTATGAATCTATGAACATAGCCTTAAAGTTGTTTCTCGAACTCTGTTGAGATATTTTGTCATTGATGTCAACAGATGGTGGTGATTCACTGCAATAGTTCTGTCAAAATAAAGGTAAAACGATTAAATGAAACTTGTTCTGGCTGGGTTCCTCATGTTTGGCCCATCCAATATCAGCAACATCAGTGTCACTAATGGCTCAGGCACAGAATTTGCATTGCATCCTGGGTCAGACAATCCAGTAAATTGTGAGTTCATTTTTAACACACCTGTTCAAATAATGTTTGCTGTTTGGGACAGGTGAGGTGCTTGTTCATCACAGTCTTCCTCACATGCTTTTTGGAGGAAATATCCTAATTGAAGGCAAGGAGCCCATAATGTCCTCCTTTGTGCTTGGAGATCTGGAATGTGTGAAAGGATACTGGATTTTACTTGAGTGCTGTGCATGTGCCCAACCAATATCACTCCATCTGTTCTAATTTAGCTGTATAGAGTGGGGATGTAAGCTACTAGTATATTAAACTACCTGATAAGCCTAGGGTTACCAGATAGTTGAGTCAATACTCTACTAGATGCTTCCCCACCCTTTGCTGCTTCTATCAGAGTCAGCAGGGGGGGGGGGGGGAAGAGAGAGTGGCGGTTGGTACAGGAGTCAGCGCAGGGGGGAGATGACTTAAAAGCCCCCCCCCCACTTGTGGAGGGGCAGGGGAGACAGAGGCACAGTGGGGGACTAGGCACAAGCTGGGAATCGATTCCCGGCTCATGCCTGGTCCCAAACACTGCACCTCTGCTTTTTAAATGTAGTAAGAGCCTGGTGGCTCTTATTACATTTAAAAGGCAGAGCCACAGCAGCATTAATTCCTCGGGCTGGCACAAATGGGGAATGCTTAGTAAGAGCTGCCAGACAGCCTGGCTCCTACTACATTTTAACTGTAGTGCTACAGCAGGGGTAGCTATTGCCCCTCCCCCGACCAATCTAGTAGCTGATGGAAATTCCATCGACTACTCAATTAGCCAGTTATCCACATTTTCACATCATTAGTATAGCGCCTCATGAGGTTTGCTCTTTCGAACATCTGGAGCCAACTTCATTCAGTCTTGCATGTTTAGTATATGCTGTCAGTTTACTTAAGGCAATCTATGTGATACTGTTGATTTGGTTGCTTTGATGTCTCTACAAAGTCAGGGAGAAGAAACCTGAACAGACGTCTTCTGTGATACTCTGTAATCCAAGCAGCAAAGTATATGTCCACACAGCAAAGAGAAACCTGCAATTGGCTTGTGCCAACTAACTCAGATTCACAGAGTTTGGGGTCAGGGTTGTCCCATTACTGTATAAACTTCTGGATTCTGGCTGGAACCTGAGTTCTTGGACTGCTCCCACCTTACAGGGTCCTAGAGTTTGGGCTTCATTCCTAGCCCTGAAGCCTTCATAGCAATGAATCAGCTGAGGTACCTGAGCCCAACTTGGTTCATATGTGTCAGCTGCAAATTTTTCTTTGCTGGGTAGATATACTATAAGGCCTGTGCACCTAATTTTTCAAGCAAGTACTACTTGTGCAGCTGAATGGTATGCTTGCAGACTCAGCTGTTGAGCTATAAACTTAATGGAGTCCTTCTGAGGGTATGATCATGTCAGAGAGAAAGCCTTTTTTTCTGGATGTCCTTTGTTTTGGTCACTTAGATGTGTCTATTTCTTCTACAGTTAAAGACAGTCGATATCTTTCTCAAATCTTTATTTCCTCAGCCATTTTAAATTTGGTCTTGTCAAACTTGATATAGTAGGGTTTGTGCCAGCTTCTGTTCGTGTGTTTTATAATGCTATTAAAATGGCTGCCACAGCCAATATAACGTAAGTTGATGGTGTCCTATATTTAAAAATCTTCATTAGTTTATGCCCCAACACTGGCAAATTTCATGGTTTTGTTTTGTTTTGTTTTTTGTTTTTCGGGGCAGGTGTGTGTGGTGGTGAGGGGTGGGTTGCATGCATCTGATGGCTGGGTGTGAAGATGATACAGACTGCTACAGTTTTCCAAAATGGCCACTTACAGCTACAACTAGTTTTTCTGGGTTAGAGTGGTCATTAACCAAAGGAGAGTCTTGAGTGGACCATATAAATATTCCAATTCGGCAAGGCATTTAAGTCCATCCTTCATCTGCAAAGCTCGTAAGCTTGTGGCTGAATTCCCCCCCTCCCCTCCAAGCAGAAGCTAAACATGTGCTTAAGTCCTTTCCTAAAGAGAGATGGATTTAAGCATATGCTTCAATATTTGCTAAAGATGCATACTTATTTTGCTAACAGAGCTACCATGAGCATGTCAGCTGTTCGCTAAATAGTGTTGCTGGAAGCACATTAAACCTGTCCTCTTCGCTCTACCTTTCTGTGGCACATTCAGTCATATTTGAGGTATCAGTCCTTTTCTTTTAGGCCGACAGTGGCCTATACCCGGGGACATCCTCCTTAGCAAGATTAGAAATTTAGTTGACCTCTCTTGAATAAAACTACACCAAGCTCTAATTGCAACTGGAAGGAAGCATAGAAAAAGTCACAAATAGGGCTGTGCTTAATGAAAGAAAGTCATGGATATGACATAACACCTTCAGACCTTTCTGCAGTGCTGGGTACATAATTTTCAAGAAAATGCAATTTAGAGACAAATATCACTGAAGGGTATGGGTCAGGAAATAGCATTACCATCAGCGATTAAACAAACCAAGATGATGACACCATACTTTTTGGAAATTCAGTGTGCAGATGCTGCAGATACAGCTTTAATGAGTTATTCTCATGAGTGCTATCCATCTGAATAGAGTGAGAGAAGGGTGATGGCCAAATGGTTAGAATATTGGCAAGTGCAATGGAACAACATGGACTGAGTTTCTGGAACCCTGAGACCATATTTGACGTTCACAACAATTGGGATTGATGTGGTGGAAAGAACAAAAAATGAAGCAAATCTAAGCTCACCAAAAGTAGATTTTTCAAAAGGAAAATAATTTTTAAAAATAAATATCCCAAATATTTAAAGATTTTTGAGGTTGTTTCTGAATTCAGAAATAGAGGCCAATCAAGAAAATTACCTGTTTCTGGCTTATTCAATGCTTTCATAAAGTTCTCTATATTCTTGATCACAGTGGCAGCAAAAAATTGCATAAATATATGATACACTGATCAAGACTTTAAAAGTCAGATATACATCTGAAATTTTCTTTAAACCTTGAAACAATAAACAGTCAAAATCTGAAATGAGGAAGGGATACAATACATCTGTTTCCTGATTTAGCTTATTTAAAAAAAAACCCTTAAGTCACTCACAAAAATTTATTTATAAAACTAGTTTGCTTCTGAAATGAATATATTCATTGAGTTGCTGAAATACAGAAGGTAGTTAGTAACCCAATAAAAAGGCAAACGTTCAATAGTACCATGAGCATCTATTTGATGTTCTAATGTATCAACATGCTTTGAAAATAAATATCTTCTGTTTGCTGCGTTATTTATCTAGTAGTAGGAGACCTTTCTTCTGTGACTGTTGTCCACCATCACCATTATTTTTTAAAATGAAAGGTTATTATGGCAGCAGCTCAACACCTTTGGAATTCATCTATCTTATTAAACTAAATGGTAGCCCATTTTGAAATGATTTTTTTTCTGTTGAGACATACTACTTTTTATAGAGCAAAGGTATGTATAACAAATAATAAAGCAAAAAATCTTGGGAGATTAAGCACCAAAGGAAAATACAGCAATGGTTCCTCAGTTTAGCAATGGGCCCTTAGCGCACTAATGGTAAATTGAAAAAGCTAATGTAGTTTCTAATGTATGGGACCAAATTAATAATTCGGGGTATTGTGTCCACAAAAACTTTGTATTTGCAACCAATATCTGTATTGTGCTGTACCTGCTAATGAAAGGGATTGCCCTGTTTGTACATGTGAGTTATGGGTGAATGCAAATACATTTCTCTACTGGCACAACAGAGAGCTGAGTAGGAATGTTAAATTTAGATCAGTTGGCTAATCGAGTATTCACTTAGTCAATAAAGGCGCCTCCATCTTTGAAGTGTTGCTGTTGCTATACCTGAAAGGTGAAAGTGCTGTGGGGAGCATGGGTCCAACTAGGATCTCAAGCAGTCCCCCGCTGGCCCCGTGCTTCTTGTAGCCTTTCAAAGCGGCAGCGCCGCATGGAGCCCAGGATCAGCAGGGCAATCCCCAGTTGACCCCAGGCTCCACACAGTGCTGCAGTTTTAAAGTACCCCATTCACTCTTCTCCCCTCCTCCCCATTTTGATGCCTCTTTCTGATAGAGGCATGAGGGGAAGGGGAAGCAACTAGTTATTCACATGTGTAGAGCTGAGCAGATAACCTTTTACAGATTGACTGTCCCATGATACAGGACTCGTAATAGTCGGGCTAATGAGGACATTCAGCACATACTGTGTTGCTTAAGGTGAAAAAATTTTCTATGTAAATGTGTAGATAATATTAAGATGTTTATTTTTCTTGAGTCTTTGAGACTCAAGAAAAATAAAGTCTTTGAGACTCAGCCTTTTCATTGCCCACCTTTTCCCTATTCTGTGCTGGGAAATGTTTGTGCAGTTGTTCCTCTCTGAGGACTTGATTTAAAACCTGTTAAAGTTAATGGAAAAACTCCTACTGACATCAGTGAGCTGTGGATCAGGCCCTGATTGAGCATCTCTCAACAAATCAGTAGCTCAATTGTTAATCCCCTGTCTCTTAAATAGCATCTTCTGGAATTGAAATTGGTCTGTAATTCAGTAGGGTAGCTGAGACTTCTGTTCTATGGGTGGTATTCATTGCTGTGCTCTAGGTCAGTTCAAACACATCGAACTACGCAGACATAGTAAGGACTGTTTGATTCTTGTTTATTCAATGATTGTTTACAATTTGGTGGTGAAAATTAAACTTGGGGAACTACGTATAAGTGTTTTCCAAGAGAGCAATACATGGCATGATTAACGTCTATCACTTGTGGTTTGTTCACTCTCCATTCTCTTCATAGGGAAAATGTATAGTTAGTTCTGGTAGGATATTTTATTATCACACATACCCTGTGCTGTGTGTCTGTAATAAGGAAAGTAAGATCAAAGCACTTGGAAAGGAAGATGTGATATCTTGTAATGGTTCATAGTTCCTGCAGGAGTTCATGCCATAGTCTTATACTCACTCCTGATAAAGTTGAACAAACCTTTTACGTCAGATATGTAGAATTTTAAACCATGGAATTTTAAGTAGTCTTAGACGCAACTATTATTTAAAATCAGTTTGATGCTTTATAGGCATCAAATGAACATTCTAAATATCTCCAAAATATATTAGTATATTCATTTTATGGCTTAATAAACTCATGCTCAGAAAAGTTAAATGACTTGTTCAAAGAACCTGGAATCTTGATTTCCACTGGGAAGCTTTATATTTAAGAGCCAGTACTGTAGTATCAATGCGTATAATAAGAGGACTTAAAATGTTTCTTCCTTTTTAATTATTTCTGACAGTGTCAGTAGTATTATCAGTTATATACTGGTGAGAAACATCTGCCAAAATATAAAATATTTTGTGTGCCCACTGTATATGTATGCTTAAGTGGGACTCCTAAGAAGATTTCCTTTAACAACTACCTTTGGTATTGTCATTGATAATATTGCGTTTTGAGGCTGATAACTTAGTAAGTCAGCATTCTTATTTAGCTATTAGACAAAGTTTATAAATAATGTTATTTTACTTAATATTGATTAATCAGTGAGATGATTAAATGTAACTGTATGATTTGATATTAATTTCTTCGAATTTTTATATATATATATATAGCATTTTTCTTATTAATAAAATATATAAAATTGGAAATCTATGGTTTGGATGTTTATATCCTCAATATCAGAACCTCAGGTGTTCAGAACCTCAGGAGTTTTGGCATCGATAACAGAGACAGTCTTGTGAATAGGCTTAGAAGGATTAGATTTTTGTTGGGAAATGTTTATTTCACCATGCACACATGGACCAACAAGAAAAAAGTTTCCATTGATAATGATCACAATTTACAATTGGTCAAAGTAAGAAAAATGCTGTTTGAGAAGTAATTGGAGTTTGATTTAAGGCTTTATATTGCATGTTTTGACATGATGTTGACAATTTGTGTTTTAATGACTATAAAGCTTTAACTTTTTGAATTACAACAGCAATGTAATTAAGTAAATATTATGTAATCTCACTATTTCCTGACACTCTGCATAATTTCTTGAAGCTGTAAAAAATTGGATAAATATAGAAAAAATGCATATTATCCATCAAAATCTACTATATATTTGAAAGAGTCTGTCCATCTGCCTGTGTGTTTTGTTTGTCTGTCTGTCTGTTCAAGAGCTCTTGCTGGAGGGTAAGAGCTAGGACCACTGAATTTGGTATACATTTCTTTTATAATAACTTAAAGCAAGGAAAAGGGGTAGATGAAAGGACTCTGGCTGGTGGCACTCTCCATTCCTTCCCCCCCATCCATGACTGCCCCAGTCCCAAGCCTCTCTCCCCCTCACCCCCCAGGGCTCTTTAGGGAAAGCAGGGGGCTGCAGTCTCTCCCCTCCCGATTTTTATGGGAGCATTGTTGGCTGTTGCTCTTCATCGGGGGTGAGGGGGAAGTGCAGAGTTTGCAACATTCCTCATTCTGGCTGGCAAACACAGAGGGCAGACAAACTGGGACTAGGGATGTAATAGTATAGTAGATTAACTGATAAGCAAAAGTTTATAGATTAATGCTATAGACTACATGCATTTCCCTCCCTCCACCCTTGCCAGTACATTTTTTTAGCAGTCTGGCCAGCAGCCCAGCTCAGTCCTGGCTTGTGACGCGTCTGCATTTAAAGTGTATTAACAGCCAGGCAGGCAGGTAGCCCGGTTGAGTTTTGGCTCACTCAGGGTCTGGGAACTCAGACCCAACCTAGACAGGGGCTACTGCCACCCCACACTGCCGTCTCTGTGTCAGAGACAGCAGCACAGGGTGACAGGAAGCCGGTCCCTGAGGAGAACTGGTTTTTAAACTGGCTTCCCTTGTGGACCAGTTCCTGCCTAGCAGCCCGTGCTGCTGTCTCTGATACAGAGGCAGCAGTGCGGAGTGGCAGTGGGCTCAGAGCACACTGGCGCTGGCCCTGCCCCGGGACTATAGACTAGTCAATGAACTGATAAGAATTCACGAGGTTACTTGACTATTCAATTAACCAATATGTAACATCCCTAACTTGGACCTAACCCCTCCTCCCTCTAACTTTGCTTTCTGGAACTCCAGCGGCCATGGAGAGGCACTTCACACTTGGCCCCAAGCTGCTGCGGTGAGAGGGGGCTGGGGTAGTTCTCTCTCCCTGGGGCAGCCTGCATACTCAACTCTTCATCCCCAGCCCCACAGCAATGATTTAAATGAAGCACGTGCATTTTTATTCTATTTTCCAAAAAAAACCCCAACCCCTCCCCCCCCCCCCCCCGCCAAAAAACAAAAAAACAAAAATTGAGTTAAGGACCCAAGCAACGCTGGGTAAATTGTTGTTGGGTTTTTTGGGGAAATTTTATAAGATAATTTTGATTTATCTTAAAATGCTTGCCACTCCTCCCAACTTGGTGTAATTATCCATGTAATTAGTGAAAATATTTAATAATACTGTACCCAGGACTGACCCGTGAGTGACCTCACTTGAAATGCCTTTCCCGTTTGACAGTGAAACAGTGATAATTACTCTTTCAACAGTTACGTGTTGATGGTAATGTCATATAGGCAATATTTTCCTAGTTTACTTATGAGTATGTCATGTAGGACTATGTCCAAAGCCTTAGTTAAATCATAAAATAATTTATGTAATCTTCTGTGTAGGCGTAGGTGGGATTCTTAAAAGATTTCCTTGAAAAATTGCCTTTTGGTATTGCTTAATTATGAACTAAAAGATGTTAAAGAGATGTGGGCAGCCGTATGTATGTGGTCATGAGGATAGTTTCCTGACTTCCTCAATCGGTTGCTGTATATACCATTTACTTTTATATAATTATTTGTATACTGTACTTGCTGAGAAGTTGGGATCCAGATAGGGAATATACTTTAGCCTCAAGATGTACTGCTCTAAATACTGGTGTTCCAAGCTTTGATAGATGATCGAAGGCTGCCAAATCTGTGCCTACAGCAGTTCTTGACTGGAACTCTGCCTGTACATACTCTGCCTCATATGAAACTTGCTGTTTAGAATACTTACTTGGAATGTATATTATAAATAGCTGGGATTTTGATTATAATTTGTCACACAAAGAGATTAAAGCAATTTACATAGCAGCATTCAGATATTTCTGAGGAAGGGAAAATGCACAAAAGTACATGAGAATTACATTGCTTTAACAAGAAATGTCAAGCTAATTTTTTTCAAAAAATATGACTGCTACTTGCATGCAAAGTTCAGTTCCATTTCCAAAATGAAATGTTTGATATGGTGTATGTATTAAAGTGGTAAATGTTTCTTCACATGCAAAGATACCACTTGTTACAGTGCAGATGTTTGTCCTTACCATCCAATTTGCTTGCAAAGGGAGGTCCCTGACTATAACGTGTCATTCATCTGAGCGCATTTAGTTGTCCACAAGTAGTAGTGGACAGACACATTTGGTAGAACTCATTGGGAACATGAGTACTAAAGGCCATTGATTTGGTAAAATATTGCCAGTAAACAGGATTTGAATACGAATGAACATATTGTATCATACTTGGTTGCATATTCCATTTTAATAATGTCTAAGAAATAGCTCTAGTGGATTTCAAAAAGTCTGTCTTCTGATTTCATGTTCCAGTTTCAAATTGAAAGTTTCACATTCTTAATTTTTTTTGAGACTTTAATAATTATAGTACTAGAAATCTTTCCATTAAAAGATATACAGGAAGCCCTCACCTTCTGTGTTTTTACTGTTCATAGTTTTGTATATTTGTGGTATGCTGAGCTGCGTCACACCAGCCCAAGCACATGATGCATCCCGCTGATGCTTTTTCAGTGCATTCTAGTTGAAAAAAAAAAAAAAAAAAAATTATGGTCACCAACTTACCTCACACCCTTTATTAAGGCACCAAAAAGAAAATCGAGCAATGCACACAAAGGTCAAGAGGCTTAAAAAGGGGAAAAAGGCGATTCATAATCCCATAATTGAGAAAATGGCAAAGGCATTAGAAGACGTGCCACGGAAATGAGCACCTGTGAATGGGGCTGTAATTCAAGAAAAGGCTTTCAGTTTGTGGAAGCATTTTGAGCAAGCATCAGGTGGTAAGGAGGGCAAGATATGACAGTGCCTTTTCATTCACTGCATGGGGGACAGGTGGTTCTGTGAGAGGCGACATACGCGAAGAGGTGTCTTGAAAGCCACTTCTTGCATGTACTGGCTCCCGCCCTGTGATGCTGCCTTTCTGTCAGAGGCAGCAGTACAGGATGGGAGAGGCAGCTCCATAGGAGATGGTGATAGAGAGGCAGCAAGGGCAGGGGTTTACATGTAGTCCTTACGATTAACCGATAAGCCCAGGCTTAGCAGTTAATTGTGTAGCTGACTATGTGCTAACATCCCGACTCAGCAGATCATACATTATCATGAGATTATCTCCTCAGCTTCTTAAAAACTATTGAGGATAAGGGTTATGTGTCCTAATACATTTTCAATGCAGATGAAATGTCCTTGTTTTGGAAAAGGATACGTGCAAGAACATACCTATTCAAGGAAGAAAGGACTTGAACATAGCGAAAAACAGGATAGCCCTTCTTATTTGTGCTGATGGTCCAGGAAACTGCATGGTGAATCTTATGTTGCTCTATTGTGCATTGAACATCAGGGAAAGAATAAGCACAACTTGCCAATTTTTTTTTTCAGGTCAAACAGAAAGGTTTGGGTCACAAACCTTGGCTGATGTATTTTTGGACTGGTTCCACAACTGTTTTGTCTGGGAGGCAGAAAAATACTGAGGGTCCAATGGGCTGTCTTTCAAAGTGCTACTCATCTTGGACAATGGGCCACCCACAAACCACTCAGCAATTTTTTCATCCTGACTAGGAAGTTATTGTTGTGCTACTTAACACAACTTCCCTCATCCAGCCTTTTGACCAGGGTGCGATTGCTACTTTTAAAGCCTACTACAGCACGCACATGTGTGCTCAGATTCGTAATGCACTGGAAGTTGATGAAATACTTGATGTCAGGAAGTGCTGGAAGAACTACAACATGGCTAACTGCATCGCTAACATAAATGAAATAAAATAATGAACTATCAATGCTTGTTTAAGGAAGTTGTGGAAGGAAGCTGCCAAATGATATCACTGATCTCCCACTTGTCAATGAAGAAATCAAAAGGATTGTGATGTTGGAGGAGAGGGTTTTGAGGATATGGAGGAAACACAGGTAGAAAAACTGATAGTTAATTCCTCTGAATGCAACTAAGGGGAACTTAGCTGAAATCGTGATTAAATAGTGAATATGAAGAGGAAAGAGAAGGAGAGAGAAAAACCCAATTTAAATTTAGAAATACTGGCTCTCTTCAGATGCAAACAACTCACTAACCAAATGTTTGAGTGATCCCTTGATTGAACAGAACCTAAAAGTTAAAAGGGAAATTGAAGCTGCAATGATGCCGTACCAGAAAATGTTTGAGTAAAATAAAAACTCTAAACAGCTTCCCATCACAAAGTTCCTTTGTGAACCCACCAGCATCCCAAAGAAACTATAAGATTCATAGGGAGCGAGTCCAAAGAACTGTTTTGGGTGATTAGCATTCAGTTAAGAGATTTACTGTACTGTATTATCTTTGTGTTTGAGTTCGGTTGGACTGGTTCTGTTGGCTGGAAACAACTGGCCAATAAGAGTTGAGAGATTGGCTTAGGGATGGGTGCAGTGGAAGCCTCTTCCCTTCCCTGAAGCTGAGAGCGACATGGAGGAAGAAGCCTGCAGTATTGAGTGGTCTGGGGCTGCAGCAGGCAGGGAGTCCAGGCTGCCTTGGGGGTATTGCAGGGCTGCTGACCGGGAGACACTTGGGTAAGTGCCTCCCAGCCAGAGCCTGCCTCTAGCACTCCTGCCTCTCCCACACCCCAACTCCCTCCCACAGCTCACCATTCAAACCCTCAGTATTCCACTGCCCCAGATCACAACTCCCTCCCAGACTCTGTAACCCCTTCTACACTCCTCCCCCAGGCCAGAATCCTTTCATGCACCCCATTCCCAGATGACCCCCCCAACCCTCTGCATTCTGAACCCCCTTTTCCCCTTCTGCCAGGTCACAAAACCCTCTGAGACTTGGCACCTCCTCCCAGAGCCCCTCCCCCAGGCCGGAATCCTCTCTTGCACCCATACTGCCTTATCCTACATCCTAATCCCCTAACCCAGATCACAGCTCTCTCTATCATCCAAACTCCTCTTAGACCTCACATTGTCTCCTGCACCTCAGTCTTTTACCCTGTGTGCCCTTCTGCACCCAACTTCCATCTTAGACCCCCCCCATCTCCTCCACAGAAAAGTGCGGCCCTCAACCACTTTCCAAAATCTTGGAGTGGCCCCCAACCAAAAATTATTGCCCACCCTTGTCCCAGATCTGCCCCAACTCCAAATTGGAAAAGAAGAGGTTTCTGAGAAATTGAGCAGAATAAAATTCTACAGAACTAAGGTTTCTCCTTTGTCCTCCCTCCCCCACCTCCCCAATGTTCTCCCCCCTCCGCCCCCCCCCCGTATCACCATCCACAGCTTTTGGGGCATTGCCACCTTGTTTTGTTTTCTGTTAATTCGCCACAGAGCACTTAGTGGTGAGCATGAAGGGGTGACTAGCAATACCAGTAGCAGCTGAAGCAGTCCAGAGGGAGTAGTTTCTGCCCAGGGCAATAGCAGGGCCATGGTTGTGACCCTTGGACATAACTCTGCTGGAGGGAGTGCTAGCTGCACATCTTGAACAGATGTAATAGAGATTGCCCTTCCCATGTTCTCCACAGATCTATAGAGCAGAATGCCTCCAGCACTGCCACTGTAACAGTGTCCTCTGGCTCATAAAAACCATAATTGTGCACTGCTCTTGTAATGCTTGTAGTTTATCTCTCATTTCAGAAGAAAAATGTGAGGGAAGCTTGTTTAATTGTCAAAATAAATACAGCATAATAATTTAATTGGAATATGCATCAAACAGTGTATTTTACTGTTGCCTAGCAATGCTGTTTGAAAACAGATTCATAACAGGAATCTTGAACACTTTCTCACAGTTTAATTGCTGTATGAAAAAAAAAAAAACTTCCACCTATCAGGGAATTATGTCAGGACAATTCAGAAAAGTAAGTGTGTGTGTGTGTGTGTGTGTGTGATATATAGTCTGTGTTGGTCACGTATTAAGAAGGTTTGGAAAGGAGAGGTTTAGTATCTATAGATTTCCTCCCCCCCATCCCCACACACACATCTGGGGCCAGATGTTTTGTTAAAGGAAATTTGTCAATCAGTCCTGATTATGTGTGTTTATATAACTATAACAGACCTGCAGAAGTACTTTTCAGCATAAAGGATCCAGATACAGAGGCTAAGTCTGTATTTAACATTGCTCAATGTAGCTATCTATGAGTAGAAGTTAGGAATCAGCAGCTCATTGGCTTTTCAGTGCTCATGCCCACCCATGAACCTTATCCTGGGATATCTTCTGTGCTCTTGGCCTTCATTGAGTCTTGCATATGTTCTGCTCCTCCCTTGGACTCCTGATACCCTGCTCACCCAAGTTCCTGACTTGGAGCTTGACCTTGGGCTCAGGTCAAGGACACCATTTCAGAAAGGCAGCAAGTGGTAGTGACTGCAGGTATTTGCTCTTTCTGTCCTTCCCCTCATGATCAGAGAGCAGTTGGTGCAGGGGCATGGAAGGCAGAGGCCCTGGCCGAGGCATCAGCTGGGCAGCTGTCTGAGAGCGTCCCAGGTAAGGGCCTCCCTCCCAAAGCCTTCATCTGGCACCCCAACTCCTCTTTCCCCTCAACCTCCTCTTGCATCCCTACCCTATGTAACCCAACCCCTCCGCACCCTGCTCCTTGCACCCATACCCCCTCCAGGATCCTACACTCCTTTCTATACTCCTTCAGGTCATAACCTCCTCCCAGACTTTGTACCCTAATACCCTGCCCCTGGTTACAACACAAATCACTGCACCTCCTCTTGCATCTCGGTCCCCTGCCCCAGGACACAACCCCTTCCGTGACTCAAAGTCCTTCCTACTTCCCATACCGCGTCCTAGGTTCCAATCCCTTATCTCAAGCTCCCTTCTGCACCCAACCTCCATCCCAGACCGTGAACCTCCTCCATTAATATCATAGAAAAGTGCAGCAATAGGCCACATGCAAAATTCTTGGAGTGCTCCTCCCCCCCCCCCCCCGCAAAAAAAATTATTACGCACCCTTGGGCTAAAGAATAGTAAGACATGTGCTCACTGAGGTACAGCTTTGAAAATGCATTGCCAAATTCACGTGCTCACTAGAGCACAGGGTAGCTGAAAAGTAGTCAGGGAATAGTAATTAAAATGTGTAGTTCAGAATAAAGGAATTGTTTTCAATATAGTCATCAGTAAATTCCGTTTTTTGTTACATTTATTCTTCTGTTATGTCTTGCTTTTTTCATTGCAGAAGTATATACATTGAAACACTGTGTAGTCAGCATTATATGTGGCAGTCAAATTGGTAAACTTAGATATGGATGCTTTTTCTAGGAATTCTGAAGTACGTTTACTATCCTTTTCTTTTATTGACCTCCTTTGCCTTTCAGTTATCATCTTTACAATGACTTGAATTTTAATTTAACAGTAAAACAATTTCTGAACAGCCAACCAATGTGCATGTGCTTGAGAATGCATAATCTTTTCTGGTTTTAAGAGCAAGCAAGATTTAGATGTCAAAAATATAAAATGGGAGTCTTACAAGACCAAAAGTCATCGTTATACAATGCTCACTTTTTGTTCCAATTGGGTTTTTCTATAGGGTTGAGATATATTAATGGTTGTATGTAAAATAACTGAAGTTCACTAAAATCTTCCACGAAGATTGCTAGCAAAGGCATATTGCCATCTTTCTTCACTAAATTTATTTTCATACTTAGGGTGGAGTACATTCATTGTTGGATTATCATTAGCTTTTCTATGCCTGATGGGGTGCTAGGCAGTATTAGTGGTTCAAATATGGGGTCTTTCAGAAAAATTGTTTCCAAGATGTAATCCCTTCCACCCCCCTTTTTTCATAGGGCATTAGCTGTGGATCTGACATCAATATCAGTTAATGCATGGAACCTATGGCCCCTTTGGGGAACCAGTATTGAAAAAGTAGTTGATCTTAGAGTTTGGATATCAAGAATAGCATGTACCAAAACTCATGAACCAAAAAGGGATTAAAGTGTTCATGGACGGTTTTACAGGCAGCCTTTTGTCACACTAAGTGGCTAATTCAAGGGGACATGCTTTAGTCAATGGCCTTGAGCTACATCCATGCATCTGATGATAATATGTAGGCATGTTGCTGCCTTAACACCTCTCTTCTGGGAACTTTGCCCTATTAATGTTTACAGCTAATTTAGAAGAGGTTCTAACTATTTTCTGAAAGATGATAAATTACATATGCTTTGTGCAGATATGTGAGCACCATTACTGGGCATGTTGCCATTGGCCACCTGGGGAAATATTATAGCAGAGCACCAGCATTGATTAATCAATTAGCATTGATTAACTGGAGGGAAAACGAAAGACAGGGTAATGTAATTGTTTTTCCAGAATAATGGAATTTAATATGCTTAAATCAAAAGTTTCCTGATGTACAGTCTCCTAACATGAAGTGCTGATAGCATTTTTAGATTCTAACATTTTTGCTGCAGAGTTAGGAAGTATAGGAAGTCGGAGTGGAATGGAAGAATGTAGGTATTTGTGGGCACAGTGCTACAGGTGTGAGTTAGGAGATTACAGGGTGGGGAAGGAGGCTGAGGACAGAGAAGTAAGTAGGAATAGGGGGTGGCAGATAAATGGGGATGGGGAGGAGTGATGGCAGATGAGTGGGGATAGTAGGGAGGAGTTGTGTGAATGCTCAGGCCGGGGGGTATTAGGAAGGGAGGATGTAGGGAAAATGGAAGGAAGTGGCATTTGGGGTATCAGGGAGTAGGCAAGATTTGGGGTATTAAGTCCACATTATCCCCTCTCATGTGTGCCCACATCTGGGGGGCCATGCCCCTCTTGAAGAGTCTGAACCATCTCCCTGACCCCCATGTGACCCCAAGACTGGGGGGCTTTGTCCTTCCGGGCGGGATCTACATTCCTCTCTGCACCCCCACTTCTGCAACTTAGTCTTAACAATGTCTTTTTTGAGTGTTGCCTCAACGTGCCTGTAACACATGTATTAGTACTCTTTTTTTACAGGGCACTGGAAATAGAGGATGTGAGCATTATAGCATATAGTTAAACATCTTGAATTTGCTAAAGCAAAATTTGAGCTTAGGTCAAGCATAGGGAAAACAGTGGCTGTCTACCACTTGGCCTACTCTCAAACACTGAATCTGTTCCATGCAAAACACCTCAGACTTGCTAAATATTACCACGCTGTTGCCCTTGTCTAGAGGATTTGTTTGAGACATGGCCTTCACTTACCGTCAGTTAAGGCAAGGACTACTACCAGTGTGGATGGAGCTTATTGTTGCCAAAACTGCACATTAGCTGGTATAGCTTATTCCAGCCTCCCCAGAAGCAAAATAGGATATACACGTTGAACCTCTCTAGTCCGGCACCTTCAAGACCTGACCTGTGTCAAACCATAGGAGGTAAATATTGTCTAGCAGCATTACCAACTCTTCCACTACTTACTGGGCTCTTAGAAGACATTTAAAGATAAATTAGAGTTAAATGTTAGCACAGAAAACGGAGAGCCAGAACTGGTAGCTATAAACAAACTTTATGGAACTGCAAGAAATTTGTCCACACCCATGATAAATGGACATCTGGCTAACTAAAATCATGTCAGACCATGAATGTTGCTGGACCCGAGAGTGCTGGGCTAGAGAGGTTCAACCTGTACTGGCATAAACCTAAAGGCTACATCTACACTACAAGTTTTCTTGGTGAAAAATATGCTAATGAGGGACTCATTTGCATGAGTTGCGATATCATTTGCATATTTTCTGCCAATCCATTTTTTCGCTAGGGTTTTTATGCAAAAACAAGCAGTGTGGACGTTTTCTTTTTGCACAAACCCACTTTTTCCGCAAGATGAGTATACTTCCTTTATACCAAATTGATAATTCTTTTTGGTTATCAGGAGGATCTGCTATATCTGAACACGTTTACTTAAGCTATTATATACCAATTACATCTATTTAAATGCTTAATTTTCACAGGAAAATGGTGAATGATTACTACTTATTTACTAGCACACTCATTTTTATTTGTGTGTTGTGTCAAGTTCTACATAATTGGAAACTGGAATTGTATAAAAAAATGCACAAAACCAGGATTTTATTTTGTATTAGTTAAATAAATTACATTACTGTGGGGTTACATTTAAAGTTTATTATAACAAGTTTTGCATTTAACACAGACTGATTTAATTAAACCAGGGGTGGATGTAGCTCCTGGCTTGCCTGGATCCTGGCTTGCCTGGATCCAGCCTCCGAGGCTAAGTGTTCCCCCTCCGCCCCCTCGCATTGGGAAGCCTGTGCTGGCACTCCAGCCCCCCTGCTGCCCTACCATGGAGCTGGAGCACACAAAATCTAGTAGGCTGGCCCCCCTCAGGGATGTGAAGGAGTAGTCGAATAGTCAACTACCTGATAAGCAGCAGCTTATCAGGTAGCACTGTCGACTACACAGTCACACACAGCCCCCTGCACTCGTAAAGGGGCAGAGAAGAACCGATGTGCAAAGACCTGGGCTGCGTCTGAGCATAACTCCCAGCTGCCGCTCTATACTCTTAAAAGTACAGAGAGCAGACGGCGTGCAAAGGCGCCGGCTCATTCTCTTGTGCCCCTCCGGGTCTCAGGACAACCCTCGTGCTGTCACTCTGCGTTTTTAAAGACACAGCAGTGGCAGCCTGTCCACTTGTCTGTCTCAGCACAAGCTGGCTGCCGCTGCTGATTCCCTTTAAAAAATGTTAAGTGTGTTTATTGTACCAAGTTTATTTTCAGACTGTTTTCCAGAAGGTGCAATTCCTTTTTTTTTTTAAATGCATTTGCAATCTTTTTCAGGTAGACTGGGGTCAGCTGGACTATTTAGTAATTGACATGCCACCCGGAACAGGAGATGTACACTTATCAGTGTCGCAGAATATTCCAGTTACAGGTACACTTCTTGTTTGACTCTTTCAGCATGTTCATCATAGCAATAGAAAAATCTTTTAGAAAATGACAGTTGAAATACTAGAAATGTGTAGAAACATATTTTGAAATTATTTGCTTAATACCGATGAAAAGTATAAACAGCAGTCGTTAAAATGCCAGCAGTGAGACAATACAGTATTTAGTTTTAAACATTAACAGGCATATGAAGATAGGAAAGTTGAACCAATTAATGCTCTGGGGAAAAATCAATTGCATTATAATTTGATGGATGCAGAGTTAATATTAGAAAATACATTCCCTGCTGCTTTCCATTGTGGCATATGAATTCTAATATAGTGTAAAAAAAAAAAAAAAAGTTTGTCTTCATATTTTTTTTAAGTTACAAGTCAAGCAATCTTCTTAATGCACAAAGACTAATTAGGCAAACTCAGTGTTTTAACACGCTAATGCATCCTTCTTTTCATGATGTTCTGAATTTGAATTTTAGCTGGAGGTTTTAAAACAGTATGGATCAACTCTGATGTAGTAAGATCCACAAATCCCACTGACTGCAATGGGAGTTAAAGATTCTGCCTTTGAAAAGACAAAGGCATTCCTCACAGAATCAGGCCTCAAATGAGGAGTTGTAAGTTTTTCCATCTCATATGCTTTGGCAGAGATCACTATCAGCAGTATACAGAATGAATGACAGAAATTTAAAACAGAATAACATAAAAATGGCCATAGTATTTCAGACCAGTGATTCATATAATCCAGTATCCTGTCTTCAAACAGGGGCTGGTTCCAGATGCTTCAGAGGGATTAAACAGAACAGGGCAATTACAAAGTGATCCATTGACCCTCATCCAGCTTCTATTAGTCAGAGTTTTAGGGACACCCAGAATTTGGAGTGGCATCCCTGACCATCTTGGCTAACCGCCATTAAAACTCCGGTCATCTGAAGAAGTGGGCTGTGCCCACGAAAGCTCATGATACCATCTACATGTTTTGTTAGTCTATAAAGTGCTACCAGACCATTTGTTGTATTTTTAAGTTTAGCCATTAATGGATCCATCCTCCATTAACTTACCTAATTCAGTTTTGAACCCAGTTATACTTCTGTCCTTTCCAACATCCCCGGCAATGAGTTCCAAAGATTAACTGTGCATCATATGAAGAAGTATTATGTTTGTTTTAAACATGCTGCCTATTAATGTCATTGGGTCTTTGTTCTTCTTTTTTGTGGCAGGGGCTTTCTGAAAGTCCAAGTATATTATCATCATCTAGATCAGGGCTACTCAACACGCGGCCCATGGGCCACATGTGGCCCATGGCCTGTTTGGTTGCGGCCCGCGGTGTGGTTTGGGTTTATGGTACAGTTTGGGTTGATATGTGTTTTAGTAGTTAAATTCCTGGACAGCTGTGAAGCCAAAACAAAAAAGTAGTCAATATAATGGTCTTCTGTTGATATACATTTTAGTAGTTAAATTCATGGACTGTCAATTGCTCACTAAAAGTGCTGTCATATGGGTGGAAATCCGGTAGATATTGCGTTTTACTAATATCAGCAGAACTGACTTAAATGAGGCCTGCGTGTTGTGTAGTTTTGTCGTAAATTTTGTATTCATGCCCGTCAGTGTAAAAAAGCTATTTGCATATGTTTGCATATATATTTGCGTGTATATGCAATCACACTTAAGTTGCAGCCCTCGGCATATGCTGTGAGTATCATTTGGGGCTTCTAAAGTTGAGTAGCCCTGATCTAGATCATCCTTGTTCACATGGTCGCTGACTTACTCAAAGAATTCTTATAGATTGCTGAGACATGAGTTCCCTTTAGAACCATGTTGATTCTTCCCCAACAAATTATGTTCACCTCTGTCTCTGATAATTCTGTTTTTTACTGTAGTTTCTACCAATTTGTTGAAGTTAGGCTTATTGGCCAATAATTGCCAGGATCGCCTCTGGGGTCTTTTGGGGTATGTCTAGACTATAGAGTTGGGTTTTTTTAAAAGTGGTCTTTTTTCGAGAAAACTTCACCTGTGTCTAGACTGCCGCTGCATTTTTGAAAATAAATTGAAAGAATGCAGCAGTTTTTTTCAACAGTGCTAAGCCTCATTTTCCAAGGAATAACACCTTTTTTGAAAGAGATCTTTCGAAAAGAGGAGTGTGTGGACACGGGGGAGCCTTTTATTTCGGGGGGGAAAAAAAAAGGCCTCCAGGAAAAAGTCGTGGTGGACACTCCATCTCCACTAAACATCTCTATTGTTCCTGCCAGCAGCCAGGAGAAGCATTGTGGCAGGAAGCTAGCTCCCAGCAGGACCCTGACCACATGGCTGTCCCTGGTACTGCAAGACAGAGCCATGTCACAGCCACAAGCCCCTAGAGACTCCTCTGGTCCTTCCAGAGACATATCCTAGGACATATCCAAGGGGCAGCAGATGCTGGGCATCATCATGGTCTGGCCCAGAGATAAAGACCCTCTTGGAGCTGTGGACCAAGGAGGAGTTTCTGCAGGCCCTGCAGTCCAGGCAGATATTTATGGTCAAATGGCCGATGGTCTAGCAAAGAAAGGCCGCCACCACCCCCACACCCTAGACCAAGTCAGAGCCAAGGTCAAGGAACTGCAGAAGGGGTATGTGAGGACCTGTGATCGCAGCTCCCGCTCTGGGGAAGCACCGCATTACTGTGCTTACTATGAGGAGCTGAACCGGGGTGGGGAACCCCTGTCTCCAGGGACAGTTGTGGAGTCTGGGATGGAGACACCTGTGCAGCAGCGGCCACAGCTCGAGGATTACAACCCTGAGGACCAGCAGCTCCTGGACGAGGAGGAGGATACCAGGTGCATGGTGACCCTCATCCTGGAGTTAGTCCCCCAGACACAGGAGGCATCTCAGATGTCTTCGGACACCAGGGAGGGAACATTAGGTGGGTGCTGTGAAGTTGCAATATAAAGTGCAGGGGAGGAGGTTAACGGGATAGTGCACTACTGTGACATGTCATGCTGATCACAGCCGGGGGGGAAGGGGGAGGCCCTATACATGTCCGACCCCAGGGAGGGACGTTCCACCCCCGCATGTGTGTGAGGCACCATCTGCTCCTGCAGACAGTGCTGCCAGGTGCAGGCATATGGGTTGGGGGCCCTGGGAGGGCCAGACTGCTCTAGGCCCCTCTGCAACCCGTGGGAACCAACTGTGGCCAGACACTTCTCTGTGCTGCTTGGCCATGAGGGGGCAGGGGGCCAGGATGGTGACCTGTACATCTCTGGGCTCCTGTGAGGTCAGGCCACACCAGGGCTTGCAGTGAGAGCATCAGCATCCCCTGTCCCTAGAACAGGTACTCAGTGCTCTCTAGGAGGGCATGCCCTCAGGAACAGTGTGAGCATGCATATCTTCCGGCGAGCCACACCTCTCCCACCACCCAGTTGGGTGCATGGAAGCCCCCACGCTGGAAGGAACGCCTCCCCTTTCCACTCCACCAGGTTGTGGTGCATACCACATGCAGCAACCACCTCGGAGATGTTGCGTTCCTCTGTGTCGAGGCGAATGAGCAGGCACCTAAACCTCCCCTTCAGATGCCTGAAGGCACATTCCACCTGCATGCGAGCCCTGTTCAGGTACGAGTTAAATTGTTTCCTGCTGGCTTCCAGGTGGCTAGTGTAGGGCTTCGTGAACCAGGGCATAAGGGGCTACGCTACATTGGCCACAGTGCACATTGGCATCTGCACATCCTCAACTGCAAAGTTGCGCTGCGGGAAGAATGTCCCAGCCTGCAGCCAGCGGTACAAGTAGGAGTTACGGAAGATGTGGGCATCATCTTCGGCCGGTGCCGGGCCTGACCACACGATGCAAATGTCTGTAAACTGTCCCCGATGGTCAACCAGGGCCTGTAGCACCATGGAGAAGTAGCCCTTTCTGTTTATGTACTGGGCTGCTCGATGGGGCAGTGTGCGGATCGGGATGTGTGTCCCATCGAGCGCTCCACCGCAGTTCGGGAATCCTAGCCCTGCAAATAGGGCCACGACGATGTCCAGGTCTCCGAGGCAGACAGTCCTGTGCAGCAGCTCCGAATTGATGGCCCTCACCATCTGCAAAAAGAGATAAATGGAAACACACAAAACAGGAAATTAGAAGGGGTGCATGAGCCCTTGAGATGTGATCCCCCACCCCTCCCCTCCAAGACCCCAGGAGCTCCTACCCCCACCGCACCAGGGCAGGGTGAGGCCAGGAGGGCTCTTCCCACTCCTACCCCATCCCCCACTTCCCCTGCCCTTTTCCTGTTGTCCCCTCCTCCATGGACTGTCCCCCGAGAGCAACTTTATCCCATCAAGACATCCCTGACAGTAGACCTCTCCATGCCAAACTGTTGTCCCACTGAATGGTAGCTGGCGGGGGTGGCCAGCTACCACAGGGCAATAGCAACCCACTTCTCCAGGGGGATGGCGGGCCACAAGTGGGTGTCCTTCCGTTGGAGAGCAGGGGTGAGCCAGACACACAGCTCCTGGAATGTGACCTTCCACATATGGAAGTTTCAGAGCCAATGCTGGTTGTCCCACTGCTCCATGATGAGATGGTTTCACCAGTCAGAACTGGTGTTCAGCCTCCAAAATCGCCTGTCTGCTAGTAAGTTCGGTGGCAAGGATAGTGGTGCTGCCACCTGGGCGAGGGGCTGAAGGCTGGGTTCTGAGTCCAGATGGGGCAGGAGCATCATGACCAGGGCTCAACAAATTAGGTAGTCTACTCGCAAGTAGATTTTAGCCCGGCGGGGCTGCGCAGTGTGGTCGTCACGTGCACTTCCTCGTGACTGGCGAGCGGGGCTCACCGCTGCTTGGCAAGCCCTGATCATGATGGTGTCATGGAGATGCAACAGAATTTGCAGCATGGCAGCGTGGGGCCATCGCCTGCCCAGGGGCAGCTCTAGCTCCATGGCAAAAAAAAAAAAAAAAAAAAAAGTCAAACCCAGAAAAACTGACACAAAACCAAGCTGCTGTGGCATCCCAGAAAGCAGGGCAGTCACAGCACACACTGCAGCAGCTTTGCTGTCCCTCTGAGAGGTAGGGAAGCCAGCTGCAGCATCAGAGAAATGGCTGTCCAGGGGGGTCCCTTTAAGCACGCATCCCTACAAAGGGCATGCAGCAGAACCTGGAAGTAAATGTTGCCCCAATGCCCTGCCAGAAGTGTTTCCTGGTTTCCTTTTTTTGACAGAGTGTCCATGCAGTCTGGACACTCTCTTCCAAAAAAGTGCATCACTTTTTCGATCCGCTGTAAGTAGTCTAGATGCTCTATTTTGAAAGAAGCTTTTTTGGAAGATACTTTTTAAAAAAGCTTCTTTCAAAAGAAGCGTGTAGTCTAGACGTACCCTTTGAAAAGGCAGCATTACATTAGCTATCTTCTAGTTACCTAGCTGATTTCAGTGATAGGCTACATACCACAGTTAGTATTTGGAATAAAAAAAGAGAGTGCAATCTTAAAATAGATTTCCAGGAAGATATGGTAACTCAGTGTCAATGGCAGTTGTTACATAAGTCTCTCCAGTACTCTTGCTGCTAACAAATAAATATGTTCTTACCAAGAAAAATAATATGGTACTGTTGTAATGCTTCCATTCTGTTGACAGCAAAGTTACAAGCAGACAAGCTTGCGTATGCATTTATACATCCATTTCCTTTGGTGCTCCTTCCTCCTAGTTCACTTTTTAAGCAGTAACAAATAGAAATAATAGTACTGAATACCAATGTTTTGATTATTTCACTTGTGCCCAAGGCTCTTTAAAAAAGCTAAGGAACATGACATTTTATGATACACTTCTAAAAATTGTATTTTACGTGGCTATTCTTTCTAACAAACGTATTTGTCAGCTACTTGCCTAGGCTCGTGCAGAAATATTTCAGTCTGTACTTCAGAAAAATCAACTGAGATCAGTTTTTTAGCACCTTATATTACCGCTGAATATAGTGTGCAATCGGGGTATTGTATGCTGAGCATGCTTTGCATGCTTTACCTGAAATGATGTTTGAAAAAAAGGATATGAGAATAAATGAATTATATGAAAGAAAAAAACTTTTGATAAGTCAAAAACAATTGGAATATAAAGACTTACGACTTCGGCTTGCTAACGATGATCTGACAGACATAAGTTTTCCTCTGACAGTAATGTTTGTAAGATCTGAAAGCTGCTTAAGAGCATATGGGGTTTGTCTACACTTGGAAGTTTATCAGAATAGCCTTTCCTAAATAATGAATCAAGAACAGACATTTTGGTGTAAACCCCCAAGTGACTTATTTTCATCCTGGAAAAATATTTTATTACATATTGAAAATAACTTTATTTTCCATTTTACTTTTTGTATTATTAAAATACCTTTTTTAGAAAACCTTTTTTTTACTGAATTAAATTATTTTGAAATAGAACACTTTCGTTTTCTGGAACATGTGTGTTCACACACAGACTTGAACTGAAAAATAACTAAAAGTATGCATAATAATCTGTTGAGTTATTTAGGTTCCATTTACTATGTAGACAATCCCATCCCCTTACTCGCAGGAAACTGTACACACCGTTAACTGACAAAGTGAGGGTTTTATAAGAAATTCTTCAGTGTTAGAGTTAATTATATTTGCCAGTCCTTTGAATTAAACAAGTGTAAACAAAACAGTGCTCCTTTTTCCTGCCTGTTGCAGCAGTTTTATGCCAATGTAAAAATTTACACTAGTATAGCAGATTGGAGATTCAGAAGCACTGTTGAAACAGTTGTTTCCACCGTTCTTTTGACTCCTATAAACCTACTTATTCTCCACATGTTCATAGAGGCTTTTTCAAGAAAAGAAGGGTATGGACAATCATCTTTTCTAACATGTGTCTTTAAAAAAAAAAAATTTTTTTTTTTTTCAAAACCAGCAAAAATATTCAGGTCTTCAAACTTTCTAAGGAAATAAAAATTGTTGACAAATCTCTCTCTGTCATCTTTAAAACTGGTGGAGGCTGATGATATGTATGTTCTTATGAAATTAAGCTTTCATAAGTATGGATCTGCCTAAAGGCATTTAAACCTGAATTCTAAAATGGCTGGGTTTTATTTTAACATAGTGGGGTTGGGGTATGAGTGGGCGTTAAACGAAAACTGGGATTAACTCAAGCTTTTATTTTTTCTCTATTAGTTTTCTCAAGTTAAGTGGGCAATACACAATAACAGTCCCATTTGTCATTTCCAAAAATTATTTATGTAGAGAGTGTTTATTGAAGTTGAACCTTGCCTGATTGAAATACAGTGTAATAATAAGTTTATTGTGCTTCTGCTAAAAGTGAACATAGCAGACAAAGATTGATTATCGTTCCTTGGGTCTTCATAGCTTAGATGATTATAGTAATTTATGGAGCTTGATTCTGCTCTTCAGATTTTCCTCTCTGACGTATGTTGTATATTTTTCAGTCTGGCTAGATGGAGCATTATGATTTCTGCTTTTATGTTTACCATTCTGTCAACTTATCTGCTTGCTAGATTTGTAGCTTTGAGAGCAAGAAGACAGACAACATTGAATATATCTACAATGCAAAGAAAACTCTGAGTCTGAGCGCACTGGTCAGTTTATTTGGGCCTGCAGGGCTTGGGTTATAGAGCTAAAAACAACAACCTAGATGTTCCTACTCTGCCTTGTTTGTTTAGCCCTACTTCCTGAGCCCTATGATCCAAATCAGTTGACCTTGTCTCTGAGTCTCTGCCATGGATTTTTCTTTGCAATAAAGACATACCTAGCAAAACTGCAATTTATGGGGGATTGAGGAGCAGTAGTCCCTGTCCCACCATCCCCCAAGGTTGGAATCCCTGGATTTCATGCTTGAGATCTGCTTAAACTGCATGCCCTCATTCCAGTGACAGTTAGATACAACAGAGTTTGAGGTGTTTTCAGCTTTCCCTTTGGGGCAGGGACTTTGTTATAAAAAGAGAGAGGCAGGGTATTAAGAATAACAAAAGACCGGTCATTCGTAATTGAAGGATCATTAGATCATCATGAAAACATTTCTAGGTACTCCACTTAAAAGATGTGGAGGAGTGGAAGAGTAGTAATGAGTGGTGTGCTGCTGGGATTTGCATTTAAATCACTGCTGTTAAACTTAAGACGTTTTTTGAAAAAGGGGTGAACAAGGACTAGTCCAAAGCTGACTGCAAAAAGTTACAAAGGGATCTCACAAAACTGGGTGATTGGGCAACACAAGGGCAGATGGAATTCAGTATTGATAAGTGCAAACTAATTCACATGAAAAATATAATCCCAACTATACATTAAAAAAATGATGAGGTCTAAAATAGCTGCCACGACTCAAGAAAGAGATCTAGAAATCATTGTGGATAGTTTCCTGAAAATATCTGCTCATTGTGCAATGGCAATCTAAAAAGCTAACTGAATATTGGGAATCATTAAGAAAGGAATAGCTAATAAGACACAGTACCATATTGCCTCTATATAAAGTCATTGTATGCCCACATCTTGAATACTATATGCAGATCTGGTCACCCCATCTGAAAAAAAGATATATTGTATTTGGACTAAGTACAGAAAAGGCAACAGAAATGATTAGGGGTAAGGAACAGCTTCCATATAAGGAGAAATTAACAAGACTGGGCCTTGTCAGCTTGGCAAAGAAATGACTAAAGAGGGGGGCGAAATTATGCTAGATGTTGAGAAAATTATGAATGGCGTGGAAAAATAGAATAAGGAAATGTTGTTTATTCCTTCACTAACATAACACAAGAAGCTGACACCATTACATTTATAGGCAGCAGATTTAAAACAAACAAAATAAATTATTTGTTCACAATCAACTTGTTGAACTCTTTGCCACGAGATGGTGGAAAGGCCCAAACCATAACTTGGTTCCAATAAGAACAAAATAAGTTGAAAGAGGATAGGCCCGTCAATGGCTAGTAGCCAGAATGAGCAAGGATGGTGTCCCTAGCTTCTGTTTGCCAGATGCTGGAAATGGGTGACGGGATGAATCATGATGATTGCCTCTTCTGAAGCACCTAGCATTGACCACTGTTGGAAGACAAGATACTGGTCTGATCCGGTATGGCCATTCTGATGTTCTTATATAGAACTGAAGTGTATCTGCCTTCTTGCTGTAACCCAATAGACTCCACTCTCCTTCCAGAGCTAAGGAAGAGGCCGGGGGTATGTCTAGACTACAAGCTTCTTTTGAAAGAGATCATATAGATATCCACAAGGCTTTCAAAAAAGCGGATCGCTTTTTCGAAAGAGATCACCCAGGCAATCTGGACACTCTTTCGGAAAAAGTCCTGTTTGCGTTCAAGAATGCCTTTTTTCTAAAGAGTTCTTTAAAAAAAAAAAAAAAGGCATTCTTCCTCGTAAAATGAGGTTTACCGCTGTTGAAAAAATCGCTGCGTTCTTTTGATTTAATTTAGAAAGAATGCGATGGCAGTCTAGATGCAGGAGAAGTGTTTTTTTTTTTTTTTATGGCTACTTTTTTCGAAAAAATTGTGTAGTCTAGACATATCCCAGGAGTCCTGATGGGCTCTGTCAGGGGTTTCAGCCCCCTCCTACCAGGCCTATACAGTACCCAAAGTCCCAACGTGAAAGTCAAGGCCCCTCTATCAGGGCATATATGGTACTAGAGGCCTAGCCGCTCTGAGAAGCCTCCCCTGGCCCGGGGTTTGCTTATCCAGGGAAGGGAAAACGGTTGGTAGAGGGACCCGGGCCCTTCCTCTCCACCGGGTCCCAGCCCAGGGCCCTTTAGGCAGGGCCTATGGCTCCTGCCCACTCGGCGGGGGATCCAGCCGATACACACCGAGCCAAACTTAGTATCCTTTGCCCTGGGCTGCTTCCTACCGCGCCCCGGTTCCCCCCGGGCCCCTTCGCCCCTGCTGGGGTTGTGGGCCCGCTCCTGCCGCCCTGGGTCGGCGGCTGCTTTCTCTGTGTCAGGGTCAGACATGGGCGGCGACTCTGGTCCCAGCTGCTGCAGAAACACTGGCCTGGCCTGGTCTCCTCCCTCACCCTGCGGCCTTCTTGAGTGTAGGGCTCCTTCTGCCTTTATACCCGGCCGCTGCTGGGAGCATGCCCAGCAGGGTCGGAGGGGTGGGCTTCCTCTGCCAGCTGGGCCTGGGCTATCCCCTGTTCGTCAGTGCGGGGCCTGTCCGCCCCGTCACAAGCTCTCACTCTCTTTCCACAGAGTTAATAACAAAGTAAGAATATACATTAAAATGCTAAGGCTAACCAGTGTCCCTTAAGTGACATTACACAAGATCTCAGGATATGTTAGTATTAGAGCTGAGAGGCTCTAATATTTATTTCATTTTCTTTATTTTATGTAGGAATTAGATACAGTTCCCTTGTCAGCTAACTGTTAAGTTGTCTGCCAAAAAAGTAGAGTTTTCCAGCATCTTGGTAGTCCCTGGATAGAGTTGATGTGTGTCATGCGGGAAGGTTGGGTGGAGTTATTTCTCCCCCTTTATTTGGTGCTTGGCTTGTCCTGAGTATGCCTAGTAACATTGCTGAAGCCTCTCACCTCCGCCCCCGCCCCACATAGTCTAACTCCCTTCCCCCTCCCCTGTCACAGCATGCACAGATCTTCCCCCAAAATCTGAAATGGCACCCCGATACCTAGTGAGAAATGGGTCTTCTAGATGAACTCTAATGGAGTTCCATGCAGTATTCTGGTTCTCTTCTATACAGCAATTTATTATTTCTTACTTGGCTGTTCTCTTTCATTTTTTTAAATTAAAAATCGGTTGTTGCCCCATTATCAGTTACTTCTCTAATTTTCTTGGACTTTGTATTTCTCTTGAGAATAGCATGCATTGTGGTCGTGCTACTCATATAATTTTATTAATTTTATAATTTTTTATCCTTTCTTACAAGGTCATTACACAGAGCTTAATTTCCTGCATTTAGATGTATAGTCTCAAATATAATTTGCATGAAGTTTATATGAGGTGCAGTTTGCAGATGTGTATGTGTGAGATGTAGTATTTGTATTACATATTCTCCATTCTGTGTGTGGCTTTCTTGGAACAGGCAGTGGATGGAAACTTTCAGGCTTTCTTGGAAGATACTTGGAGTAGAGGGACTTGACTTCATGAAACCCAGGCACATTATCATGCAATTATCCCCACAATCAAGAAAAAGCTATACTGGCAATGGTTGATTGTTTTTAGGGTTGACTAGATGAAAAATGAGAAGATGAAGGTTACAACTTTATGGTGATAGGGTAAAGACTGACACATTATATATAGATAATCCTGTCAAACAGGATGACATTGAAGCAATACCCAAATGACAGGTAAGAAATGAAAGAATGAAATACATCTTTTAACTCTAGCTCACATGTGATATTAGCAAAAAATTATCCTCTCATTCTTTTGATTGGAGGAAGCAAATGGTGGCAATTGTCTGCTATTGTTTACTTAAAGGGGTGGTGATTAGGAAACCATGGTGATTTTTTTTATCACTATGCTCCATATTCCAGTCAAGAGACCAGTTACTTAGCATAATTCTTTAACCTTCTATAACTTTCCTTATACTATCTGTAATTCTTTAACAAAGCTATTGACTAAGGTGTGGCTAGGTAAAACAATGATTTTCCTGTTTAGTAAAAACTTCTTTCTTCTGCCACTAATCTATCTTCCAGTAAGGAATTATATTGAAATTCCCTGGGTCATTTTAGAGTGGAAATCATTAATTGCCCTACCTTCATGTTTGTTTTCCTCCTTAAGTGTTCATTGTTCTCACATTCCACCTTCAATTTGCAGAATATGCAGAGGTGGGTGCCTCACCATTTTGTCTTGAATACACATGCTTTGAGTAGCCTGCTGATTTCCTAGTATGGATGTATTCTAGTGAAGATGGAGATTTTTGTGTTCAATATCAAATTGGAAGCCATTTGGTGCAAACTAATTAATATATTATATACGGTAGCCCAGCCTCACATATACATTCATTTATATTGCATAAAGTAATCTGAAATCCAGAATAAATTGGATACAAAAGAATATATATAGAAACATAAGTAGGTTTTGCATCCATAATATACAATTTGATTATAACAGAGAGATCTGTTTCGGAAGATTATCTCTCCATTGGGTGGTGAAGGCTACAAGGACTGCAAGAAGGACCTAAGGACTTTCTTCTAGGTAGTCTGAATGATCAATCTTGATTTTAAACTACATGAGAGTGCCTATCTTTCCTCCCTTTATTTAAATGAAAGGGGAATTACTGGTAGTGAAATGTGACAGATTGATGACATTGGAGTTGACCATCGTTCTCCTCTGATAGAACAGATGTAGGATAGGTAGGACCAATGTCATTACACTTTCTACTCTGTAGAGTTTGGAGTGGATCACCATAGTTTACAAACAGGCCTGGCCCTAGGGAAAGGCAAGCAAGGCAAATGTCTTGGGTCCCATGCTGTTGAGTATTCACTGTTCACCAGCCATGCCCGGGGCCCCGCTCTTAGCATCCTGCCTTTGGCCCCTCAAACCTTTTGGCCAGGTCTGTTTACAGACTATAATACTTAATAGAAGCAGGAAGTATACACTAGTAAAATGTTGTATTAGCAGTGATATAATCATTGGCAAGCTAATATATTTACTCAGATTTACATCTCTTTGTACAGAGACAAACTGAGGAGCGTATGAGGCTTCCAGAGTACTTACTCTTCATATGTCGTCATCCTACTGCAGGGACGGCCCTAGTCTAGCTGCCAGCAACTGGTGCCTTAGGCAAACCATGCAATCGGCGCCCCCACCTCCAAATCCCTCAATGATATTGCACCACCATTTGGCGCCCCATTTAACTTGGCGCTCTAGGCGACCGCCTAGTTCACCTATATGGACGGGCCGCCCCTGTCCTACTGCTCATACACCAAGTCACAGATGTGCAAATAACCCGTTCAGTCTGCCCAGAAATTCACATAATACAAACAAGTGATAAAATTGAAGAATTTCAAGTAAGATTTGAAATGAAATTGCAATTGATGTTTCTAAGAGAGAAAAAGGTATGATTTTTAAGTTGTCTTGCTTTGAACCAGCAGAAAGAACAAGCTCCATAGCAAGGCTTCTGCACACTGGTTCATTGGAAAGAGGAATAAACAAAATCCTTTTAGAAATGTAGCTCTCTCAGAATTTACCAAACAGGAGCAAGTCACGTTTGTGCATGCAGTTTCAGTTCAGAAGATAATTTTGCATTTACCCATTTGTACAGTCGCTGGATCGCTCTTACACTTAAACCATTTCCAAGACCTTACCATCCATCCCTCCTCTAGGAGGATTAAGGTGGGCTACAAGAATGGGGAGGAGGGTGGTTCCATGCCATAGCAATCACAAGAGTCTCCAACTGCTCCCCATTTGCTCCTTTAATTAATGTCTTTTGTTAAGTCCTTTCCCAAGCCATTTATCTAGGCACTGTATCCCATCCCTATGGAGTATCTCTACTAGACATTCTCCCTACACTTAAATAATGAATTGTGGTGTATAGCCTGCAACCCTTCATGCCGTGCATGAACAGAGCCCTTCCTTAACCCACTGTGGGAGGGGCAAAAAATCCAAACTACACCCAAGCCAATTATGGTGGTAAGAGAAAAATTCCTTTCCAGCTCCCCTAAAAAGGGGGTGGCTAGAGGAATGCCCAAAGTAGAGCTTAACCAAACCTATTGTTTTACCACCTAAAGGGCAGGAAGGGTGTGTCCTGCTCCAGCCTGCTCTGTGTAAAAGGGAGGCTTCAGGGCAGGGCTGCCTCTTAAATCTTGCAGTCCTAGGGGATAAATTAGTGACGAAGCTTGACTCCTTTTAATAGCAGTTTTCACCCCACCTCCCATCATAAAGCATTTTTCTCTTCATTTGGCCAGCCAGTCATATACTGTCCTGCTTAAAAGTGCAGGGTGGCCATTTTCATACCTTTTAATCTGTTCACTACCTTTACTTTCTCCTCCAATGGTCATCCTCACCAATGAGAGGCAACCTTGTTTGTTTTGTTTTTTAAAATGTCAGGTTTGTTGTGTAAGATTCTTACAGGTTGATTCAAACAGCCACATGGATTTATGTCAACATCATGCTTTTTACCATTCCCGTTTTTATATAATTGCAGTAAAGAAATTCCTTGTAGTTACAGGTTGATTTTTAGAGGTTAGATCTATAATCCTCATTGATGTGACTATCTAACATTTTTTGTTTTACTTGTTAAGGCACAGTTCATATGCTAAAAAAATTGTTTCTGTTAACAATGACTGCAATATTTTTGATGAAGAATGCAGATATTTGCCCAGGGCTGTCTAATTTTTGGATACTTTTAGTATTGCAGTGCTGTACACAGCAGACATTATAAATTGAAATTTTAGTACAGCTTAATGCATGAATGGCTTGACTTTTTTCATTATAGATTTAAATTTATCTTTTCTGTGCATACAAATTGATTTAACAAGTATTTCAGGTACGGGTTGCAGTCAGACTTCAATGAACTTTTTCAGTCCTGGAAAATAGTATCTAAGTATTGGAAAAAGCAGCACAATAAATTGTACTTGCTATCTGGGATTCTCGCTGGGCTTTAGCAACAGAGACATAAATACCTGATAAGTATTAGGACAGCTGCAATGGTTACATTTGTAGACACTTATTATATATGGAAAGATAAAACCAGTACTGTTGGTTTGAACATTACTAAAGGAGAAGAGAAACCCATATGATTGATAGTACTGCATACTTATTGCTAATTATTTCCTTAAGAGAGTGACCAAATAAATGCTTTAAAACATACTGAGTATCAAGGTGGTTTTTGAAGGTAACCGAAGCTGATCTTTGTGCTATGTCGTTTTTAGAAATCAAATGTATGTTCTTTTTCTGGAAATTAGCCCTCCTTCACCACAATTCCATCCCTTGGCATGTGAATTTCCCAGAAGTTGTGCCTTTTTAAAAGCATGATAGTCCATCAAAGGAGAATGTTCAGATTTTGATTTCATCTGGAGATAATCCGCAATTTGCGTATCTTTTTCTGCTTTTCTTCTGAAAGAGGCCTTTCCGACATTTGGTCCGTCTACACAGGGAAAGATGTTGGAAAAAAAGCTCTTTTGGAACATCACTTCTTCCTCATGAAGGTTTACAGGGATGCTGACAAAATGTGTCTGCTTTTCTGACATTATTTTTGGAAAAGCAGATGGGTTCCTTGGATGTGGCAGAGCTTTTCCAGGATTCCTCTGGTATCCTGGAAAAGCTCTGTAGTCTAGATGTACCTCCTCTTAACTAATTGTGGATAGATTCCCTCAATCAAAGGGACTGCTGTTGTACCTATCTCCTCTTACTGCTTTACCCAGTCCGTGACTTTGGCCTTCATCTTGTGTGGGTTGAGCACTCTTATATGACTCAAACTCAACTAGATATTGGCTGAGACGTAGAACTACAGTCAGAGTTGGATGAGAGAGAGTGCTGCAGTTCAGTGACATCAGCATACTGAAATACTGCTCCCTCTGCCTCCTTCAACAGCTCCATATGTATGTTGAACATGATGGTTGACAGAATGGTACTGTGTTGTACCACACACCTAAGAGCTCTTCAGGAATAGGAACAAATGATGGCTATTATTCACCGAGAGCTCTCCATGAGAAAAGAATGAAGATATCGAATGGAAGCCTTGTTCTCTACCACCAAGGTTCTCTGGTGAGATAACAGCACTTCATAAACAATAGTATCAAAGGCATCTTGTAGACGTCATAATACCAGCAAGGACACTTGATTTTCTTCCATTGCCATTCGGTGCGTATCCTGTGCCCTCGCCAGGTCTGTAAACAGATTGACAGGAGTCAAAGAGATCAAAGGATTTTAGGTACTGTGAGAGTTCTCACTTACATCTTTCTCACCACTATCTTACCCAAAAAGGGAATATCTGAATCTTGCCAAGAATTACAGAGTCACCATCAAACAATGCCTTTTTTAGTGAACTCAAAAACTGACTAAACACTAATGCTTCTCTCAAACAACAGGCAGCCTGCCCTCTATCACAAGTATTGACAGTCCCCATAAGTAGAGGACCAAGAACTTTATCACTAGCCTTCAGCAAACAAGAAGGACATGGATCCAAAGCCAGGTTGTCAACTGAGTTTTCTCCACACCTCAGTGAACATCACCAGATGAAACTCTAGCACAGAAGATAAGCCCTTGGTTCCTTGCTCTGCCACCACAGAAACAGCTCATCCCTAATCTGATCAGATTTATCTGAAAAATAACAAATATAATGAAAAACTTAAAAAACAACAGTCTGGTATAACTTTTAAGTATAACAAAACATGTAGATGGTATCATGAGCTTTTGTGGACACAGTCCACTTCTTCAGATGAACAGCGTGTTGAATGTCCAGAACCAAGAATAAATGGGGAAAGGAAGAAGGGGGCCGAGGAAGGAGGGGAGGAGAGAAGGAAAAAAATTGTGTGGGGGAGAGGTAGTGGGTAGATGGGAGCAGCTAGCAGCAGTTACAGAGTGAAGCCCATACAAATTTAGCAGTCTATTTTTCTCCTTTAGGAATTTATTGCTTTTGCTATCTGTAACCAGGACAATTTTAGTTTCTTCATTTGATTACACACTAATTGTTTTTTTCCTGTGTATGTCTTTAAATTAACTTTATTGGAATATTTGAATATAAAAAGCTTATTAATGTAAATTTTCAGAAGGAGCACAAATATGTGACATGAAATGTTGAGCTGTTCACATACCGCAATGTTGGAATGAAGACGTAACCTCTTCTCATTGTTTAAATGGAAAACATTTTATTAATATCTGTAAAACTAAAGTGTATTCATGAATATGCAATAATATTTTAGAAGTTAAAATTTTAAAAGTGAATAGAAAAATTGGAAATTACTGGAGAATAATAGCATCACAATATAATAGGAAATATATATTTGTTTAGCAAATTGCATACCTTTTTCAATTTGGACTTGTACATAGTGTTACTTTGCCCCATTTACATTATTTTGTATGTGTAAATTGTAACTTTTAATTTGTTTAAGTGTCAACTCTGGCATATATTTCATGCGATTTCAGGTCAATATGATTATATAAGAGCATTGTGATAACAAATATAGGAGAGACTTGGTGCTATTTGTGAAGTTATAACAAAAAATTCCCCAAACTGTGATTTTTTCACACTGCATTCTTCTTTTTGGAATTGAGAAAATTATGAGGACATTCTTAATCCAGATGTTCCTCGTAGTGCTTTTACCTTAAAACATTTGTGCGATGCAGGAGTTACTGTTAAAAGCAAATACAGGGCATCCCTGCTATAAGTCGCCCTGGTATACATCCATTCCGCATTAAAGTCATTGACACTTGTAGGAACTGATGAGTCCTCCTATTCCCTGCTCTTAAATTGTGCAAAAAGAAAACAATTTGCACAAATGGAATTCAGCCACAAGCAAAAATTCTTCGCTTGAAGTTGTTTCGCTATAAGTCCAAGTTTTTTGGAACATGTCTTGGACTTTTAGACAGGAAGGCCTGCACAAAAGGTGGTGTTTACAATATTAATGCAGAATCTGTCAATCAAGGAACAGTAGGGTAGGACAGTATATTATAATATAGTAACCAGCAGCCTTGATAATGACTTCAGTAAAATGCTTTAAATTGTACTCCCAGCTAAATCCTATTGCTAGGCTCTAAGGCAGTGGTCACCAACCAGTAGATCGGGATCTACCAGTAGATCTTGGAACCTTTGACAGATGATCCTGAGAGATTTGGCTGGGACACTATCAAGTGCCAGCACTTCCTCTGCTCCTCTCAGCACTTCTGTGCTGCCCTCTGCGTTGGAGCTCCCCAACTCTGGCAGCCTCTTGCTTGCTGTTCAGGGCATGGGAAGAAGAGGAGGAGGGGGTGCTGATGTCAGGGTGCCCCTCTCTCCACCCTGTCCCCCATCTTCACAGAGCGAGGGGGCAGGGATGGAGAGAGTTTGCTGGCTGCTTTTGGCAGTGGTGCAGGGCCAGGGTAGAGGTGAGCCTGTCCTAGCCCCCTTCACCACCACCCAGAAGTCACCTGTGGTAAGTGGTGCCTAGCTGGAGCCCTCATTCCTTACCCTAGCCGCAGTAGTGAACCCCTCCTGCCCAAACCCCTGCCCCCAGTGATAAAAGTGAGTGAGGATGGGGGAGGGAGGATGGAGTGAGCAGGGGTGGAGCCTTGGAGAAGGGGCAGAAGGGAGGCAGGGCAAGGGTATTTGGGTTTGAGGTAGATCCTGGATTGGACTTAAATTCAAAAAGTCATCTCATGGTTAAAAAGGTTGGAGACCGCTTCTCTAAGGGATATTTATATGTTTCTGACTGATAGCCAGTGTTTCCATTGTTATTCAACTAACCTGGAGATAGATCTTGAATACCCTAATTGCCTACATGAGCAATTAGTCACTCTTTGCCACTTTCAAATCTAGTGATGAAAACATACAAGCTCTTAATCATGCAAGCAGTCGTGTTCATACCAGAAATGGAACTCAAAGATTCAACTTTTCCTAGTGTAGAGATTGCAGGCTTATGCCCCTAGATCACTTGTCTCAATTGGCATAACCCTACCACAAAGCTAGTAGGCTGGTGCAGCTTGTCTGCCTTATGACTTATAGGCCATTGCTGCTGTTAATCCAAAGGTTCTCAAACTTTTTCAAAAAGTGGACCGCATTTTTATGTACACATTGTTTCATGGAGCATCTTTCTTTCTTTATGCCAATCTCTTTCCCACCCAGTAATATAGAAACCACTGTGATTGTCCACATAGAAAAATAGTAAAAACATCTAATTATTTTTAGCTCTCCATACCATAATTTGAGATCTTGGAATCCGGTCATTTATAGTCTAAACCGCAAGTCATAAATATCATATTTAACATATAATCTACGTGTATAAAGAAGCAATTTTTTTTTCAGAAGTAGAGTGTATTCCAAAATCAGCTTTGTAGTTTCATTTACAGTGTAAGTTTTAAATCTAATTTGACATTTTCTGTTCCCAGGGGCAGTGATTGTTTCTACTCCACAAGACATTGCTTTACTGGATGCGCGCAAAGGAGCCGAGATGTTTCGAAAAGTCCATGTGCCTGTAAGTAGTTACAGATAAATATATTGAATTCTTCCAAAGAGTAAACCATTTCTAAATTGTGGACAAGGTTGAATTTATTAAATAAACTATTGAATTTAACAAATTCTATTTTAATACAGCACTTAAAAACTTTCTCTATGCTGCGATATTAAAAAAAAGAAACCTGCTTACTTGCCTTAACAGGACGATGGAAAGAATCTATTCTGGCATTTAACTGAAGGTACAAAACAGTATTGTGCCTTTAAAATTAGTTTCCAATTAGTGCCAATTAGTTTCCAATAGCTTGCATTATAAATAAACCTTCTGTGTCCATTATTTATCTACTCTTTATATACACGATATTCCTTTGCTGATGATTAGGTAGCGGTTTTCACAAAAAAGTTATTTTCCCTTGGGATTTTCATGTTATTAATTAGAGAAACACTTCGAAGTGGAATACGTCCTGTGGTTTTGGCTATAGAGTTAAACTGGGCTCAGGCTTGGGGACCATTTTTGGTATACTAAAATAACAAAGTAAAATTACAGCCCTTAAAACATCATTTCAGATGGTCAGCACTGTTATGAGGTTTATTCAACATTGGGCACCTCTTTTTGGCTGTTCCTGGAGATGAAGCTCCAATCAGGTCTGATGCCCCTTCTTCTGACAGCTGTTGGAATCATAGAATACTAGGACTGAAAGGGATCTCGAGAGGTCATCGAGTCCAGTCCCCTGCCCTCATGGCAGGACCAAATACTGTCTAGACCATCCCCGATAGACATTTATCTAACCTATTCTTAAATATCTCCACAGATGGAGATTCCACAACCTCCCTGGGCAATTTATTCCAGTGTTTGACTACCCTGACAGTTAGGAACTTTTTCCTAATGTCCAACCTAAACCTCCCTTGCTGCACTTTAAGCTCATTGCTTCTTGTTCTTTCCTCAGAGGCCAGGATGAACAAGTTTTCTCCCTCCTCCTTATGACACCCTTTTAGATACCTGAAAACGGCTATCATGTCCCCCCCTCAATTTTCTCTTTTCCAAACTAAACAAACGCAGTTCTTTCAGCCTTCCTTCATAGGTCATGTTCTCTAGACCATTAATCATTTGTGTTGCTCTTCTCTGGACCCTCTCCAATTTCTCCACATCTTTCTTGAAATGCGGTGCCCAGAACTGGACACAATACTCCAACTGAGGCCTAACTAGTGCAGAGTAGAGCGGAAGAATGACTTTTTGTGTCTTGCTCACAATACACCTGTTAATGCATCCCAGAATCATGTTTGCTTTTTTTACAACAGCATCACACTATTGACTCATATTTAGCTTGTGGTCCACTATAACCCCTAGATCTCTTTCTGCCGTATTCCTTCCTAGTCAGTCGCTTCCCATTCTGTGTGTGTGAAACTGATTGTTCTATCCTAAGTGGAGCATTTTGCATTTGTCTTTATTAAACTTCATCCTGTTTACCTCAGACCATTTCTCCAATTTGTCCAGATCATTTTGAATTATGACCCTATCCTCCAGATTAGTTGCAACTCTTCCCAGCTTGGTATCATCTGCAAACTTAATAAGCGTACTTTCAATGCCAGTATCTAAATTGTTGATGAATATATTGAACAGAGCCAGGCCCAAAACAGACCCCTGTGGAACCCCACTTGTTATACCTTTCCAGCAGGATTGAGAACCATTAATAACTACTCTCTGAGTACAGTTATCCAGCCAGTTATTCACCCACCTTATAGTAGCCCCATCTAAGATGTATTTGCCTAGTTTATTAATAAAAATATCATGTGAGACCGTATCAAATGCCTTACCAAAGTCTAGGTGTACCACATCCACCACTTCTCCTTTATCCACAAGACTCATTATCCTATCAGATTGGTTTGACATGATTTGTTCTTTACAAATCCATGCTGGCTGTTTCCCAACACCTTACCACCATCCAAGTGTTTGCAGATGATTTCCTTAATTACTCGCTCCATTATCTTTCCTGGCACAGAAGTTAAACTAACTGGTTTGTAGTTTCCTGGGTTGGTCTTCTTTCCCTTTTTATAGATGGGCACTATATTTGCCCTTTCCCCAGTCTTCTGGAATCTCTCCTGTCTCCCATGATTTTCCAAAGATGATCTCTAGAGGCTCAGATACCTCCTCCTATCAGCTCTTTGAGTATTCTAGGATGCATTTCCTCAGGCCCTGATGACTTGCAGGCATCTAACTTTTCTAAGTAATTTTTAACTTGTTTTTTTGTTTTAATTTTATCTTCTTAAACCTACTTACTTCCCACTAGCATTCACTATGTTAGGCATTCCTTCATCAGACTTCTCGGTGAAGACCGAATCAAAGAAGTCATTAAGCATTTCTGCCATTTCCAAGTTTCCTGTTACTGTTTCTCCCTCCTCACTGAGCAGTGGGCCTACCCTGTCCTTGGTCTTCCTCTTGCTCCTAATGTATTTATAAAAAGTCTTCTTGTTTCCCTTTTTTCCCATAGCTATTTTGAGCTATTTTGTGCCTTTGCCTTTCTAATCTTGCTCCTGTATTTCTGTGTTGTTTGCCTATATTCATTCTTTGTAATTTGTCCTAGTTTCCATTTTTTATAGGACTCCTTGTTTATTTTTAGATCATGCAACCACATTTTTAGATCGTGGTTAAGCCAAGGCAGTCTTTTGCCATATTTGCTATCTTTCCTATGCAGTGGAATAGCTTGCTTTTGGGCCCTTAACAATGTCCCTTTGAAAAACTGCCAACTCTCCTCAGTTGTTTTTCCCCTCGGTCTTGATTCCCATGGGTCCTTACTTATCAGCTCTCTGAGAGTATCAAAATCTGCCTTCCTGAAATCCATTGTCTCTATTTTGCTGTTCTCCCTTCTACCCTTCCTTAGAATTGTGAACTCTATGATTTCATGTTCACTTTCACCCAAGCTGTCTTCCCTCTTTCAAATTCTCCTGCCTATTTGTTAAAATCAAATGTAGAACAGCTTCCCCCCCGGTTGCTTTTTCAACCTTCTGAAATAAAAAATTGTCACCAATGCAGTCCAAGAACTTATTGGATAGTCTGTGCCCTGCTGTGTTATTTTCCCAACATATATCTGGATAGTTGAAGTCCCTCTTCACCACCAAATCTTGGGCTTTGGATGATTTTGTTAGTTATTTAAAAAAAGCCTCATCCACCTCTTCCGCCTGGGTAGGTGGCCTGTAGTAGACTCCTTGCATGACATCACCCTTGTTTTTTACCCCTTTTACCCTAACGCAGAGACTCGCAACACTTCTATCTGCTACGTCCATCTCCACCTTAGTCCAAGTGTGTACATTTTTAATATATAAGGCAATACTGCCTCCCTTTTTTCTCTGGCTATCCTTCCTGAGCAAGCTGTACCCTTCCATCCCAACATGCCAATCGTGTATTATCCCCCCAAGTTTCTGTGATGCCAATAATGTCATAGTTGTTATTATTTATTAGCACTTCCAGTTTTTCCTGCTTATTGCCCATATTTCTCGCATTTGCATATAGACATCTAAGATACTGATTTGATCTTGCCTCCCAGTTTTGCCCTGACTCCCCTCCCCCCCCTCTCTCTCTTTCTCTCTTAAAGTTTGTGTCCCCCTACCCCCAAACATTAGCTGTTCTAAGATGAATCTGATAGTCTGATGTGTGTAAAGTTGTTAGTTTAATATTTATTTTGCAGTAGTGTGCGGAGGCTTCCATCAGAATTAGGTATGTGAAAGGTTAGCCAGTAAGCATCACTCGTAATGGGTGATGCATACTGATTCCATTTAACCAGTGGGGCCTGGAGCTGTGGCCAGGGAACTGCTCCATCCCCACGCAGTCTGTTGTAGACCGGGTTTCTTCAGCTTGCTGGACCAGGCAAGGATTGTTCCAGCTGGGCTGGAGCAACTTCTGCCTATGGTGGAGGGGGAAAGGGGCGTGAGGAGGCTGCTCCAGATTGGCTGTGGTGGGCAGGATGGGTGCTCTAGCTTACCGAGGCTGGAGCGGCCATCCTCCACCTGCCCTCCCTTTAATCAGTTAACCAGTTAAACATCACATTAGCTTGCCTTCTACAGAATGGTCCTATAGAGGCTGTGTCATAATGGTGATAAACGGGCTACTTAACACAATCAGTCTCATAAGAACAGCCATACTGGGTCAGACCAACGGTCCATCAAGCCCAGTATCCTGTCTGCTGACAGTGGCCAATACCAGATGCCCCAGAGGGAGGGGACACAACAGGTAATCCTCACATGATCCCTCCTGTGTCACCCACCTCCAGAGAAAGAGAGGCTAGGGACACCATTCCTACCCAATCCTGACTAATAGCCATTGATGGACCTAACGTCCATGAATTTATCTAGCGTTTTTTTGAACCCTGTTAAAGTCCTAGCCTTCACCACATCCTCTGGCAAGGAATTCCACAGGTTGACTGTGCGCTGAGTGAAGAAAAACTTCCTACTGTTTGTTTTAAACCTCCTTTTTTAAAATGTTCTTTAGTAGATCCACAGAGAGCCTCTCCCCAGTCCTCTGCTTTGGAACTCAGATCTTAAGATGAAGGAATTGTGAGTGTGTGTGTGTAATATTTGTACCTTTCCCATTTACTTTTTAAAAGTTTCTGTGGCCATGTGGCCAGCCTGTCAAGTCCTATAGTGTGGATTTGTAGAAGCAATAGTTTTGGGGAACAAGAGTTAATATGGATCTATAAGTAAACCCCTATACAAAAATAAAAAAGTTGTTCTCAGATTACTAATGGCACTCGAGGCTAAAAATGTATGTGGCATATATACGTCTTTGGATCATCATGTGTTTACCTGTGTATGGTATGTGTATTGTTATATGACAGTGATCACCAACCAGTAGATCAGGATCTACTGGTAGACCTTTGAGCCTGTGAAAGGTGATCCTGACTGTTTTGTCAAAGAGGCTATCAGGGGCCGGCACATGAGCTGATCCTCCCCACGCTGCTCTGTATCTCCTGCCTTTTTCCTTGGAGCTGTGCCCTCAGGATCCTTGTGCTTTCTGTGCAGGCAGGGGAGGGAGAGGAGCAGTGCTCATGTCAAGATGCCCCTCTCCCACTCTGTATCCTATCTCCACAGAGCAGAGAGGGGACACCAGGACTTGGGATTAAGTTTGCTGACCACTTTTGGAAGCGGTGCAGAGCTAGGACAAGGGTGAGCCTGCTTTAGCCTCACTGCACCACCACCCAGGAGCACCTGAGATAAACAGTGCCCAGCTGGAGCGCACATCCTGAAACTCTACACCAGTCATGAACCCCCTCCAGCACTCCTAGCCCCTGCCCCAGCCCTGAGCGCTCCTGCATCTAAATGTCCTCCTACCAGAGCCTGCACCTAGAACCCCCTTCACCCAGAACCCTCTCTGCACTCCAACTGCCTGCCCCAAACTCAGCTCAGAGCCCCTTTCACACTCCAAATCCCTTAATCCAAGACCAAAGCCTGTACCCCAATCCTCTGTCCCAGCCTGGTGAAAGTGAGGGAGGATGGAGGGAAGGGGAGGAGCGGCTCGGAGAAGGGGTAAAAGGAGACCCAGCAAGGGTATTTGGGTTTGAGGTAGATCTTGGGTTGCCCTTAAATTCAAAAAGTGATCTTGTGCTTAAAAAGGTTGGAGACCACTGTAATAAGATGATCAGGCATTTACACGCTGTTAGTTTGATTTCCCTTGTGTTGTCTCTCTCTTCTCCTCTTTAGCGCTTGTGCATGTCCTGAATTACTTTAATTTTAAGGGGAAAAAAAACCAGTCTCGCATCTTCAAAGGTTTGCCTCACTCAAGTACAAGAAACAATTATTACTCACTACATGTACCACTAAGTTTCATTACTGTTAATGTCAGTCATCATTCTCTGTGGGGATTTAGCCTGATATAAACCTATCTTGCTAAGATTATTTTGTGGCTGATTACTGTAGTGGAGCAAATTTTACGAGGTGCTGAATTCTTTCAATACCCACTGAGTTCAATACCACAAAAGGCAGCATGATCTAGGGTGGTTAAGATCAGGCCTATGAAATGTAAATTACTGTTAAGAGAGATCTCAGGAAAGAGGTACAAAAATATTAAATACAGTTAAATGTTACAGTAAACGAAGAAACTGATTTGAATGAAGATCAGTGAAACAGCTGTGGTCTGCTTCTGTCTTTAATTTACCTTATTCTAATTAGTTGCTGCTGCATAAGTGATGGCACAAATATTTGAGATCATACAAAGTTTGGAAAGTTCAGTAATAGCTATAGGCATTTTGGGAAAATTGATAGGGTAACTGTGGAGGGGTGTCACAACCCCGCACTCAGGAGAGTCTGGGGGGGCCCCAGGAGAAGGGACTATGAGGCAAGGCGGCCTGCGGAAAACCTGTGGGAGCAGTCGCACAGGGGCCACGGGAAGCGGATGCCCAATCCTGACCAGACCCCAGCGCCAAGAACGCCAGTCAGGCAAGCTGGCCTGCACAGGCGGATGACATCAGTGCCGTGCGACCTGATCTTGGGGCTCTGGGTAAGGATGTCAGGGCCGAGCGTGACGGCCCGATGGTGCCGGGCAATGACATCACCCACCAGGACAGCGGGTCGTTGAAATAGAGACCCGAAGAAGGACCTAAGGGGGGCAGGATGGGGACTCAAAGGAGAGGAGGCCCAACACCGAGTGAGGTAACTCAGACCCTGGGATTGTCGGGAACGGGGGAACGAAGGTGGCGGGGTAGGAAGTGGCCCAAGGCGGGGCCGTGGAACCTGAGAGCGGGTGAGTTGAGGGGTTACTGCCCCACACACTGGACAGGAAGTGGTCTCCCTGCCTTAGGGCTCTGGGCCGGGATTCGGGAGAGTGGGTGGGCCCGAGTCCACCTACCCGACGCCCCTAGTGCTCGAGGCATGATCAGCCGGTGCGAGAAGGACCGGAGCGGATTTTGCGACAGGTCACACCATGGGGACTCAATGGAATCTGGGTGAGGGGGTGGTGCACAATAAAGACGCCTCTAGAGAGATGAATGTGGAGCTTTGACTTCGTACAGTAACAGCTTTGACTCCAAATGTCCTGTGAATCACGAGTCTATGAACCTTTTAATGATAGCCTTGTAATTTTTTCGTTGAATTAATTTTTAAATTTAACTTTAAAATGTAAAATCAAAAGTGTAAAAGGAATTGACATTGAATGGGTAATAGGGGATGGCTCACTTGATTACCTTTTCTATCAATACCTTCTGTAGCACCTGACACTGGCCACCATTGGAAGACAGAATACTAGACTATATGGACCTTTGATATGACCCAGCATTGCCATTCAAATGTTTAGAAAGGAGCAGCTTTCCATAGAAGTTGATGGTCTCTTGGCTACCCAACACAAAGCCCTTGAAGGATTTTGCATGTATTCTGGTAAATTTTATCACAACACATGCTGTTTTTTTATAAATATTGACTGATTGTCCCCAAAGTGAGATAAGGATGTCCATTGTATTATCCACTGTTGACACATTGGATGCTAAAAACAGAGAAATTAAATGACTTGACCAAGGCTAAAGAGGTGTATCAGTGTTGGAGTCTGAATTACAAAGCAAGACTTCTCCATTAGAAGATCATGTGCTCTCTTATCACCTTGAACTCTAGCTCCTGCGGGCAGCTGTCAGACTCATTGTGGGCAGAGGAGCCAGTTTAACTACTGGCATCCAGCTGGCAGGAAGCATGCCTGCCTCTGTTGCTCTGGAGCCAATACAATGTGACACTGTCTTCTATAGCTGTGAATTTTTGGAATCTACTCTAAATGGAAGAATCTGTGGCTATGGTTTTCATGAACCCCAAAGGCCAGCACAGGGCAGCTGGTGGAGAAATCCATGAATACACTGAAAATCTTTAGGAAAAATCAATGATGCACTTTGAATTTTAGTGAGCAGTGTCTGATGGTTTATGTTTTCAAGACTATCTTTGAAAGTAAAAGGGCTAACCTGATTGTTTTTAATAAAAGCTGAGATTCTTGTTTAGGAGATTCAGATTAGGGATGTAAAATCCTGTTTGTTTGGTTAACCAGTTAAATGTGATGCTCCAGCCTCTATCAGTTAATCTTTCACATCCCTAATTCAGGTTGGTGGGACAGTTGGCTGTTGTACAGGAGAAAGCACCTAAGGTCTGTTTTCTTCTAAAGCAGTAGTCTCCAACCTTTTTACACCCAAGATCATTTTTTAAATGACAAAACAAGCCAAGATCTGCTCCTTCCTTGAAGCCCCGCCCTCTCTATTCTCCTCCTCTCCATCACTTGCTATCCCCAGCCCTTACACCGCTGCCTTTTTTTTTTCTTCCAATTCTTCTGTAGGAAGAGGTTTTCCAACATTTGGCCTGCCTAGACTGGACCAAATGTCAGAAAACCCCCTTCTTTTGGAAGCCCCCTTATTCCTCGTGGATAGAGGAATATAGGGGTGACTGAAAGAGCATGTTTTAGGTTGCTTCATGTCTCAAGAGATCAGTTACTTACCCCAGATCGATTTGTACATGAAAGACTATGCTTGTTTGAGTTTCAGTCTGTGAATCAAAAAGTGACAGAGATAGAGTAATCTGTCACGTTTGAATGTCGTCTTAGGAGTGAGCCATGTCCACTCCAGGGAGCTTTTTGTATCTTATCTCCAGCTGTTTTAAGAGTCCAGACTTGCCAAGAGATGAAAAATCTTCATGTTAGCTATTTTTATTTGCCTCTTCCAACATTCAAACCAATGGGGTAAAGCCTTTTGCATGGACTTTTCTATGGTAGAATGAAACAATTAAAACTTTTTTGTTCTGTGATCACCCATTGAATTTTGACAGGCCTCCTGAATGTGTGTGTGGGGGGGGGGGGGAGAGGGGGGAAGAAGGAGGGAGCGCTTCTTCCTATTTTAGTTAACAGGTTGAGAGCAGGCATTCTTTCATTTATTAAAAAAAAAGGCATATTTTACGCTAAAGCATGGAATACAGACATTTTTAGTAACATTAGTGCGTGCAGCAACGTGTAATCATTTTATAGACTTGTAAAGATGTATTTAGTCTCCAACCACCTATCTTGAAGAACATTAACATATAGGTGAGCTGGACTGGTTTCTAGCTATGAATTTGTCAGTGGTCAGCTTATGCTACAGACTGCAATATCTGGAGGCTATGTCTACATTACAGGGTTTCTCCAGGATACCAAAGGTATCCTGGAAGAACGCCACCACGTCCAGGGAATGCGTCTCCTCTTCTGCTTTTTTTTGCGGAAGAGCAGATGCGCTCTTTTGGAAGCCCTGTCTTCCTCTTTCCACAAGGAAGAAGAGGTCTTCTGAAAGAGGAGACTTTTCCGAAAATTTGCCCAGTGTAGACAGGCCAAATTTTGTAAAAGACTCTTCAGAAATAACTATCAGAAAAAGGTACACAAATTGTGTACCTTTTTCCAATAGATCAGTGTAGTCTAGACATAGCCAGAGTAATTTGCTTTCAGTAAGACTAGTTGAAGTAAAAAAGAAAAAAAATTAGAAATGACTACTGGCTTAGCATGGAGGATACAATTACACCTCAGCAACATTGTGTTACTGAAATTGTGAGACAGTTACTTTTTCTGGCTGTGTCGTGTCATCAAAGGATGAATGAAACAGTTATACAAAACAGCTATAAAATATTGAAACAAAACATGGTAAGACTACTTCACTTTTTCTGGGGTCATGTGTTCTCTTGATTTAAAAAAAATTACAATTACTTTATGGTTACATTTGCACTATATGCCACTGGTGACATGGCTGCTCCCTGCATTGAAAAAGGAGGCTGTATCCAAGTGTGCAGCTGTCGTCAGTTGAAAATGGTTGTACAGATGGGAGGATCCCTGCTTTCCCACTCTTTCCCTGCTGTGGGGAGTGGCTCCAGCAGTGGAATTGCTCATACCTTCACCTCTACTCCCCCACCCCCAATAATTTTCCTTCAGTAGGGAAGAGCTTCTGCAGAAAGGGAGGCATAACTTGGGCAAGTAGAGAGCATGTTGGATGTACTTGTGTACATACCCACACTCTTCAGGCATATCTTTGTTTGCCTAAGCGTTGCCTCACTTGCTATACTGTAATTTATATCTCTCTTTTTGTGGCTAAGTAGGTAGATTCTTTAAATGCCACCAAAAGAAGTGTGTGGTGTTCATGTACTCTAAGAGAACTACAAAAATTTAAAAAGCTAGGTCCTGAAAATGGATGTGTGTGCTTATAGGACAGATGCAAAGTTTCTTTGTTCTGTTGTGAGGAATAGGCCTCTTGTATCTTAATTAAAAGACTTAATTGGATAAATCATCTTAGTCTCTTCTCCTTCATCCCCCAGGAGATGTTCCACAGACCTCAAAATATCATCCTACTTAAGTATCTTTGTTTCCAATTTATACACACATTGAAATCCTGATGTTATGATATCGCTCCTTTAGGAGCTCAAGAGCAGAACATAAAGAGCTCTATAAAACATTGTCTCTTTCTTTCTCCTTCCTTGTGCCTCCCATTAGAAATTGAATGGGCTGCCCCTGCAAGAACTAGAACAGAGTTTAAAAAAGAGCTAGATAAATTAATGGAGGTTAGGTCCATAAAAGGCTATTAGACCGGGGGTAAGGAATGGTGCCCTGGCCTCCGTTTGTCAAAGGCTGGAGAAGAATGGCAGGAGATAAATTTCTTGATCATTGTCTTTGGTCCACCCCCCCGGGGCACCTGGGACTGGCCACTGTCGGCAGACAGGATACTGGGCTAGATGGACCTTTGGTCTGACTCAGTATGGCCTTTCTTATGTTGTTATGCAACAGCTGTATTCGTTCCCAGTTGAAGAACTGAGAATAAAACCTGAACTGATATAAATCCTCAGAAACCTCTAAATAGTAATGCTTGATTTTACATATGCTGGCATGGAATAGCAAATGCAGGTACAGAAAACCAGTACATCAAAGCTTACTCACTTAATTTTTTAGAAGTGTTTAGTTGTATTTGATTGTACATTGAACTTAGTTATGTGCCATAAAGGAAAAAGAACATGTTTACCCATTTGTATTTCTCACAATATATTCTTTACATTAGCCAGTGTTTTCAAACTTGAATGACAAAGGGTTGGTGCATAGTGTAGATAGCAGTCTAAGTAATTTGATTATAATTTTTAGTGACGCTGAAACCCTGCAGCTCCCATTGACTTCACTGGGAACTGACGATGATTAGCATTTCTGAAAACCAGGTCACTTTATTCAGGTGCTGAAGTTTACCCATTCAAGTGGAAATTCTCAAAGGTCATCTGTATCTTGAATTTTCACTCAGAAATTTGGAAATTTTGGCGCTTATGTTTAGGTGGCAGAACAAGGAGCAATGGTCTCAAGTTGTGGTGGGAGAGGTCCAGGTTGGCTATTAGGAAAAACTATTTCACTAGGAGGGTGGTGAAGCACTGGAATGGGTTACCTAGGGAAGTAGTGGAGTCTCCATCCCTAGAGGGGTTAAGTCTCGGCTTGACAAAGCCCTGGCCGGGTTGATTTAGTTGGAATTGGTCCTGCCTAGAGCAGGGGGCTGGACTTGATGACCTTCTGAGGTCTCTTCCAGTTCTATGATTCTAGGTGACCTGCTTATAGAAATAAAATATATAACACTTGACTGTGCGACATGAGGCTATCATTGTGCAGGTTTTCTGTAATTTATTCCTGACAGATTTGCTGAATTCCTGGTCATCTCTAGTACTTAACTTTGTTAGATAGGTAAACAAAATATGATTGGTGTTATCCTTAGCATCATTCTAAAACATGGAAGAGTAGATTTCATGTTCAGGTTGGTGAACTTTCTTCATATTTCTGCAAGGAAGACAATTATGTTAGTTTTTTGTCACACAGTTTTAGCTTTGCATATAATTTTATTGTTTGATCTTTAAATGTCTCTCTCTTCTTCAGAGAGACTAGGAAATCTGGGTTACTTTTTGAAGACATTTTCCAGCTAAATATAAAAAAAGCTTTTTTTTTTTTTTTTTTTTTTTTTTTTTAAAAATGGGTCCAACGGTGACACTTCTTGTAATGCAGTATAAGGTTAGCTGTATTGGTCCCATGATATTAGACTAGACAGATCAGATGTTGGAGAAAATACCTTCTATTTATTCTTGGGGGAATTTTTCACTTTCTGTTTACTTTTGGAGGAACTATGCATATGCAGAATTAATATTTATTTGCTCCCCCCTCAGAAAAATGACTTTCTGACAGGGAAGCAAAGGGCAGTTGCAAGAGCAGTCATGCACCTTTTTCTAGCAGTTCAGTTACATTGTTTCAGGACCCCAGAGCAGCTGACCAAGAGGTAAATCACCACAGAACTGGGGACACCATCCTATGCTGAGCTGGAATCAGCTGCTAGTTGTGACTGGGCTGGAGGCAGGAGAGGACAGAGCTTTCTCTTAACCTACAAAGAGTGGCTGGGCTGTGTCAGACCACCCCCAGCTGCAGTATCCTTCCTTTCTTCCTTCCCCCATTACTCCTCAGCTGTAGGTAGAATATTCACTATATGGGGAGCTCTTCCTTGATCCACCCAATCCCTGTGCATCTAGATAAAAAACCTTTAACCCTATCCCATTGATCTGGCATCTGGAGCCCCCCTTCCCCTCCTCTCATACCCAAACCACTGAACTCCCAACACTGAACTCATTTCACTCAAACTCCCACTCTGTGCCTCAACATTCCCCTACACCACCCTCACATGCAAAACCTTATGACTCTGATCCCCTTATTGGAGCAACTTCGGAAGCTGATCCAATAAAAGGTATTATTGCACCCATCCTGTCTCATATCTTGTCACAGTTCATGAAATGAAACTGTAAACTACAAGGCTGTAAAACACAACACACAAAACCTCCAGGGTTCAAAGTTTTATGATATAACCATTATTTATAACCACTGAAATGTCCTGAAGTGTTGTTTGTAAGTTAAGTAGTGCAGTTTGGATAGCATAATAAATGTTTTGTAACAAATGTGCTTGATAATCTTGATAGGAAAGGCAGCAATCTTGCAGTGAATATTAAGTTAGTATAAAATATATAAAATGCAGATCAAATAAAATCTAGTTAAATTACTTTGTTGATGAGCCAGGAATCTAGTTGTGGTGACATTGTTTAACACAGTCTATTCATTATAAACGTATGCTTTTAAGATATCTTGTTTGAGATCTATTTGCTAATGCCATATGTGGATAGATGTAATATACCAGATTTGAATTTTATTTACTTAACAGGTTTTGGGGCTTGTCCAAAATATGAGTGTTTTCCAGTGTCCAAAATGTAAACATGAAACCCATATTTTCGGAGCAAATGGTGTAAGAGATCTAGCAAAAACTCTTGGACTGGATGTTTTAGGTAAGAATACTAACATAATTTTTGTTTTTGATGGACAGATTAATGAAATGCATAAGGAAAGTTCTGCTTGGAAAAAAAAGAGTGTGACTGCACTGCTGTGTTACAATATCAAATGTTACAATGGTCAAACAGAAAAAATCGGTGCAGTAACCATCTTAAATTATTATCATTACAATTTTTGTGCTGTCAATAATTTTTGAGTTTTTTTTTCCTTTTAATGGAATGCTGGCTAGATTTGGTAGTTTGTGTTGAATATGATTAATATTTTCATATAAGGACCATAAGTGAGGAGAGCAAGTGTCTGGATCTTGGAAATCTTGACTGTTTTCTAGACTGTAAATTCTTAAGAACATGGACTGTTCTGATATCTATGTATTATACAGCATGCAACATATAATATTATTTGTCAAATTATATCATTGTTAAATAATAAAGTGTACTGTTCATTGTGGTGAAATTTAGTAACACGTATGAATTGATGTTTAGGACCTAAACTCTTACTAATGAAGTGACAGTTCAGTTGACTCTATTAAGAACAGGAGTATGTTTTTTTTATATATGTGGGAAATCTTTGTAATTTGAAAAGCAGTTCATTACACCCATTATTTTTGTATCTGCATGTAGAATATTTAATTGTTGTGTTTTGCTTGGCAAGAAAGTACTTCACATTTTGTTTGAATCACTCACACTCGTTGTCCGAGGTCAGTTATATTTACACTGACAGAGTTTAATTGTGATTAGATCACTTCAATTATGTATTTAATTGCTAGATGGGATTTCAGGAATAAACAGGATTGCAAAATGTGGTTTCAAAAGAAAATTTATCTTAACTCATAAGTAACTCAAAATAAAAATCTTTGACATATTATTGATTTAATGTGGAATACATATAATTTTAAAATGTGGATTAATTGTTTGCTATTTTTCAAAAAGGTATGTTTAAACCTGAGAGATCAGGAAGACATTATAAAATATAAAAGCATATTGAAGTTGGTCAATGGGATAATTGTACATGCTAATGATGTGTACCCAAGTGTTACTGTAATTATGTCAATAATATTCCACAGCTTATCATTAAAATGAACCAGGGAGTTCATTTTAAATCTGCATGAAGACATCAAGGTTTGATACAAATTTAAAATGGGAATGGAATTGAAGGCACACATTTAGGGTCTTTTGATGGTGTGGTGGAAGCATTTCACATGAATATCAGAGTCAAAGTGGGTTGCTTCAGCCCTGGGTTACACAGGTGGGTGCAAATCTTTCATCAGCAGTGTACAAGCAGTGCAGAGTAATGCTTGTTCAGCCATTGGTCCCCATACGTGACTTTTGTTGCTCCCACAATGGGCATAGTTGGCCAGGGAGGGGAAACCAGGGTGGAGCCAAGGAATTTGTTGTCCAGGGATGACAAGGTTTGAAGAGGAGTGGATACAAATATACTTTTCCTAGCCTCCCCATATATAGCATGAATATATTGCTGTAAAAGACAAAGGTAGTTTATATTGTACATAGAAGCATAGGAATTACCATACAGGTTCAAACCAGTATATGTCCTGTCTCCAACAATGGCCAGTACCAAATGTTTCAAAGGAAGAAAACCTGCAACAGTCAGTTATGAAGTAATCTGCCCATAGGGAATATCTCCTTCGAATGTCCAATAGTTAGAATTTGACTTGTGACCAAAAGTTCTAAGGGTCTATAGCCATGGTGTATAACATGCTAGCCATGTGCAGCATTTGGCTGGTTGGTTACTGATTTAGAACTGTGTTGACACAACGGGTTTATATTATAGTGTACTTTCTAAAGCTCTTGGGTGTGTTTTAGTTTATAATTAAAAATGTGGCCCCTCTTGTTAGCCGTATAAATGTCTGTTCCTCTTTTGAATCCTCCTAAGCCCTTGGCCTCAAGTTCATGTTTACACTGCAATAAAACCTGGTTTGCCCTATGTTAGCTGACTCAGTCTCTTGATGCAGTTGACATGGACCAACCAAGGATATTCTATTAGGGTATATCTACACCTCATGCTTATTTCAGGATACTTCCAGTATCCTGAAATAGTTATTTAGTGTCTTGACATCACACCTGTTATTTCAAAATAACAGATGCTCTGTTCCGACGTCCCTGTACACCTTGTTCCACAAGGATTAAGGGACATTTAGGAATAGCGGTTGATTTAGAAATTTCTTCATCTTCTCATTAAAGGAACCAGTCCAAATCTTGTCATTTTTCAGATAAGAGATAATCTATCACTAATTATCCCCAATTCTCGGATCTTTCTCTTTCACTACTTGTTTTTTAAAAGTAGCGACACGAATGAGATTGTACTGTTGATTTTTATAAGGAAACATAATTTCTGTATTATTCTCCATTCTGTCCTATTTCTTGTATATTCTAACATTTTTATTTGTGTCCATATTGAACAAAGGTCTTGAGCTGCCTACACAATACCAGGGCTTTTTCTTTGATTGATGCAATTAGTTGTTCAAATTATTGCCTCCAATTCATGCATTTGTGAATTAACCCCAACACTGAATGTCATAATATTGTCCATTCATCTGTTGTGAAGCAAACCTGCAGCCAAACCAGGGCTGTTCACATAGCTGTCCTTCTAACAGATTATAAAATTAGTGCTCAGAGAGACAAATTTCTGGGTAATCCTGTTGGCATATATTGACAATGTGCTCCTCATGGCCCAGAACCCAGGTGCCCTGGAGGATAAATATTGATACACATTGATGACTTCATCATATGAATTCATGGGAAAGAGGCCTTTGACTTCTAGCATTTCAACAATTTCTATCCCACCATCAATCTTAGCCTGGATCAGTCCACACAAGAGATCCATTTCCTGGACACTTCAGTACAAATAAATGATGGCCACATAAACACACCCTCTATCAGAAATCTACTGACAGTTATTCTTACCTAAATGCCTTTAGCTTCCATCTAGGACACAGCACATGATCCATTGTCTACAGCCAAGCCCCAAGATACAACTTTATCTGCTCCAGACCCTCAGACAGAGACAAACAGCTACACCCGTGGTCCCCAACACGGTGCCCGCGGGCGCCATGGCGCCCGTGGGGGCATTTCAATGCGCCCGCCAGGTGCTCGGGGCTGGCCTGTCCCCGGGCACGTGGCGCACAGGCACTTGCGGGGGGAGTGCCGGGCGTGCGGGACTCGCCGGCGGGGGGGGGGGGGAGCGCCGGCCCCGGGCGCCCGGCACTCGGCGGCGGCGGAGGGGAGAGGAGCGCTGGCCCCAGGCGCGCGGCACTCGGCGGCGGCGGTGGGGAGAGGAGCGCCGGTCCCGGGCGTGCGACACTCGGCGGTGGAGGGGGGGGGGGGAGTGCCGGCCCCGGGCGCGCGGCACTCGGCGGGAGGGGGAGGGGGGAAGCGCCGGCCCCGGGCGCGCGGCCCTTGGAGGGGGCCCCGCCCCCAGGCGCGCGGCTATGGGGGGCCCCGCCCCCAGGCACGCAGCTGGGGGGGGCCCGCCCCCAGGCGCGTGGCAAGGGGGGGCCGCCCCCGGGCGCGCTAGTGTCCCCGCCCCCTGGCGCCCGGCGGGCAAACGGCCACGCTCCCTGGCGCCCGACAACCTCAAAAGGTTGGGGACCACTGAGCTACACGATCTTTTATCAAGCATTCTTAAAGCTTTCACTTAGGGACGTGGAAAAAATGGATTTATAGAGCCAGATAACTTCTTAGAAGTCACCTACTACAGGGAAGGCTCAATGAAGATAATAACAGACTGGTTATCACCTGCATCCACCAGCTAAAATCCCTCCAGCACATCATTGACAATGTGCAACCTATCCTGGAAAGTGATCCCTTGGGAGACAGGCCAGTCCTCTCCTACAGACAACTTCCCCAACCTGAAGTAAATCCTTTCCAACAGCAACACACCACACCTCAGATAGATACCCAGGAACCAATACCTGAAACCAACGCTGTTGCCAGCTCTGTCAACATATCTATATAAGAGACCCTTATCACACGACCTAACCACATAAGCCACACCATCGGGGTCATTCACCTGCACGTCTATTAACGCGATATATGCCATCATGTGGCAATGCCCTTCTGCCGTGTATCTTGGATAGGCTCTGCTCTGAAGGATAAATGGACACAAATAAGACATCAAGAAAGGTAGCGTGCATGCACCAGCAGGAGAGCAGTTGAACCTCTGTGGATACTCACTAATAGATTTAAAAGTAGCCATCCTTCTACAAAAATCTCCAAAACCAGACTACAAAGAGCAACAGTAGAGCTGCAATTCATTTACAAATTTAGCTCAATCAAATTAGGATTGAATAAGGACTCAGCATGGTTATCTCACTAGAAAGCCTCTGACAGGTGATCCTGAATGGTTTGGCCAGGAATCATAGAATCATAGAATGCTAGGACTTGTCTTATTCCTTTATTCTGATCATCTGGCTTCAACCTGTGGCTAGCATCTGGACTCTGGCTATCAATCCTGATCTTTGTTCTGACCATGGCCTGTCCACAGATCTTGAATCTAGTGCTATCCTTAGCCCAGTCCCAATCTGAAGTCTGCTTTGACCTCCCTCCAGTCACTAAGCCTGACAACAGGGAGGCAGCATCTGACACCTAACTTGGAAGACTCTGATGTTTCTGCATCTTCAGTTTTGACTAACCAAATAATTTTATGTCACCTGTAAATTTTGCAACCTCACTGCTCGCTCGCTCCCTTGTATATCAGTGATTAATATGTTAGACCATGCTGGTGCTAGTTAGAGATGTCAGCGTGTAGATGACTACACGATTAACTGATAAGCCTGGGCTTATCGGTTAATCTTGTAGACTCCCACGTGGTGGGGGTGGAGGAGCAGAAACGAGTGCCCATGAGAAGCTGGCTTAATAGGCAGCTCCCCACAAGCATCGGATCTGCCTGCTCCCAACCCCCCTGTGCTGCTGCCTCTAATAGAGAGGTAGCAGCATGGAGGGTGAGGGGAGTAGGCGGGAGCTGATATGTGGGAAGTCAGCTTACAAGCAGGCTCCCCGCGTGTGCTGGCTCTGCAGACCCACATGCCACCCCTTACTGCCTCCTACAAAGGAAGCAGGGTCGGGAATAGGCAGGAGCAGGTGCTGGGGGGAGCTGGCTTAAAAGCCGGTTCCTCCCAGCACCAGGTCCGCGATGCTGCCTCCCCTGCTCCTGGCTCTATCAGAGGCAGCAGCATGGCGGGGGGGTGGGGCGGGTGGGCTGGGAGGCTGCTGCAAAGCAGCCTCTGTCCGCAGTGGCCTGGGCTTGCATGGGCAGAGACTGCTCTGCAGCAGCATCCCCTGTCTGTGCGGGGTCCTAGCTTCCTGCTGCCACCTGGCGCTGCTGCCTCTGATAGGAGTGGAGCCAGGAGTGCACGGGACTGCTGGCCCTGTCTCCAGAGTCGTGTAACTGTGAATAGTCATGTAACTGTTAAAATTTAATGACGTTACACTATTCACACTATCTATCATCCCTAGTGCTAGTGTAGAACGTTATGACACTCTATTGTTACATTTTATCATGATGAAAATTTGCCCTTTCTTTTTTGTGTCAGACATTTTCTGATCCATTACTTTGACGAACACACTATGAGTACTTGAATTTTCTAGTAGCTTCTTTTGAGAAACTTTCTTAAAGGACTTTAAAGTTCAAATAAAGTATACCAATCCATTTCCTGTCATTGACTTCTGTATTAACACATTCAGTTAACTTTAACAGATTGAATTATTTTAAATTTCTAACAGATTTTGCTATGCAAAAGCTATGCTGGTTATACCCTAATAAAGTGATTGCCTAGATCTCTTAAAATTCAATTTTCAGTTGTTTAAATTTACCAGATGCATAAGTCTGGCTTATTGATCTGTAATATCCCAGATCACTTCTAACCTCTTTTTTTAAAACACAAAACAATTGCTACTGTTCAATCCCCTGGTACCAGTATTTTTTTTTAAAACAATAAGTTTGTGTGTTTTTGCTAGCAGCTCAGCAGCTTCATTGTTAGAGGGTGAACTCTTGGACATATACCATCTGGACTGAATGGACTTGTTGCTTTTATGAGCTTGTTCTAGCCCTTCTTTTTTTTTTTTTAATAACCTCAGTCTCTCATAGTGTCTCACTGTTATTTCCGATAGAGTCGGTCACGGATGGATATGCTGTGTAGTGATGAATACTGTTAAAAAATCATTTAGTTTTGCAGCAATATTCTTTTTATCCTTAATTGTTTTTGTAAATCACCCTGGGCACTTTTCTGCATCTTTAGGCACCTATCTACCTGTGTAAATGTGGCCCTTAATCTTTTTGAGAACAGGAGGAGATGGCAGCCATTTTGAAAAAGGGGAGTTATTTGTATCATTCTATTGCTGCTGGAGCAGTATACTTTATTTGTGAAAATTGATTTCAAAAAATTGCACTGAATCCTTTTAAAAAAAAAAAAGCCTTCAAGAATGTGGCCTATGAACAAGAAAACAGTAATGTTTAGTAACATGGGACTTTGGTGAATCTGTATTAGTCCAATATTAAGAGCATTCAGGACAAAGAAAAGATTTGACCTGCAATGGTAAGCTTCTTAAAGTCCCAATTTTTAATTACATTTAGCGCACACAAAAATTAATGGATGTACTTAAATTCTCGCAGAATTAAGTCTGTGCAAAAAATTGAAGTACTGAGCAATTGTGGGGAGGATAGATTGTAGTATAACAGAGGTTACAGCTCTTCCTTAAGTGCAGAATTCAATTCAAGGAGTCAACACCTATGCTTCCAAGATATTTTTTTCTTTTGTGGACTTTTTTTACTAGCATCCTCTAAATTTTTTTTAAAATCCTCTTTCAAAGTTCAGTGCAAGATTTGAATTTCTTTCTCTAATGAAGTTAAGCTTAAAAAGTTACTTTGGTCACTGTAACATAGTGGCTCAACTGCAGTACTTCTTGGACCAACTCTTGCATGTTCCTGACATCCAAGGCTTTGACTATACCCGCACTTGCATCTGTTTAACAAGAAGTTTCTAAACTTATATGTGAACATTTGTTTCAGTTTAGCAATTTTTTTCTTTTAATCTTAATCTGGTGTTAAAGTAACACACTTCCTAATCAAATTAAGAGCACCTCTATCAGTTTAATTAAACTGATTTAAAAAAACACTTTTAGTTAAATCAGTGAAATTTCTGAGTGCAGACAAGGCCTGAATGAAGAGTAGACAGTCCTCCAGCATGGTAGAAATGCCATATTGGCAAATCATCAGTTTTTAACTGTGCATTTCATCTCATAGGCAGTATTTGTGTTGGGATAAATAATTATAGAATTTTAAAAAGCTAACATTTAGTGCTGGAAAATATTTCACAATTAAATGAAAATATCCAATGGGTCGATAAGTGATTTTTCCTTCAGAACAGTTGTTTCTTTTACAACAGTTCTCTGATGATTCCAAATATAGTTAGTTATAGACTGTGTTGAATATATAGCTTGCACTTAATTAAATCAATGGCCTAATAAGGACTAGAGCACATTTTGTTGAGCAATAAACTGTGCTATCGTTTGGATATTAATTAAAATCTCAAAACACTGTTGAAATACAAAATTAAAAAAAAGATGTTATATAGTATGTTATTGTGGCACCCAAAGAACAAGTGTTTTTTATTATGTACCTATTCAAAATGTTTGGACCATAGAAATGTCTCCTCTTGAACTTTTCTGCGTCTTCAGCAAGCAAGGATGTTAACTTCCTGTCATAACAAATTACTGCAAAGCAATCTGCTCTTTTTCCAGAAAGTGAATATATTAGAAATATATTCAGTACTAATGATTGTGGACATGTGGAACTCTGCTGCAGCTAATTTTCATTTTAAATGCTAATTTTTTTAGATTAAGTAATTCAAAGAATATCCTGAACTGGATTTTTATTTCAAGTAGCTTCAGGGCTAGATTAATGAAATGTACTTATGAAATATTAAATTTTCACATAAATGCGTTTTGGTATTTTTAATACAGGAGATGTTCCATTGCATTTGCATATAAGAGAGACATGTGATGCTGGCCAGCCTATTGTTGTGTCTCAGCCTCAAAGTGACATGGTAAGTTTAGTGCTATGCACTTAAAGAACAATAGCATAAACAAATAACACAACAAAAATGAAACATGGGAAAGGGAGGAGAGAAGAGTCTCTGTTATTTTCAGAAGGGGAAACCTTCTTGTTAACATAAGGAAATAAATTCTGAAAATTGATTTAATCTATGTATGTTTGTTGTATATTACTTTGGAACATGTGGTTTTCCCTTGCTGTCTTTTTCTCCTCGTGAACATTTTTGTTTAATTAGTCTGAACCATAATCTCAAAAAGACTCAGTCCAGATGCTTGCATGCTATGAAGAGGAAGGGTCAGTGTCAGGCCACATGAGATTTAACTATTAACATAGGTCTTTTAAAACAAGCTGTTAATCCTTTGGTAGTTTAGCCATGAAAGGATCAAAGGGGAAGGATAGTTCTTCTGAAAGATCTGTGGAGCTAGAACCTGCACATTAATAAAACCGAGAATATTGTCAGTAGGAAGCGGAGGCATTTGTATAAGAGAGGAAATTGAGTGGGTTTTTTTTCCGAATTCACCATAACTTTTTATTGCCAAAAGAAACTTTGGGTCTGTTGAGAGGGTGGGACTAAAACAGGCTTGACTTTCTAGAAAAGTAGTTTTGTGCATAAGGTATTGTCATACATGTTGACAATATAGTAATTTTCTGCCTAGTACATCTTTCCCTACCGAGTGTCTGTCTCCTGTATTTGGATGGGAAGCTCCTAAAGGCAGGGATTGTCTACTATCGCATTTGTATAGTGCCTGTCACAATTAGGGATGTGTATGGGTAACTGGTTAACCAGCTATCGGTTAATGTTAATCAGTGCCCCGCTGCCCAGGGGCTGTACTCCACTTGGTCATTTACCCAGTTAAACGTTAGGTTAACCCAGCATTTAACAAGTTAACTGATTAATTGGAATTTTACATCCCTAATCACAACAGCGCTCTTCTCATATGGAGACCAATATTGTGGAGATTATTAGTAGCAAAGTCCAAATATTGTTGTACTAGTTAATTTTAAGAGAAAAGTTGGATCAGAATACCGTATAGACTACTAATGGAATGCAATACCTTCTCTAGTCTATGATAAAAGCTGTACCACTATTGATCACAGATCATTGTTGATCTGTAAAATGACTGGGTGATGTTCTGTCAGTAGATGAGTCTTCAGTCTCCAATCATCAAGCTGGCACCTTTCCCATTAAAAGAAATACAGTAAAATTTTGTAGATGGACTGTGTGCGTTTGTTTCTCATCTGGCTACTAAATCTTGCCCATCCTTGTATTGTTAATGGCATTAAGGTGGAGTCAGGGGAAATAAGTATATTCCATTATCGACATCAAGTTAAATGTGAATATATAAATTTTTAACAAATACTGTGCCTCAGTAGAGGAAAACTTGTTTTACTCTTTCTTATTGTCTTGGTAAGATAATCACTTCCCCTGACAAAGAAGTAAAAAGTCACTAATCTCTATGTGCAATTTAAAATTGCCTTTCTGTCCCCTGGCATGTTCGCATTTGAATGAAAGAGAACTTCTATGTCTGTTATTTCTTTCTTTAAAAATATAAAATTCACAGCACATAAATGATGGTGAGAGAGTTTCGATGAGGTCAGATTCTGATCTTTAATACATGACATCCATCACCATGTTTCTCAAATGAACTAAAGTTGCAGTTATTCATGTATGAAAAAAACATATTTTTTAGATAGAGGACAATATGAATTGCACTGTTGAAATTATCTCCCCTCTTGTCCTTAAATTTAGAAATATTAAAAAATCTGTTTTGCTTTCCTTAGTTAACATATATCAATGAAATAGTATTATAGAGCTGAAATAGGAGATAGCTGGGAAGAAACATGGGCTATAGGGAGGGTATGTCTACACAGCAAAGTTATTTCGAAATAACAGCCGTTATTTCGAAATAACTTTACCAGCGTCTACACAGCTAAACCACTATTTCAAAATTAAATCAAAATAGCAGAGAGCTTATTTCGAAATTGGTAAACCTCATTCCACAAGGAATAGCGCCAATTTTGAAATTGCTATTTAAAAATAAGTGCTGTGTAACCGCTTATTTCAAAATAGGGGGCCTTCAGCCCTTCCCAGGGTGCCCTGGTGGTCACTCTGGGCACAACAAAGAAAATTCCTCTCCCTCCCCCACACCCCGGAGCCTTTAAAGGGGTAGACTCTGGCCACAGTCCCTGTGCCAGCTCCAAACCTGCCAGCTCAGAGCCAGAAGTTGCTGCACCTGACCCAGTGGCCCCAACATGAGCCAGGCAGCCAGTGCTAGCCTGCCCTCCACTACTCCCCAGGACCAGTTTGCTAGCTCCCAGGAGCCTGCCAGGGGCCAGAAAAGGTGGGCCCCTGCCTGGTCCAGTGTGGAGATCAGGGACCTAATTCAGGTTTGGAGGGATGCCTGCAACGTCCATGATCTCCGTACTAAACAGAGGAACACAACCGTCTACAAGCGGATGGCTGCCAGCCTGGCCACCAAAGGCCACATGTGAACCCAGGAGCAGGTTCACATGAAAATAAAGGAGCTGCGGCAGGTGTATGCCAGAGCCACAGGGAGAAACTCCCAACCAGGGGCAGACCCAGACTCCTGTCCCTATTTTGATGCTGTGGACTGCATTCTGGGGGGCAGGATGGTCCGTGCCCCCCAGGTGGTCATTGACCCTGGGGCAGAGCTAGCTGCCTCCTTCTGCTCCAGCCCCTGCTGCCTCCCCAGCTACTGCTCCTCCTCCTACTCCTTTTCCGCCTCCCACTTCTTCCTCTACCCTACCCATGCCCTCAGTCCACCGAGGCTCCCACACCCACAGTGCTGGGAGAGAGTTGGGCCTGCGAGACCCCCACACCTGAGCCCTGAGCTTCTCCCCCTTCCTCCCCTTGCCTCCCCCTGCCAGCTCCCTCCTCCCAGATTTCCCCCTCCCTTCTCCCACCCTCCCTTCTCCCCTTTCCCACCTTCTTTCCCCAGTTTCACTTCAGTTTCATTCCCCCACCCCACCCCAGTTTTGTTCAATAAAGAGGCTTTGTTGTAATGAACACGTGTCTTTTATTGTACAGCAGGAAGGGGGCTTAGGGAGGGGTAAGTAGAAGGACTTGAGGGAGGAATGAGGCACGAGCCTCCAGTGGGGCACACCAGGGAGACTGCTACTGCTGCAGAAGATGCTGCCAAGCTCGCAGCAACACGTCCAGGAGAAGCACCAGAGTGCCCAGGAGCAGCTCCAGCTCCATGCTGCAGAGTGCTGTGGTGTCTTAGTGAGGGCAACCAGAGCACACAGAGAAAAAAATTCTTTGCTGTCCCTCAGCGAGATAGTCAAGCAAGCAGGGAAACCTTAGAACCGGTTGTCCGGAGGGGGCCCTTTAAGCACAGGTCTCAGATACCTTGTGTGGCTGCTGCCGGTGGCTAACTCCTGACCTGATGCCCTGCCAGAACCAGTTCCGGCCAGCCTTAAATGCGATTCAGCATCCTATCAGTGTGGACGTGCTATTTCGAAATGCATTTTGTGTCTAGATGTGTTATTTCAAAATAAGCTATTTCGAAATAACACTGTAGTGTAGACATACCCCAGAGAGTGACTAAGTCCTCAGGAACCAATGTGATGAGTTTAACTGTCACCTTTAGGTTCTGTTAAGGCTAGAATAAAAGATAAATAATACCCACACCTGTGATGAAGGTGTAGAAAGTTTGTAGGGTCCAGCCCTGTCAGTCATGTCAATGAGAGAATAAGGGCTTATAGGAAGTTCTCAGCAGTTGCTTGGTGGTTCTGTAAGAGAGCAGCTGAGGTGGGGATGGTGGGCTCTGTAGCTCCTAAAGGAGACCCCTGGAAGCCTTCAAGGAAGCTTCCATTTGCCAGTCCCCCAGCCCTGTGCTTACAAGAAGATCCTGGTGTATATTGGCCAGGTAAGACAAGTTCAGCAAGCTGATAAGGTGTCTGATGTTGCTATCTTTGATCCCTTTCAGTGCTAGAGAATCTGAGAACACACAAAAGAAACTAGAGGTCAAAAGAGGCTGCCATTGACCCAACTCTCCCACACTCTTATCAGTTCTACCACTCCCCCAAAAAGAGAAAACTGTAGGGAATGTTGGTGCCTTTGAAAATTGGGATGCCAGGACACCAATAGTAGGAACAGATCAATCCCATGGCACCCTTTTGTCAAAGTTTGTGAAGGTAAAGGTTTAGAAATCAGAAATCCTGCTCCTGGGGAGGCTTCACTGCAGACTGTGCAATATAAAGCTTATTTATACTGCAGAGCCCGCAATGTGTGTAACCACTAAGATTTTCAGTAGTTTTTAACCGACTTTTTACATACCTAATTTGTATTGGCAATATATTTTCTGTGTAGTGCATGTTTCTGATGTAAATAATGGGATTGCTCATGCTTTGTCTCAATTTTGGGATGGCAGATTACCAGCCAAGACCCAGAGCTGGTGCCTCAGTTTGCGGAACCATGGCTTCTGATAACCTTAGGTTGACGGGGAAAAAACATTGCCTCCAAAGACATGAAGAGTTTGTAAGGCTGATTTGTTGAATTCATAGATTAGCATTAAGGAAGCCTCCAGCATGTTTAGATCATCCAAGCTTCACACGGCGCATTATGCGGTGCCTTTGGTGTATTGTAGGTTGGCATCATCTATCAGATTGGGTCACCTTTAGAGGTGGTCAAATAACTGATATTTTGGCTTGTCCAGCATACCGAAAAATCAAAATATATTCATAAGATTCTGAAACTGACAGAAAACTTTTTTTTCAGCATAAACAAAGTAAGAAAGGGAAAGTGTGTTGATCCATCCATCCATGTCGCTTTAAAACTGTAGGCCGACACTTGCTTGGGATGTGATAGACTTAGGTTGGAATCCCTGCTAGATATTGCCCTTTCTCAAGTGAGAATCCTAACCCCCAGACTATAGGCTATTTTGGGGTGTTTCACTCTGCCTGTCTTGTTGAAGCTATTCCATTGTGTATAAATATTCATTGAGCCAGTGAGAATGAGTGAGAATAGCTCTATAGGCTAGTGATTAATGCACTCACCTGGGAGGTAGGACATGTGGATTTACATCTTACCTGCTTGATTAATTAGAGAGATTTGACTTTAGATCTACAATCCTGTTGCATGCTGGCAGGATTTACTAACACATGTAGAAAATTCTTACTAAGGAAGCTTTTGAAAGGATGGTCCTGAGGAGGAGGAGGCAGGATACATTGCATAACCATACAGAATTTGTTTCAGTAATGGGAAGTTTAACCTACAATGGGATGCTTGTGGCTGTTTTTAAAGCTATATTTGTTAGTGCTGTTTTCAGTGCCTTTACAGTTAAGGAGGGTGTGCTGGCATCAAGAAGACAGCTTGAGAGTGCATTGTAATTGGTAGATATGCAACTTTAATGAGGACCAGTGCCTTGCAAATGTAGGTGTTTATTATCCTAGCAGTCCAGAAAAGAGACCATAGAAGAGCTAAGTGAATGCATGTATGAACAGTAATCTCCATCAGAAGAGCTTGTGATAGCCATATGGGTGCAGAAGCAAGGCCCTCTATCCATGGCCTTGGTAACTATTGACTAGGTACCATTTACTGCGGTAATGGAGAAGACATTGGGATCCCAATCTGTCAAATTTTGGTAGCACTTTAAAGACTAACAAAACACATAGATGGTATCATGAACTTTCGTGGGCACAGCCCAGTTCTTCAGATGACCGGAGTCTTGGATGTCCGGAACAAAAAATAAATAGGGAAGGAAGCAAAGGGAGGAGGGGGATGGGAGGAAGAGAGGCAGTGGGTATATAACTGTCAAAGGGAAAGCTGAGCATTATGTAACAGGCAAAATTGATAGTCTGTAAGCACCTAAAGACTGGATAGTTAAAAGAAGCAGATAAGAACCATTAATAGGCAATTAGAGAGGAAGAGTACTAACACCAGATTCTACACAGACAAAGAACCAGTGGCACCTTCATTGTTTGTCTGATTGATAATGTTCCAGCCATCCTTGATCTCTTTCTGACCAGTGGAATGAAAATTAAACTTGTGAGTGAACTGTAGTTCCAACCCTTCCCTGTGTATTTGGCTTGTGGAATTGGTCTGTAACAAAACAGAAACTTGAGGATCTCTTAATGAGTGACCAGGCAGATTATAGTGGTCACCATCAGGTTTCTGTATGTTCTCTTTACGGATATCTGATCTGTGTCCATTGATTCTTTCCCGTAGGGACTGTCCAGTTTGTCCAATATATATTGCAGCGGGGCATTGCTGGTATTTGATGGCATAGGTCACATTACTGGATGTGCAGTTAAATGAGCCTCTGATTTGGTGGCGTATGTGATTGGCTCCAGTTATGAATTTGCTTGTATAACTATATGGGCAGAGTTGGCACCGGGGCTGATTGCAGGGCTGGGTTCCTGGATGCTTATTAGGTAGCTGTGTAGCATGGTTCCCAGAAATAATTTTTCAGGTTGGGGGGTTGTCTGTAAGCGAGAATAGTCCTTTCCCCCAAGGCCTCTGAGAGTGAGGGGTCATTTTCCAAGGTAGGTTGTAGATTGTGGATAATGCGTTGGAGGGGTTTAAGTTGTGGACTCTAGGTAATGACAACTGGAATTCTGTTACTTTTTCTTTTGGGTCTTGTAGTAGTTCATGTCTGAATACCTTTTTGGCCCTGACAATTATTTTTTTGCATTTTTCCAGGTGGGTATTTCAGTTTTAGGAATGCTCTATATAGCTCCTATAGGTGTTTGTAGCTTTACTGCTCAGCTTTCCCTTTGATATTTAAAAAAAACTACTGCCTCTTCCCTCCCACCCATTTTTTTCCTCTTTCTCCCGCCCCCGTTCATGTGATTGAACTTATTAAATATGATGGAATGCCCTTGTTGGACAGAGGGTCTGGCATTCGGCTTGGAGATTTTAGGAACTGTATTAGGCATGAAATACTTAACAGACTGTAGGATGAAGGTGTAACCACACTAATTGCTGGCACCCCTAATGTGACAGTGCAGATAGAGGCTAAAAAAAGTCAACTCCCAGAGGTAAATGAAACTTGGGATATAGCTAATAGCTGTTGTCTGAAAGGAGAGGGGTAGACCTGAAGTCTTTTCAGATTAAGGTCTGCTTTGGCACTCTTTCCCTTTGTGGGGGAGGGCATGAGGACTGTAAATTGATCAGGGTAAATTAAAGGTGGTCCAGTTTGAGTATATGGTGGGAGTTTGTAATTCTGCAGTGGACCCAGTTAAATGCCTAAGATGTGAGCCAAGGTAGGTAGGTAGTGCCCCTCTCCATTGTTAAGCTAGTAAAATTGTGGCCAGCTGATCAGATTGACCCTTGTGTGTGACTTTCATTTACACATAAGTCAGACACGCAGGAAATTTCACTCCTTTGCCCAAAGAAAACCCTCTATACTTAGCACCCAGTTCTACCGATTCAGGAAAATTGTTGCCATTTATCTGCTCACCATCCCTGCATCTCCCCAAAGAGTGACTGTGGTTAGTTAACAAAATCTAAAGCTGGAATTCCACTTTTCAATCTGACAGTATTTTATGCCAGTTTACGAGGTGTGTGTGTGTGTGTGTTGTTTGTAGGTCGAGTGACAACTCCTCAACACTCTTCACATGCAGTTGTACTATTTAGGTTCCACTTACACACTCTCCCTTAATGTTTTCAAGGCATTTTTATACCTTTTTATGCTCTTTTCCCCTCAGCTCCACAAAGCAAAAGGAGGAAGTTTCATAAAGATGGACGGACTATAAACTTAATTCCTATTAGAGAGCCTACAAACAACAAATGATGAACTATAATTTCTAAATTACAATAATATTGTATTAATATGAAAGTGGTTGTGATATATAAGAACTCAAAATCACGTTTCTCTCTCCATGCCATTTCCACCCCAAAAAAGAAAAAAACTTCTGTTTTGGTTGAAAGCCATCTTCTGTTGCTTAGTAATGATAGAGTAAACAGTTGAACTCATCAGTATTATTCAAGTCTATAGATGGCACATTAAAAAGATCATGAATAGGAGAAAAAGTTCAATGTATGTAAAGTTGATTTTGTGTAATGAAGGGAGTATTGATAATTTGAGATCCTATTTAGACCTTTCCCACATGTTGTTTGTGTTACTGCCATTTTATTAACCTTGGATAAAAGACTGAATTGCTCACCGATCTAAAAAATTCACCTTTTTAATGCCTTCAGAAAAAACAAGTTTAGGTCAAATCACCTAATTAAACTATTCTCTAACCTTGATGTAGGAAATTTAAAACTGAAATGTGTTGTTAAAAAGTGACCTACAGTTTTAAGTTTCAGTCAGAGCTGTGAGCTTTGTATCTGTGTTCTGCACAAACTTTCTGGCCACCCTATAAATCAGTTGCAGCTGGAGCAGCTCAAATGAAGCCAAAATGTTAGAGTTTAGAACCAGATCCTTTTGCTCAGAGTTGGGTTATTAATAAACAGAAGATGGGGGAAAAAAGCTCAGGATAAAACAAAACACTGCCTTTATTGGCTGCCATGGAGAGCTCAACACTTGAGCTTCCATTATCTTGAGATTTTCCCATTTGCTGCCAGCCCCTGTATAAGAGGCTGGGGCTTTCCGTCTGCATTCCGAGTTAGGTCTGTCAATGGGGCCGCCAAGGTTGCGAAGTCCGGCATGAACCGCCGATAGTAGCTGGCGAGTCCTAAAAATTGTCAAACCTGCTGTTTCATAGTTGGGGCTGGGTAACTCCGCAGGGCCTCGATTTTACCTATCTGCGGATGGATTTTGACCCCCCCCCCACCCGTGTATCCTAGGTATGAGACTTCCCATTGGCCGAAGTGACATTTGGCAGGGTTGGCAGTCAACCCGGCGTTCCGTAATGAGGATAATACTGCTTCTATTTGTTGCAAATGCTCGGACCACGTTGTGCTATATATGATTATGTCGTCCATATATGCCGCCGCGTACGACACATGGGGCTGGAGTACTCGGTCCATCAGCCGCTGGAACGTTGCGGCGGCCCCGGGGAGCCTGAAGGGCATCCTTCTAAACTGGTACTGGTTCTTTGTCCATTCCAGCGGGCTCACTAAGTCCATTGCTATCCTCTGGAACGGGACATCCACTCGGGATTAGTGGGGCTTTGGGCACCCGCTCCATCCTCTGGCATTCGGGACAGGAGTCGCAGAAGTCCTTCACCGTACGATAGACACCGGGCCAATAAAATCTTGGGAGCAAGCAGCGCACGTTTTTTTCGTACCCTGGGTGCCTTGCCCAGGGATTACTGTGGGCCAGCTCCATCAACTGCCGGTGGTATTTGCCTGGTACTACCAGCTGGGAAATTACCTCGCCGTCCTCCCGCCCCTTGTTAATTCTGTAGAGGCGGTCGCCCTGAACCTCAAAGTGGGGGTAGGGTGTGTCCCCTCCGGTGGCCCCCTCTGCGCCCGCCTCCCCGGACACGTTTTCCCAGGCCCGCTGCAGGAGGGGGTCTTCCCTCTGTTCACGTACAAAGTCGGGGGGCCATTCTTCCTCCGCACAGACCTGGTCCTCTCCTCATGCTCCCTCCGCCTCCCCTGACGTGGCCCCCACAGGGCCTGTGGCCAAGACATCCTTCCGCCCTTGCCATTTGCGGAGGGCTTGTTCAAACCCTCGCCAGTCTCGTCCGAAGAGGACGGGGTACACTAGCCCAGGGACAAGGGCTACGTAGGCCCACCCCTCTAAGGCTCCGTCCCTCAGGCGTACCCACGTTGTGGGGTATGACTCTATCCGCCCATGGACGCATTGCACGAGCACGGGAGGTCCCTGAGGCCCCCCTTTCTGCACTAGGTCGGCCCGCACCCAGGTCTGGCCGCACCCTGAGACTACTAGGGCAGTGACTGCCCGGCCTTCCACTTCTACCTTCCTTAGTATCCTCCCGGCCGGCGGTGCCCCCTCCTCGCTTTGCCCCGCCATTACCTGGCTATAGGAGCAGTCCATATATGGGCAGTCTCGCTTGAAGTGCCCCTCCTGGCCACATTGGAAGCATGTTCCGCTGGAGATCTGCGATGCGGGTGGGCTACCCCTCCCGGGTTGGTGGTTGTGGTGTGGAGATGTCCTTCACGGGCCTACTCCATACAGGGGCTAAACGGCGTACCCCGCCTTTCCCTGGGCTGGGGGGACCTGCCAGGTTCTGGGTTTCCCCTTGCCGAGGGGGAGGTCGTGTTCCTCTCCCTACCCCCACAGGGTGTTCCTTCCGGGGCCCGCTCACTTCCCCACCCCCTTCGGCTGCTAGATAGTCTTCCATTAGAACTACTGCGTTGCCCAGTGACGAGGGGCGGTGCCGCCGCACCCACCGCTGCCCTTCCCCTGGCAGGATGTGAATAAACTGTTCCATCACCACCTTCTCCGCCACCTGGGGCCCCGTTTGCTGGTCTGGTTCCAACCTGCGCCAGCCCGCCTCTTTGAGCCGTTGGGCCACCGCCCGTGGACGAGCCCCGGGAGGATATTTTTCCTGCCGGAAGCGTTGCCGAAACGTTTCCGGTGTGACCCCTAACTGGTCTAGGATAGCCTCTTTTACTTTAAAATAATGTAGGGCGTCTCGCGGATCTAGACTCCGGTACGCCAGCTGGGCTGGACCCCGTGAGGTACGGAGCTAGCAGCGTGGCCCAATGCTGCTCTGGCCACCAGGCGGCAGTGGCCACCCTTTCAAAAGTGACCAGAAATGCCTCCGGATCATCCGAGGGGCCCATTTTGGTCAGCCGCACAGGGAGTTGGGCCAGCCCCCCCCCCTTCCGCCTCTTCCCCCGCCCGGGTGCCAGGGTTTGGCCCCTGCCCAAGCTCCCCCATTGTCTCACCCAGTGGTCCTGTTGTGCTTGAAACTGCTCTGTCACGTCCCTCAGGAGCTGCGCCTGCTGGTCCCGTTGTTGGGCGGCCAGTTGCTGGATAAGGGCTGTCTGTTGCTGTTGGTGGTGGTGCTGGTTGTCCTATAGCCATTTGAATACCTCGGCCTCCTCCATCATCCCGGGGATTGGCGTCTCCTGTCTACTCGGCGAGTCAGCTCGTTCCGACTTGCTCCTCGGCCTCCTCTTTCTTTTCGCTTTTTCCAGGGGTTTTTTTTTTGGGGGGGGGGGGTGTATGTGCAAGTATCTGTGGGGGGGGGGGATTCAAAAGAATGCCCACATTCTCCACCACGTGTAATGAAGGTGACTGTCCCACCACCGAAGCCCGCTGTTGGCTAGGGGACTTTAAATTCCTCACCAATGAGGATAGGGGGATCCGGGCCCGCCCTCTCTCCCAGGCCCCAACCCAGGGCCCTAAGGACAGGATCACCCTGTCCTGCCCTGCTGGCGGGGTGGTTGCCCGAAACTCACCAGCACACCGGCTCCTTGCCCTGCCCTGGGCTACTTCCTATCCTCGTTCTGTATCCAGTCTCGCCGGCTCTGACCCTCTGTGTCCCTCTTGCCAGTCCTCCTCTTAGTCACCTCCGCCCGTCCCGTCTCCTATCTGGGGGGATTCCCTCTCTCTCTGCTGCTTCCATGCCCTTCGCCTGCCCCCACTCTGCTCTGGACCCACCTCAACTTAAAGTGCCCGCTCCGGCGTCTCGACATCATCTCGTTGGCTGCCGCGTGCGTCGGCCCCGCCCCCTCCCCGTCCGTCTGCTGGCAACGGACCTTCCGTGCCAGCCCTACCACCGTTTCTTAGCTGGGCAGTGGTGGCGGAGCACACGCCGCACGTCCCCCTTGCACTTCGGGCGGCCCCTAGGAGCGTGAGGGCAACCGCAGGGTCAGTGCGGGGTGGGTCCGCATCCGCGGTGTGGAGGCGGCCCGCTCCGTCACAGTGAGGTACAAAGGGAAACTGAACTCCGTAGTTTTGTGGACCTCCCGAATGATACAGGGCTGGGTAAACCCCTTTCTTTTTTCCATCCAGTCTTTTCCCTGAGTGTAAATGAGGAAGTGAGTGGGGAGGTGGGTGGAAGCAGGAACTCAGGCCCACCCTCTACTCTGGGTTCCAGCCTAGGGCACTGTAAAAGCCAGCTGTCTGTAAAAGTCTGCAACTCCAGCTGCAAGATAATTACAAAATGCCTGGGCTACTTCCCCCTTACATGCTCTTCCTCCTAGCATCTGCCTGTGCCTGCTCCACCCAGATCCTCTGTAGCTTCTTTTGTCTTCTCAGCTCTCCACATGCTAACTGCAGAGAAGCTCTTTTGTCTCACTTAACTCTAGAAGCCCACTTAATTAATTCTGGGTGCTTAACTGCCTGATTGATTCTGCCAGGTTCCTGCTGGCTCTGGACTAGCTCCTGCCAGTTCACACTGGGAACAGAAATGTACTCAATCTAAGGTTAATATATTTCCCTTCCATTGCTCTCTTGTACCCCTTCAGCCTGACCCTGTCACAGGACCTCATTTAAAAGATCCAGGTCATACATATGGCTCCCATGTCCCCATCATTATTTGCCATTCTTTCTATCTGTGTCCTTCACAAATTTTATCAGCAGTAATTTTTTATATTTCTTTCCAGATGGTTGACAAAAATGTTGACTAGTACCAATACTGTAGAACTCCACTAGAAATGCCCCTGTTCAGTGCTGTTTCCCCATTGACAACTGTTTTTTAAGATCTCTTAGTCTTCCCCACGCAGTCCTCAGTGCTGCCCGGAGCATGCTGCCCAGTGCTTGGGCAGGAATTTAAAGGGTTCTAGACTCTGGTTGCTGTCCCAGTAGCAGCAGCAGCTTCTGGGAGCTCTGGGCCCTCTTGTATTGCCAGGCCATGGAACAGTTGCCTCCTCGGTGGGGCTGATGAGACCCAAAACAGAGTTATCTTATGTTGGGTGTGATACCTTCTGTGTTAGAAATTTTATCATCTATCATTTTTAGAAAATCTATTGCTCTTTTATGATTGGCTCCATGAGACCTCCAGCATATGTCTCCTAAATTGAAGACTTCCATCACTACACCGTTTTACTTTCTACACATTGCAGATACATGTGGAAAGATTAAGTCATCTTGTTCACTGATTTGACTTAGTGGTCAATAACAGGACTGCAGCTATATACACCCACCTGGGCTTTGTTAGTTTGCACATTGATTGATATGCATTAGAGACACTGCGGCTCTGAGGCCATGTCTACACTAGGAAGCTTTCAAAATTAGTAAAGTCACCGTAAATCCTAATTTAGCAAATTCAAACTAGTGTGTCCACACTATGGGGAAGCGTCGGAATTAGTCTGAGGCAGGCTGTGTTAATGTGGCTGTGCTATCTCGCACTTGGAGCCCCAAGAAGCACTAGGAAGTAATTAGTTCAGTTTACTCTGGGGAGTAATTATTTCAAAAAAATTATGGGCGTGGTAGTGTGGATGCTCTGCTTATAAACTGGACCATTGAGGGGAGGGGTTATTTCAAAATAAAGTCCCAGTATAGAGTTAGTTATCAGTAACTCTAAAATAGGTAACAATGTTAATATAAAATGCCACTCTCCTTTTTTGTCTTTCCTGAACAGTTACAACCAGTGATTTCAATCATGTGAGTCATTCTACTGAATTTCAGTAATGCCATTTACATCAAATTTCTTCTCATCAGTAAGAATTCCCTGACCGTGCAATATATAAGTATTGAAAAACGTCTTCTCTTCACAGTCTCATTCACATGATTAGCAGAGAGATGCCCTCTCCCTGTGTAAGAAAATGATCTCTAGAAAAATCCTGCTGTTGGACACATTCTTGCTTTGGTTGCACAAATGAAGTGTCTATTTTGTTTACAGAAAAAGGGGGAGGGGAAGCTACTGAAAATCTTGTGTGGGAAAATCTTCGTTTGCTTTTTTTTACCTTGACCAGGCTCCAAAACACTCAGTTTGAAAAATTAGTTGGGTTTCAAGGCCTTGAAAATTATACATCACAGCCTGCAAAGGAATACATAGTTGACCTTTATTGGGACACTGTGGCCTGTCTCTTCCCTCCTCCTGTTCTGGAAGTAGAAACACCATTTCTGCAGTGCATTGAGTTTTATATGCATATTGTGCATAAGTTGGAGCAGAATTGCTCCTAACCTTTTATACATTTTTTTTTTTTGAGAAGCAAAGGTTTAACTATTGTGGTGCCGCAGTGGAACTTTATTATTCTGATAGCTTATATCTAACATAAAAGATCTTAAGTTCATGACATACCTCCTCTTTGTGCTTCTTAGTGAACAGAAGTTTTTTTAATACATTTTAATTTCATTCTGTTTCACTTAGTGATAGCAGATTGCTTCTAACTACTTTGTGGAAAATTAATTTATTAAAACTTTGGTTTGTGGGGTTACATCATAATTATATGCAAAATAATGTATCATAACTGTGCTGTCTCCATACTTCTGTACTGTATTTTGGGGATTATAAAGGTTAGTTGTGCTGGCTGGTTTTGGTGATAATTAAACTACCCTAAATCATTCTCTGGTTAAAGATCTCAACACTTTATTCAGTAAAGTAAACATTTTTATTGCATGTATCATTCTAAATAGAAAACAAATCAGTAAATATTGAATCTAATAATTTGGAATTTTATTTTTTAAAATAGCTTATTGTTTTAAATGAAATAATTGTATAAATGGGATAAGCTTATCACACTAGTGTAGACTATATTCTATAAATGTGTTGAAGAATGTCAAGAAACTCATAGCGCAAGAGTTACATCCTATATGGTAGGAATGATTAAACAGAAGTAAAGTTTTTAGACTCTCTTACAGAGTTTTTTCAGTTAACTATTTGTTACCTTAATTTAGCACTGCTTTATAAGTGCACAAATTGGTAGATGAATGGCTGTAGAGAAGTCTGCTAATGTTCCATATAGTTGCATTATCCAGTTTCATTACACAGTACTCATAGAAACTATGTCGACAGAATGGGTGTATGGAGGAAATATGCGATGGCAATGGTACTAGCCTTCTGAAAAAAATGTAAATTATAATTATATTATTAGAACTATAGGTAGTCCCCGGGTTACGTACAAGATAGGGACTGTAGGTTTGTTCTTAAGTTGAATCTGTATGTAAGTCGGAACTGGCGTCCAGATTCAGCCGCTGCTGAAACTGATCAGTTTCAACAGCGGCTGAATCTGGACGCCAGTTCTGACTTACATACAGATTCAACTTAAGAACCCCAGGCTCCGCCACTTTGCTCTGCTTTGCTCCCCGTCCCCCTGGTCCAGGGGGACAGGGAGCAAAGCAGAGCAAAGCAGCGGAGCACGCGGGCAGCCCTGTCCGCTGCCCTCATGTTCCGCCACTTTGCTTCCTCTCCCTGGTCTGCTGGAGACCAGAGAGAGGGAGGGCCCCGTTCGTAACTGCGGATCTGACGTAAGTCGGATCCATGTAACTCGGGGACTGCCTGTATATTTTTGGATCTCTTTCATAGGCAGTGTTAATATTTTAAATTGCTTTCAGAAGAAAAAACTGCTCCCGAGCTAAACTGAAGAATAGGAAATATTGTTGTTCATCCTGGTAGTTATTATTAAACAAGTCAGCATTGTCAGCACATTGCTACTGCATTTGAGGCTGATGATGCAAAGATTTGGGCAAGTGATAACTTTCCTCTTGTAAGCTTCAAAGGGATAGCCGAGTTAGTCTGTAACTGGCAAAACTTAAAAAACAACAAATTGTCTTGCAGCACTTTAGAGACTAACAAAAAATGTAGATTAGTGGTTCCCAATCTTGGGTCCGTGGGCATCTGGGGATCCGCGAAAAAAAAAAAGATAAATAAAAATGATCATAGAAAATAAGTTGTAAATAAATTGTAAAGTTACAATCAATTATTATTTTAAAATTAAATATCTTCTAATGTTATTAATTGCGGTCTGAAAATCTATGTTGTGGCGCCTTTGTGTGACAAAATGATCACGATAGTTAGAAACATACAAGCGTTAGCCATATGTTCAACATGAGTCTGTGGCTGAAATCAGGCTCGCTGAAGAGAAAGGAGACCGATGAGCGTAGTGAAGCATCCACAAGTGGAATGTCTAATTGAACAGAAACGAAAAGTAAAGGAAAAGTGAGAAAATACTTTGCTGAGTACTAGAACTGTGGCTAGAATTGGCTTTGATGGGGGTACATGAACAGTTTGGAGGAGGGATAGGGGGGTCCACATTAGTGAAAAGGTTGGGAACCACTGATGTAGATGGTATCATGAGCTTTTGTGGGCACGATCCACTTCTTCTCTTCACTGAGATTGTTTATATGAATAAAGTTATTCATGTGCCTTTTTCTTTATAGCACTGGGACCTATCATTTGTTCAGTTACGATTATATTCTATGTACCTTGTACTGTTTATAAAGGTCTTGATCTTACATTCCTTAAGTACCTCAAACTTGAGGGCCAGTCTATGGATACCTGAACACTTAGGTCACAAGAGGTATACTTGATATCATGGTGGTAAAGTGGGGCTGGCAATGGCAGAAAGGATGGAGAAGCTGAGAGTAAGTTCCAGGAATGGGAAGCATGTTGGTGGTGGGAAGATGGATGTCAGGGAGAGTAACATACTGTTGATCCTTCTAGTGATATCTTTATTTTCTAACAAAACAGGCAAGATGTCTGCAAAATTCCCATTATAGTGGAGTGTAGGGTGGGCCAGAAAACATGTTCATTGTGAAAAAATTAAGAGGTTACTTGATCACTGCCTGTAAGTATCTAAATGGGGAGAAGATAGTTAAGTAGCAGAGATCTCTCTGCTAGAAGACAAAGGCATAAGAAGATCCAGTGGCTTGAAGAATTCAAAGCGGAAATAAGATGCAGATTTTAAATAGTCAAGGTAAAATCTCTAGAACAATTTACCAAGATGTCTGATAGGTTCTCTGTTGTTTGAAATCTTTAAACCAAGGCTGAACATCTTTCTAAAAGATATGCTATACTTCAGCTAGCAATTATTGAACCTCATACAGGGATTTCTGAGTCCAGCTCTGTGGTCTGTGCTATGCTAGAGGTCAGACTGTCTGTTCTTCTGGACTTAGATATGCTATACTTCAGCTAGCAATTATTGAACCTCATACAGGGATTTCTGAGTCCAGCTCTGTGGTCTGTGCTATGCTAGAGGTCAGACTGTCGGTTCTTCTGGACTTAGTCATCTATCTGTGACCACTTTCTTGTCAGTTAATGAACCTGACTCTGTTGGCTTTTAAATTTTTTAATGGAAAAGGACCTTGGTATATATAATAAGACCGTCTCCATTTTATCCCTACTGACTCTATGTAAGATTCTTCTGAGTGCACCGCAGTTTATAAGGATGTCATTCACTCGGCTTTTTGGTATTTTATTTATTTATCTGAAATTTGAAATTGTGTACGCAGCACCTCACCTAACTTGACAGGACAGAGGATCTTGAGAATAACATTTTTCTGCCAGAGATGAAAGAATTCTCACAGTAAACTATGTGTTTCCTGGAAGAACACAAGCACTGCCTGCTGGGCAGGGTACATTGCTCAACTGAATTTTTGGATGGAATTTTTAAAAATTACTATGTTTGGACTTGAATTTTCCTTGATGCTTTATAGCATTTAAGTTTTAGTTATGATTTTATTTCAATAACAAAAAGACAACATTGAAACTGAAATACTTCTCTGAATGTTTGTGCAAGAACATTGACGTTTTTACATTTCTTATGCTTTCAGGTAGAAAACACAAATTGATGGATATTTTATTTTTGTTTTTACAGGCTAAAGCCTATCTAAGGATAGCTAATGAAATAGTAAAGAGATTGCCGCCAACTCCAGCATGAAGTGCCCATCTCTAGTACCTGTGATTAGAACTTAACAATGAAGACCTTGATGGTATCAGCAGTAGGGGAACAAGCAGAAATACATAAATTTTAATTATATATTGTATTTGTAAGAAAATTGTTTAAAAGTTAATTTCCTGAGTTTAAAAGTATTTTATTTTATATTTGTCATGACATTATCATTGGGTTACATTCAATGGATTGAAAGATTCAGAAGAAAACTGGGATGGTACCTGAAATTTTTATTTAGTCACCTGCAGCTGATTTTTAATATCTTTGAACAACAAGAACGAAATGCATCATTCAGCAATGCATTTCCCTCCGTTTTAGGATGGAGGATTGGTCTATGGAAACTCCAGTCCTAGTATATAATGTGCCATCTTCATCCAGGAAGAGAGATTCAAAAGTGAACCACAGCGTTTTGAGGATTATAATTGGTGCCACACAACTGCATAAAAAATAAGGGCCTCTGCAATTCGTGCTACTTCATGTATGTTTTTATTCAGGCCTCTTGTCAAATTACAAACATGACCTTAAACTGGGCAAACCATCAAAGATTTCATTAGCAAACTGAAAACTACGCAACTGCCCTATATTTGTGTGCATTTACAACTCAGCATAAAAAACAATATGATATGTATACATATACAGTAATGATTTTTCCTAGTGGATCAAAAGCAAGTTTCTTCCCTATTGGTTTGTATCAGGTTAAGAGATAATTTCCTGCTTATGGAATAATGAACTAAGCAAATTTACTTGCCTGCTTTTTATGATGTTGAACCCAGATAGAAAAGAAGAAAACTAGGTAAAAACAAGGTCTTCTTGTAAACCACAGATCATATTTGAATTCAGTTTGCCAAAGGAAATAAATGACAAAAATAAATTAATGTCATGACTGCTTATAGGAATGTGTTCCCAAATCAAAGTAACTATAAAGAATCTGAATATGTAAATTAAAGATATTTTATTGTGTTCTGTGATTTTTATTTTTCTGTTGGGGTGTGTGATTTTTATGGATTTAAAAGCACATGATTCTGTGGCACAGGCTTTCATATACAAATAGAAGTTTGCATGTATATTTAAACTACTCAAATATGTATCCTTACAGATGTTTTGCCTTTTACTTCACTGTGGCCCTTAGTTTATGCCATTTTTCCTGGTGCTTTTTCTCCTCTTGAAATGATCTGACATAAAATGGAATTTGACATTCTTAGAGCCTTAAAAGATGGACACTTACAATGTAAGCTAAAGAATTTTTCATGCGTTATTCATTGAATCTCAGACTTTAGTAAATGTAAATTTACTAAATTAGTGGACTTTAGTAAATTGTAACTTAGCTTTTCTTTATGTATTTGAAAAAAGTGCAGAGAAGTAAAATCACAGTTGATCTGTTTCAGTAGCTATGTCAATTCTAGCTTTTGGATGTACCTTTGATTCAAACACAAACCCAATCATTTGCAATTGTCTAGTAATATAGTTCATAAAAATTAAACCTTTAAAATGTGCTTCCTCTTGTTACTTCATTGATAACTGTTAGCCTTGTTGGTTTGGTAAGAAGTTTGATCTCTGCATAGGCATTTCTGTCACACCCACCATAGTAGTATTATTTTATCTACATATGTTTATGTTTATAATAATTTTTATGGCTGTCATCCCCATAGTACAGTGGGACATTAACTCTCAGAAGCTTGATTTTCTAAAACTGTTTTAAACTTTAAAAAAATTCTATATCAGGTTTGCCAAATTTAGTATTCAAAATTAGCATTCTCAAGTTTGTGAGTTACTACTGCCATTTCTAGTTGAGGACTAGGATTGGATAGGGAATCAGAATTAAGTTAAAAAGCTAGTTTTTCTTTCCTGACTCTTGACATACCGGGTAGGTCTGAGGGATCAAGTTAGTTTTTATAATGTGTGGGGGTTTTTTTTTTTTAAAGAAAATACTCGGTTTTACTCTTGCTGCTGTTAAGCCATCTTTAATTCTGTTCTGTTAACTACATTTTACCCCAGTGTACTGGGAAAACTCATAAACATAGTATCTAACAGAATATGCAAAATTATTTTAATTAAATGCCTTCATGGAAGGATTGCCCTGTGCATATTTGTAAATTCTGTTTAATGTTGACTGTAGTGGGTGAAACTAGATTTTTTTTTTTAATAAAGAGTGGCATCAACGGTTTAAAAAACTGATAATGCACAAAGTGACTTGTGAAGCATACTTGCAAAGCATAAGGGAAACCATATGCAAAACTAAACTGAAATCAAAACAAATTTGCATTACATGCCTCATTGTCACTAATGGATAAAAGAATCTTCTTCCTATTTCTGTCTCTACAAATGAATCCAAGTATATGTTGAGCCACAACTATAGTTTTTATATTATGTAGATACTTGCACATATTTCTTTGACTTTACATATTGATGATTAGTCTGGAACGCTGCTGAAATTACTGTACATTGAACCATGGTAATTCACATGAGATTAGGGATTAATTACTAAAGTTTGAGTATTAGTGAAAGGCTACATCGGAAAGGCAGTATTTTGACCATAAAACAATATACAGTAAAACTCCAAGAGTCCAGCATCCACTTGTACGGCACTCCCGATAGTCCGGCATCAAAATGGCAAGAGCCTAGTGAGTGAGCTTCTGGAAAATACGAGTCACAAGGCAGCAGCGGCAGCAGCTGAACCAAGCGAAACCGGATGTGACTAAGTCAGTCTGCCACTGGCATTATGTGACGCTTGACAGTGCTTGTGCTACAATAAAAAGGACTAAAACCACTTTATATACAGTATATAATGTGTATGTATGTATTTTTGTGTGTGTGTGTGTGTGTGTGTGTGTGTGTGTGTGTATATGTATATATATATATATATATATATATATATAAAAAATCTTATAGTACCTCCTGATAGTCCGATAATCCGGCACCACCAGGTCCCAAAGGTTCCAGATTATTGGAAGTCTACTGTATATGGTAAATTAAGGACATACCATAAAATACATTTTGTTCGTTATCCTCTCCACAGTAGTTTGCTTTCAACTATAATATTTGATGTTTTATAAGCGCTGGAACAGGTTTCTAGGGTGGTTGTAAAATCCTAGTGTCACGGTCTTACCTGCCACATTCCTGATGCTTTGGTGTGCCCTGCCCTCTGAAGCTGTGCTTTCAGAAGAGAGGGGTGTGAATTCAGACCTTGAGAGGTTGCAGTATTAGGGTTGCCAAATACTTTCATAAAAAATACCGAACATGGTGGGGAAAAAAAGGAGGGGGGAACCAAACTTGTTGAGCAAAAATAAATAAATAAAATGGGGGCCAAAGTTGTTGAGCCAAAGAAAAATCCCCACAAACCCTGTGCTAAACCAAACGGTTCACTGCTCCTTTAAGTCCCTGCTCTCCACCTGCTCCCGCCAGATGCAGCATCCAAGAAAAACAGAAAATATCAGACATTTTACATGTCCAGTATTTTCTGGATTTTTTACCGAACAGAGGCCACAAATACCGTACTGTCCGGGCCAATTCTGGAAACTTAGCAACAGGTTAGCCAATCTGGGATGCCTGTTTCCGCAACCTGGAAATAGTAAGACTTGATCCTCTAATAGCTAGGGTGGCAGAGAGTAGGCAGAAGCCTATCAGGGCCTAGCAGGCTGGCTGGCTGCTTCTGTTGGGGGGTCAGTTAAGTGTGAATCCAGAACAGTGGAAGGTGGGTCTTCTTTGTCTTAGCCCTGAAAGCCTGGTCTGTCTGTCAGCCTTATTCTGAATTTAACTTTATGTTCAAGTTAGTAAAAGACTTTTAATTACTTTGTGAAACATAAGGCCCAGGTGTGCCATATTGTGTTGAAGTTAATTAGCTGGTGGAATATGGGAGTTTGTTTTGCAAGATGCTCCACTTGCTCAGGTGAGCCATGATACCTCATCAGTGCTGCTTCTTCAGAACAGGTTAGACAAACACCTGTCTGGAATGGTCAAAGTCTACTTAATCCTGCCTCAGCATGTGGGGATGATGTATCTCTTGAGGTCTTTTCCAGCCCTAAATTTTTGAGATTCTGTAATGTATTAGGACATATTTTGTAAAAGTAATGGAGTTAGCAGTAGGACATCTCACTAAAGTACTATATAGTTAAAACTTTGATTTAAAAAAAACCTTAACCTATTTCAGATATTTTGTTTCCTATATGCAACCAAGTTCATGGTCCATCCATTTAAGTTAATGACTCAGCTCCCATTGATTTCAGTGGGTCAGGATCGAGAACCAAGTTTACCATCCTTCTCACTAAGTAGGGCAATAATCCCACTGAAGCCTGTCAGTAATTCACAGTAAGGATCTTAGTGATTTTAGGCACTTAGGTGGAATATGGGGGATCAGTGAATTAGTGCCAGAATTAATTAATTTTTAATGAACATTTAAAAAAATGATAGTACATAAAAGTCGGGGCCCCATTTTATTAGATCAGCGGTTTTCATAATTTTTGTTTGCAGAGTCCCCCAAAATTTCCAAAGAATGTACAGATCTCTTTGAAAGTCTTGAATATAGTCTGCAGGCCCCTGTGGGCCTGTGGACTACAGATGTAAAACCACTGTACTATAGTGTTTAACTTTTTGTGGGCCCCTTGAATACAAGTTTGTTGACCCCTAGGCTCTACAGACCACCAGTTGAAAATCATTGTGCTACGTATTGTACGAAGTATGGCAAAGAAACAGTGTCTCCTGCAAAGAACTAGAAGTATTAGACTAGCTTTATTTTCTGGATTCTGTTTTACATCCTAAAATATTTTTGTACTGAAAGAGCTTTACTCTTCCATTATTTTTACATATACAGTGGGGGTTCTCTGCTTTCTTTTAGGCAGATAGAAGGCATATGCAGCATCTCTTTCCTTATATATCTATTACTCTGTTTATGAGTATTAAACTATGCATTCATAAATAAATGGTCTGTTTTGGAATACATGAGCTTTCTAATAAGCTTTGGGGAGGGGGAGTGAACATCTGTTGCTTTTTTATGATCATTTAGAGGGCTTGTAGACCCTTCTGAAATATTTTCACTCATACCACTGGGATTTTCTAAAACTTGTGTTATTTCCTGTGGTCCAAAGATTGTTTCATTTTTCCTGTAATGAGGAGGCAGGGGGATTCCCCAACCCTGTGAATGTTTTCTGTGACTACACAGTGTTTAAGAATAAAAACCTAAGGTAGCTTTTTTTCTAAAACATTTTATGAAGATTTTCTTTGATATGTGGGTGATATACTTTTTTATTCTTCCCCCACAAGGGGAAATGTTTTTGTTTTTTCCAGTCTAATTTTGGAGAAAATGTGATGGTGTAATCTAAAAACAACTTCGGGAGGAATAAATGGCTGGCAAAACTTTTAAGATCTCTTATTCCTGAAAAAATGAGGTTTACAGAGTTCTTTCGAAAAAGGTTTTTTTTCTTAAAGAACCACGTCTAGGCTGCTTTTTTGGGGGGGAAAAAAACAAAAAAGCCTCAACCTTTTTTGAAAAAAGCAATCGGATGCAATTATGCAAATGAAGTGTGAGATTTGTAAATTGTGCTTCATTTGCATTTTCGATTTCCTTCACTTACATTCCTCCTTCAAACGAGGAATGTTGTCTAGATGCAGTGTGCTATGACTGATAGATAGGTGTGATGCTTGTAATAGAATGCAACATATTTTTATTGTAGCTCCTATTAAAAAACTGAATTAAAACAGGCGAGGCTTAAATAACCTAAATATTTCATTATTCCACAAAGTTATGCATTTTTGTGTGAGTTGATTGGGTAAAGGGAAAACACGTTAGGATGAGTTTACTTGTGGAATCAGGCTGTTCCTATGTTTCTTTCTAGAGGGGAAAAAACAATGTAAGCAGGCTTTTGTCTGTTACCTTGAGGCAACCAATTAATTACATTTTAGAATGGATTGAAGCAGTCAGAGTTAGGCTTTATAGTAACCACTTCCTGTGGGTGGATAATATGAGCCAATGGATACTTTGGAGAGTAATTTTTTGAAACAAGTGTTAAAAGGCTCAGAAAATGTGCCTCATAAGCAGCTAAACTTTGAAAACTTAGTATAATAAACCCACTTGTTTGTCAATGTAAGCACTGCTGAAATCTCTTGTAATTCCTTAATATCTTTTGCCTTTAGAAATTCTGTGAGTATGTGGTGTTTGCACATTTTATAAATGCACCTTTTATAAATGCAGTTGTAATTAGAACAGATGTTGCCACTTCAGTTCTGACTTGTTTTATCTACAGCAGTGGTGTGCAATCTTTTTCCCGGCATGACCCCCAGTAAAATTTTGGTGGAGCAAAAACAAAAAAACAAAAATAAAAGCATGGTCCCTGTTAAATGCTGCTCTGCTCGCCTGCTGCTCCTCCTACCCCCACCACGTGTACGCTGAGCCGGGGGAAAAAATGGCAGCTGGCCCGGCGCTGTGACTCCTCCTGGAAAACAGCCACAACTCTCAGATTGCACACCACTGATCTACAGTGTGAATAAATCCCTTTATTCTCTGACTGTGATTAACTAAACTATAAAGTTATTACTTTGAGGGGGGAAATAATAATACTGAATCAGAATACCCCATTCCTGTGTGGTATTTACACAGGAAATTGTAATCGTAGTCTCTATAGTGTTGCCTTTATATTTTGATGGGAGATGGGAACGTTACTGAAATGAAATGGAAGGTATTAATAAAATACCTTTTAATTAACAGGTGTGTTATTTAATGAAAAATGTCAACATTACACACTTCCAGAACAATTTATTTAATTCAAAATATTCTTGATTTTTCCGTTTTCCAAACACCATGTTTTTCACAGAAAAGGGACTGTAATGAAAACATGGAGCCAAATTGTCTGCCAATGCAGTGGATACTTCTTAGTTGACTTTAGTGGAGTTTTCCCAATTACAGCAGCGGAGAATTTGACCTCTGCAATGTACTTATAATTCAACAGCAGTAGGCATGTAAGTAAAGGGCAGAGGACTGGACTCGATGACCTCTTGAGGTCCTTTTCAGTTCTATATTCTATTATTCTTAATAGTTATATGTGGAAATCTATGGTTACAGCTACAGGAGAGCCAAAGGGGAATATGGGGGCTCTAAATAGGCATTGGCAGACATTGTACATGTTGGGGTACAGAGAAGTTTTCATGTCATTCCACAGGCCCCTGGGCAGAGTAGGGGAGCAGCTCCACATTCCCAGAAGGGGCAGAGCCTCCGGCAGAAGTGATGGGGCCAGGAGCAGCCAGGCCTCTGCATTGCCCAGAATGTACTACTGTCCCACCTTACCCAGCGCCACCTGGAGTGCACAGTGTTCCAGCAGCAATGTAAAGGGCCTGGGGCTTTGGGCACCACCGCTGCCACAGTAGCAGCAGCTGGGAGCCCCAGGCCCCTGGGCAGCCTTTGACCCCTTCTCTCCCTGTCAGCAGGCCTGAAAATTATGTCTCTAGTAGACAAAGATGGGCCATGATAAAGGAGAGTGTATCCAGTTGACAATATTGTTGGAATAAAAAAGAAAAGAAAGAAGTCATACTTTCAGTCATACAGTCACACATGCTTCAATTCCAGTATTGTAGTTGTCCACTGGTATAGGTTTGGGCTGGACTCTTGGTGCTGGGGGACAACACTGACTTGAATGGCATGTCATGGAGATAGTGGGACGGAATTGTTAATGAGATACAGTCCATTTCTGGCCAATGTGTGACAGAATATGTCCATATGTAGGAGTGTAGCGGGGGAAGCTGCCCCACTTCAGCAAGGAAGGGGCTAAAGCAGGCCTGTGGAAACTCTTCCCATCGGGGAGAGGCTCATAGGGAGCCAATCCAAGTGCGGCTTCCTGGGGCAGCACTGACTTAAGGATGTGCTCAGCAGAGCAGAGGTCGGTGGGGTACCAACTAGTGAAAGAGAAATACTTACTCCCTAGAAGAAACACCTTGGGCAGGTTCAGAGGAGCTGGAGCAAAGCTCCTGCCAATACCTCCCAGGCTAAGAAGGAGCTAGATATCTAGGGAACACTGAAGGCAGTTAAGGGGAATGAAGAAGAGCAGGACAAGGCTGATGCCAGACGATCTCTGTTGCACTGCACCTAGCCACAAGTGAAGTGTGGCCTATACAGTTGGGATGTGAAGACTAGTCACTTCCGCCCTCCCTTGCTGCCTCAAAAAGAGGCAGGGGGGAAGGGGTGCTTCAACAAGGCAGTGCTGTGTGGAACCTGGGGCTGATGCTTTGAAACACGGCATGCAGCCCAAGGCCAGGTGGGGACTCACCAACTGGCCCTGGGCTGCGCATGGGAGTCCCCAGCTGGCTCCCGGCTGCACCACGTGCAGCCTGCGGTCAGCTGACCCCGGGTTCCATGCAGCGCTGCCACTTTGAAATGCCATGGGAAGCACAGGTCTAGTGGGGGAATGCTTGAGTCTCCCTCTGGCCCCGTGCTCCCCACAGTGCCCTGAGGCTGTTACTACACTTCAAAGGTGGAGACGCCCTTATCAACTAATCGAATAGTTGATGCAAATTGCATCAACTATTTGATTATCCAATTTAATCTAAATTTAACATCCTTACTACTCGGACTGTGGCTTGCCCCTGAGGCAAGGGGCTAGACTTTGACACTGTAGTTGGCCACAGTGGCAAGTGTGTCAATGCTCATACACCCCTGAAAGAGGCAAGAAGAGAGTAGTGGCCACTGCCAGACGGCAGTGTCCTGAAGAGGAAGCCTCAGTTCAATGAGCAACCTGGGCCCAGAGCCAGAGGGTAGAGAGAGTGGAGCAGGGAACGGAGCAACAACAGATGAGAAGCCAGAAGGCAATCCACTCCAGTAAACTGAGCTACTTCCCAGTGTGACCAGCAGGAAATGCTGTGGTGGTAAGTGCACACCATTACAAAGACAGATATAAAAATCTACACTTAAAAGTCAACAATTGCAAAACATTGTGTCACAAGGTGAGCCCAAATACTGAAATGATTTCTCATTGTAGTCTAGGTAAATACTTCCACATCTCCAATTGCATAGCCCTGTGTGGCAACTAATTGTTGGTAAGTGTTGTAGCACATTGGGGTGACCACTGTAGGGGAGAGAGGTTGCAGAAGTGAAACACTATGGATATAGACTATATCAAACCTTCCACAGCATGTATTCAAATAACTCTTGTAGAGAAGATATGGATAAATTGGGTTGCTTTTTATTGGGATGGGAATATTAAATGATATTTCTCACAAAAATAAAGGAGTCATTTTGGACAGTTAACTAATTCTTACAGAGCACAAAATTACTGAAAGTTTCCCATCCCAATCAATTTTGCAATCAGCCTTGCAAAAACATTTTAAGTTCTCCATTTCTGGATTTTACTGTTATAATCCTTGATCAAATGCAAATTTGTAATACATTTGCAATTTGGGTTTTTTTGGGGAAATGTTAGTTTGGCTGTCAGATTATGTAACTTCTGAAAAACTCAGGGCCATTTTACCTTATTCAACAGAAGCATAAGAATGTTTGGCGTTTTTTTATAGGAGGAGTTTTGTAATCTTTCCAGTTGGCATGAGCTATGAAGTCCTCTGTTGTGTGGTTGGATGCAGTTATGTTGGCTAGTTCTGAGAGAATCTGTGTCTTGACATGATCAGTATTTACCTAATACTAAACTCAGCATTTTTCTCACTTTAATGTCTCTTTGTTACCTTTATCCTCACTGGCACATGAGTAATTGTGTACTCAGCAGATAAAGTGTAAAGGGCACTTGAGGAGCATGTGAATTAATTATGAAGTTAAATATAGTACAAACTACCTCTCTCCTGAGCCCAGATTTTCAGTATAGCCGATGCACGCGTCAGAATGCTAAGACCTGGCCATTTTAAGTAATGGCATAGCAACTCCGATTTTTAAAGATATGTCAGACAGTTTCCCCAGCCAAGGTGCAATAGCTCATGCTCAGAACTGAGTCTAAGATGATAAGCCACACCCTGAATGCTAATACTGTTACACTTTTAGACTGTGCACTCATATTTCCTTAACATAGGAAATGACTCATTGAAACATTTAATCTTTCCATCATGGTTTGCTCTCCCTGAAGAGTAGGAATCGGTTTGGCTTTATTATGTGTCAGTGCTTGTTATCCGTCTTTGTGCTGCTTGTGCTCAGCCTTTGTACCGCTCCATATTTATTGTATTGATTTTAAAGATTGGTGTCTAGTACTTTCTTTGTTAAAAGATAATATTCATGTGCAATGCCCTGGTTCCAAAGGCTACATAAAATGGGGAATATGATTTCTAACAATGGCAGCATAACCACATGTAATTTAACATGGTGCACAGAACTTTAATCTTCCTTTTAGTTTAAATAATGCTGAATGTATTGTAGGTGGTCTGTGTGGCCCTCTCTTGCACAAGTGTTTCCAGCTGCTGTGTAATGTGAGTAAAATATGGTACAAGGACTGGCCTTTTAATAAGGGTGCTGGGTCCTTTAACTCCAGGAACATAGGCAGTGTGGGGAGAGGCAGACACTGTAGGGAACAGAGCTCTGTGGAAACACAGAGGGTCCCCCTCCTTTCTTGCCTTGAAAGTTCGGTGTGAATGGCTGGGATACAAGGTCATCTAGGTAAGTAAGACCGATGACACACAGAGATACAGTGTGTAGTAGGCAGCAGCAGCATTCTTGTCGGACTGTGAAACTCAGTCAAGGGTACCTTGGTGGAACTTGAACTGCTCCTTTGGTTTTTCTTCATAAAAGAAGTGTAATAACTTTGACCCCCAAAGACCATGCTCTGAGTTATGAGCTACTTTGATCCCCTTTTGTGCAACATTGTAAAGTAGTAATTTGATAGTCCCCTATCATTAATATATAAACTATGCCCATAACATAAGTAGGTTTGCTATAGATGTTTCATATATACATATGTTTCATATTGCTCTTCAATCTGGTGGAAAGTGTTGTGATACTTATAAAAATATGAATGTCAGTATACTTTGGTGGCCATTACACACACTGTTAACATTCCCATGTATATAGTTTACTCTAATATCCCATGTTGTAGAATAAATAAATTTACTGGGTAACATTTAACAAACTAACACCATTTCTCACTACAGCAAACATAATAACCCCCTTCCAACTATCTACTCTACTCTTCTCCAAAAATGTGAATGGCAAATACATTTGGGATTCGTTTATTGTCTGTTAATTGCCGTATAATCTGTAAATAAATAGTTTAAAGATAAACTAATACCCTGATGTTTCCTATCCAAGACTGTGTCTACACTGGCATGAATTTCCGGAAATGCTTAAAACGGAATACTATTCCGTTTTCAGTTTTTCCGGAAAAGGAGCATCTACATTGGCAGGCTGCTTTTCCGGAAAAGCCCTTTTTCCGGAAAAGCGTCTGTGGCCAATGTAGATGCGCTTTTCCGGAAAAGAGCCCCGATCGCCATTTTCACAATTGGGGCTTTTTTCCGGAAAAGACTACCGGTCTGTCTACATTGGCCCTTTTCCGGAACAGTGTTCCGGAATAAGGACTTATGCCCGAGCGGGAGTAGAATAGTTTTTCCGGAATAGTGGCTGATTTTGTACAGTAGAGCGTCGTTGCTTTTCCGGAAATTCAAGGGCCAGTGTAGACAGCTCGCAGCTTATTCCGGAAAAGCGGCTGATTTTCCGGAATAAGTGGCCCAGTGTAGACACAGCCCACGTGTTTAGCAATATGCACATGGTAAAATGAGGACGTTCTTGCCTTTCGTGTCTTTTATTTCTCTCTTAAAGTGCCTGTTTGAGAATCTCTATATCCTTTTACAAGAAGTGGCAACCTCTGTAGGATATGACAAAATTGAATTAGTTTAACTAAGAAGCAAATAGGTGGAGAAGATTGTGCAACTGTTGCTCATAATCAGAATACTCTTTATGAGAATCCTTGTGGCCAATATTCTTTACACTGTCTCTAACTCGTATTTCCATATACTATAGTACCATAATGAGGGCAGGGCAAGCAGGGCGTTTGCCTCAGGTGCATCATAATCAGGGGTGCAAAGATGCAATAAAAATAATAAGCTGCAAAAGTGAAGAGCGCAATGCATGCTAGCCTAAGTCCCAATAAAGGTGTGTAAAGTAACTTTATTAGAATTATTTTGTCATTTTTCATATGTTCCTTCATTTATATTATTGTTGAAGAATCACATTTTATTTATTGATTGATATTTTTTAATTATCTGTGTAAAATATGTTCCTAATATTATTGAAAATATATTTTTGTTAACTTACTATACTAATTAATACTTTTTGTTGATTTTTCTTGAAGTAAAGATAAACAAAAATTAGTAAACAAGACACACTTTTTAATTTGGAGGAGAGGGAACACATAATTAATATTCTGCTCTGGGTATTTATCTATACAAATGCCACAAAAATGAACTAACTCCAAGAAGGATGATGTTTCATGTTACTGAATCTGTGTGTGTTTGGGTATTGGGTGTGGGGAGGCAGTTGCTAGTGTAATGCCACCAAAAAAGGGGGCACCTTGATATTTGCATTGTAGCAGAGCAAGGCAAGATGACACTTTTCTCTACAGTCTGAGCTTGTAACTGCAGTGATCTCACTAGCATCGTCTGGTCTCAGCTTTGCTTATACATGCATATTAAAAGTAAAATTTACAACTTTTGCTTCCTTAGTAATACATGGGAATTCATTTCACTGTATTGAGGAGAACTGGGTAACTGTCTCTCTGCGTGGCCAATTTCCACTTGATGATAGTGGAATCTTTAAAAATGAAGATTGTTAGCAGCAAATTTATTGCTCTTAGATAACTTTACTGCATTTTGATTAAGATAAAAAAAATCTAAGTTCGGGTAATGTGATACACAGAAAGCTTGATTCACTCCTGGGATACATTAGCTTCTATTGACATAACTCAGAGTGCTGTTTCCCTGATAGTGAAATGTTTGCCTGGTTGTAATGCTCACAACTTGTATTTGGCTGGGAGGCCCACTGCCGTCCACTACAACCCTAAAAAGTGAATGGCTTTGGATAGGGTATGGGGGAAGAAGCAGGGCCCAGCTGCTCAGAGATTGCACCAATTAAGTTCATCTCTCAGGTTGCCTCTGCTGGCAGGGTTTCTATAGGTCCTAATCACATTTTAAACCTGCCATCCTGTGTCAGATTCTCTTGGTAGTGTGAACTCAATAAAAACTAATTAGCCCTCAAACCTGTATTGATCATTCATTATTACTGTTATTTATCAGTTGCACGGAGTTTTGGAGTATGTATTGTCAGGTGATCCAACAATGGTAGTAAACTTTACTCTTTTTTTCTATGGTTTAGATGCAGTATAATAATAGTAATTCAGTTTTTGCTCTGTAAACTAGCATGTCTCTATGATGAATGCTCATTTTCATTCAGCAGCAAACAGAATTGCACAATGGCATAGTTGAATTGTTCCTTGTGGGGGAAGTCTCACACACTACTGAAACAGATACTTCTGTTGTGGAATGTGCTTTGCTTGCTCAGTTTTATGAATGACAAATCTACCACCTCATTTCTCAACTTTATCCCCAACAGCAATGTAGCTTAATGTAACCTGACACAGTATTTAACACTACAGTAGAAACGGATCATGTGTTAGCTTTCTGCAGAGCAACTGAGTCTTATTCAGACAGATCAGGGTCCGGTCACCTGCTGTGATCTTCTGTGATCGCTATGTTTGGTGAACAGCAGGAGGAGGAGATTGGCCCAAGGCAAAATAGTGGTGGCAGTAATTGTGCTATTGGAGTTTCCATTTAAGAAGATTGCAAAGCACTTGGCAAATTATACAAGCCATGGATCAAATCTAGTTCCTTATGCTGCAGAGGTGCAGAGCATTTAATGATTTTTGAGGGAGAATATATCTTCTTAACTGGTACGTATGGCAGAGGGAACTTCAGGGAGTGGAGACATCTCCCCTAACATCTCTGGTTGGGCAGTTTCCCCAGTTGAGTGATCCCTGGAGAAACAGAATTAGTTGAGAGGAAATGGCTTGCCTATCCTTTAACAGAGCTGAGGCTGAACAGGTTGGGCGTGTAAGCCACATAGGTGACTAGTGTCCACAAGGGAAGAGAGGTGCAGCGAGGGCTACCCAGAGGAACAGAGAGGAGGCATTAGAAGCACTATATTTAGCAATCAAAATTTTGGGCAAGGCACAGGAGGAAATGCACCTCCTGCTACCATGAGTCACCTATGCGCCCCTATTCAGACTGGGAATCAGGCATTATAGTGCAGAAAAGTGGCCTTTCTCCAGATCTGAAGTGAGAAATCATTCCAGTCCTCTGATGGGCAGAACCAAACCTGCCTCACACCACTGACTGGAAGTACTGAGGGGGAGCATGAAGTATAAAGAGAGGGCCCTGTAGATCAGCTGATTGAAAGCCAGATGCTTCCATGCTTCTGCTAAACTCCAGAGCTGAACCTGCACTGTACAGCAATCCTGCCTCCCAGAGGAGACCGGCTCTGGAGAAGAGTTGCAGGGGCTGCTCTCCACAGTATACAGCAAGGAGAGAGTGAGCCTTTGAACAACGGAATCCTACATCCAGACTGTGGTAGGAAGTAGCCCAGAGTAACCAAACTTTAGTCCGGTTTTGTTGCCGGAGCATGAGTCGTCATGTTTCCAAAGGATGCCTGCTAGGTTTATCACATAGTTTCACAAAAAATAGCGAACATGGCAGGGGAAAAATTGATTGAGCAAAAAAAAAAAGAACCAAACTTGTTGAGCATCAAAAAAAGGGTCACTGCACCTTTAAATCCCAGCGCTTAACACTCCCCGCTCCCCCTAATGTAGCAATGTCCCAAGAACATTTTACATGTCCAGTATTTTCTGTTTTTTTTTACTGGACAGAGCCCGCAGATACCGGGCCAATACCAGGCACCTGTCAATTTTAATGCCTGACCTTTGGGCAGAACCATTCACAGCTGCTAAGGGCCCTGGGCTGGAACTTTGAGGAGTAGGGTGGGACCAGGTCCCTCTACCCACCACCATCTTGCAACCATCTCTGCCTTCCATGGACTGATGGGAGATATGATGCTCCAGCATGACATGTTGATGCGGTTCCTGCGGGGTATTGAGCAACTCTATCCACAGGTGCAGGGCCCTATCCCCCTCAGTGGATCTAACCTTGGAGCTTTCATACACTGTTTTTTTTTTTTTTTTTTTTGAATGAGATCCAGCTTTGGCTCCATTTGGCATTCCTGCTGTAGATTGTCCTTTTCTTACACGTGAACCAGGACATCTTTGTGACACTGTTCTGCCCAAACCTAACAAGAAAGGTGGCTGGAGGTGCAGAGGACCTTTGCTTTTTACCTGGCACATACTAAGTCATTCTACAAATTGTCTCAGCTCTTTGTCACTAAAGCTGACAGGATGATGGGTCTGCTGGTGTCCACACAATTACCTCATGTATCCAGACCTGCTATGAGCTCGCAAAGATTTCCCTTCTGCAGATTGTCTGTGCCCATTCAATCAGAACTCAGACGTCTTCAGTGCCCTTCCTAGCACACATACCAATCCAAAATATCTTAATGTGGTCCTCACAATTGCATCTCATTACACTCTTCCTCTGCACACTAGAGATGGCGCTGTGTTTGGCAGGGATGGGCTGCAATCAATACAGGCATGAGTTCCAACCTTGCCTCCTCCACATTAGGTGAACACAAGTACTATGAATAAGTTATTTTGGTGTGACAAAACATTGCCTAGAACACAATCAAGAAATTTATTTTTATTTACCATTTTTAAATTCTGTATTCATCCCCTTCCCTGCCCTCCGCTTTCTTTAAAAAAAAAAAAAAAAAAAGAAAAAAAATTGATCAATAATCATTTGAGGCCAAATCTTATTTATAAATTCCTCATAATAATGGTCTTTGCAGCCTACAGTATGATCCTTCTGAATCCACTAATTAAAAACAATACAGTAACTGCCAGCATCATTACTCAATTATTTTTGGGGAAAATAATGCAAATTTCTTGGCCATCAAATTTTGTAACACAAATAATGAAATATATGCTCATGGCTAACCTAAGTGCTAAACACCTGCCCCAAGCATATGTTAAATAACAGAAATTTTTTTCGACAGGCTTATTGAATCTTCTATGTGTCTAAAATAAGTACATTGTTGTTCACATGATCACAACAAAACTGGAAATGTCAAGGCTTTAATTTGTATCATCAAATGAATTAGGACTCTAGCCCCTTTCCAAAATTTAATATATCACATACCAGGTCCCAGCTATCTCTTTAACACTGTATTTCTGTAGCTGCTATTATTTACATGAATTTAAAACGATAAAAAATGTCTGTGCAATTGCTTCAGCAGTCTTGCTAAAGATAAAGTGATAGAATCACTTGGAGAAAACTGTGACTGATTGTAGATGAGACTTAGCCTTGTTCTGAAAAAATATAGCTCTTATTTGAAGCTGGGCTGTTGTAAACAACATGGTCTTTATACAGGTCACAAGATATTTTCCATCTGTTTTTTTCCACCAGGATTGTAGCACTTAAACTGCTTTTAATTTTAAGAGATTAAGATGGGGCCATGGGTATGATTGTTTACAGTAGCACCCAATAAAAAAAGCTAAGAAATACAATTATTTTAAAGGGACACCGGTGTAGTCAAGTGTAAAAATATAGCTGCTTAAAATAAGGACCCTGTCCTACACATTCTTTTTTGCATGGCATTGTGATTCTTGTACTGCCTCATCCCACTCCCAAAAATCGACAAAACAAAGAAAGATCTATTCAGAACACTGACAACAGGGGCAAGGAAATGCCTTACCACACTGTGGCTCATGGGAGAAATCAACACAAGTAAAGTGGTTAAACAAAATAGAAGAAATGAGAGATGGCCCAGATCACAGCTTGGATTAGAACAGCTCTGTGACCAGATGGAGGAAAACTGGGCTTTAGCCAATGAGCTTCAAGGAACACAGCTGCAAGTAACACACAGGAAACAAAGACAAACAATGACCTCAAGCACCAACTTGAATATCTTAAACTACAGTATTTAGAAATATATAATTTATAAACTGAATAACAGACACCTGCTTACCCTAAGGGTTTAGCAATTCTGTACCAAATACCCATGCACCTGCCTCCCACTGCTCCAGTGAACAAATGAGCTTGAAATATGAATGCCTGCCCATTATTCATCTAAAAGTCTTAAATCACAATATCCAATCTCAAGACATTCTCTTCCCTGAACACTGTGGAAGTTTATCACTTAGGCTTATCTCTACTTTCAGTATATAACAGTGCTGTGTATGTATTTGTGTAACATGACAATGCTACATCTATTTCTACCTGGCTGAACCTCATAGCAGGAATGGTCCAGAAGATCTATGCTAACTTGTGTATTTTGAATGTAGATTTAACTGTAAACATCACTGTAAACTGCAACAAGTATCTCTCACTATTTCACTCTCTCCGTAAGTGTGAATAGCTACTTAGCACTCCTCAGTAAGAGCTCCAGTTTGATGTTTTGAAGGCATAGTCTGAAATATCGAGCTTCTACTCAAATTCACGGAAAACTAGGAGTGTTCAAAACTGTTGTAGGATACGCTCTCTCTTTTGAAATTGGGTTAAAATGGTCAAATCAAGGCCCTACTTCAACCGGTGTGAGAACCCCTGCTTTCTCATGCATTCCAATCAGAAATAACTTTTCTGTCCCACTCTCCATGATCAGGTTCTTAAAATGGCAACTTCCTTTTTGACCCACAATTCTTTCTGTTTAATGAAAGACCATTTAAACTGTTGTTAGTGATTATTCCTTGTTTTCATATAGTAACTTAAACACCCTTAATGTTAAATTAGACTTTTTCATACATTCACTGTTGAAATGTCCAATTGTGAAACTTACTTGTGAGTAGAAGCATCAGGCTTTTGTGCTCTTTTTGGTGCACACCCATAATAAGCTTAGCAAATAATGAGTGGAAATTGCCTTTAAAGAGGAAGGTCATCTTCTGTGTGTATATATAGACAAATACTGCCGGATATTCTTTAAGAACAATAGGTAACTATTCATTGCATCTATTTCAAAGCTGACTCTTGGCACAGCAACTTTCTGTTATATTCCCTATGCAAACAAACTTCTAAAAATGCCTCTGATCTTGAGCATTAACATAAACAACTTTATAACACAATGAAAGTAATTTTTACGTCTGTCTTGTAATTTGCTACTCAGGATACATGGCTGCTTAATAAATTATTCTTTTGGTAGAAAACATTAAGAATGAATGTTTAAAATTCTTTTTGAAAGAGAAATACTTTTGGGGGGATGAATTTTGTTTCCTTTGTGCTTGTGGTAAACATGTCTTTTTGCTATGGATTGAGGCAGAATGTCCAGCACAAGAGAGGAAACTTTCCATAGTCCGAGGAAAACATTCCATCAAAACAATGAGGTAAGTCAAGTGCTGAACTAGGGACCCAGGCCTGGAAGGTCATTTGACTTGGAATATTTTAAAATAAACCAAAACACTATCTAGGTTTGCATTGTGCAAACCCCATGTTAAATTGGGTTCTTTAAGTTTGTCCCTTCCTTAATCTTAGAGAGTCAATTTGTCTTATTTCTTCTAGATGTTATTAAACCTATTCCCCTCTAAGTGGTGGTTAATTACAGCTCACATTTATCATTAAAGTCTATGTTTCAATGTTGCACCAGTGTGACTCCAAGTGTATAATGAAGCACCCACCTCTTTTCCAATGTGCTTTCATATACAAATTACTGTGCTAGTACATCTTAAAGGGAAATTGCAATAATTACCAGGTTGGTGCTTTCTGCATGTGGCCTTTCAGGCCTTCTCGATGTTCACTAAGCCTTAATTTTTCTGCACGATATGACTTAATGGAAAATTTTAGTTGTTTATATGACAGTAGGAAGTAGAAATTATCAAAAGAGGAATCTGGCTGACACCAGTGTTCACATAGTTGGATCTTGTGTCACTGCACAAGCTGAAAAATATTAGACAAAGTGCCCTCTAAAATAATAATAATTAAAACTGATAAAAGAATAAGAAATAAAACATGAGTAAAAATGCATTTTTCTTCAATTTGAAATCTAGTAACTTCAGAAGTCAAAAAGTTTCTGAAGTGAGTTATTAATTTTTTTTTAAGCAGGCCTTGTAGGTTTCAGCAGGTAATGGTTGAGAAGCGAGAATTCTGTCATCAGGATGTCTCCAGCTCTTCTTCCTGAGGAAAAAGAGGCTAGAGTGGCAAAAATAAAGTGAGGCAATTTTTTGAAAGGTTAATATTTTAAACTTTCTAGTTGCTGCTTTAAATGGAGACAAAATTTAGGGTGAAAACTGAAGGCCAACAGCTAACATTGACTTACAGTCTATCCACATTTAGTACAATCAAACCCCAGAGTTTCAAAACCATGACTCAGACCCTGTGCCCTAAATTGTGATTGGCTTAAAAGATTAAAAATAAAAAGATGTTGGGGTGGGGTTATTTGTCTTTTAGATTTTGAGCCACTTTCTCTGCAGCCAAAATGCCTAAAACTTAGCCTTGAGACACACTATTGCCTGTTGAGCTTGTTGAGTGCTACTGAAAGACATTTCTCCTTACTCTAATATCTGAAGACATGTCTTCAAAAATTGGCATATTGGAGCAGACAGTCCATCTAGTTCAGTCTGTAGTCTCTAACTCCGTGGTGTCCAACCAGTTGTGAAACAGTGGCCACTATAGTGAGTACTGCTATAGCAAACTAGAGACACTCAACCAGCCAAACAGCCACATATGGCCAGTGGTGGTGTGTTGGGACCCCATGGCTTTAACTATACTAAACTAGGAAAAACTTAAAAAACAACAAATTGACTAGTAGCATCTTAAAGACTAACAAAACATGTAGATGCTATCATGAGCTTTTGTGGGCATAACCCACTTCCTCAGAAGAAGTAGGTTGCGCCTACGAAAGCTCATACCACCATCTGCATTTTGTTAGTCTTTAAGGTGCTACTAGTCTATTGGTTGTTTTTTAATTTTTTCTGATACAGACTAACTTGGCTACCCCCTGAAGCTTTTTATACTATACTAGTTATTTGAAAGGGGCACAGACACCTGCCAAGATGCACCTAGTTACTGGTACAACGATCTACCACAGGGAAAAAAGTCTGATGTGGGGTAATATGTATGCAGTGAATACAATGTATCATGGGGTAATAGTAAAGAAGCCGAGTATCTTATAACACTGTACATGGACCTTTATTAGACGAAGAAAAACATTATTACCCCCTGCCACTGCTCTGCCAGCCTCCATCCTTTCTTCATTGTAGAAATGTTAGCACATCTCCCAGCCCCACGCCTACTTGTCTTACAACTAATATTTTAAGGAAACACTACACAGTCCTCACACAATGTCTTAGCAAAATTTCTAATTGTTTTATTCACCCAACATTGCTATGCGCCAGAAGCTTGGTCACCGTATGTGATAATCAAATTGAAGCAGGCATCACTGCAAATATCTGAAGCAGGTAACTCACTCCTGTGGATTTTAGCTGCACAGTGGCCAAGTGGAAAGGAGCAGCAGGTGCAGATGGTGCAACTTTTGATCAGGCTACTCACTCCACTGTGTGGAGTAAGGGAAGGGAGAGTCTTTGGCCCATTTGGCTTATCCTTTTGAAAAGAGAAATCTAACTAATTAGCTTCTTGGTCTTCTCTGCTTGAGGAGGAAGCGAAAGCATAGATACATTGCAAAAGGAGGAAAAGAAGAAGAGACGTTTTTGCCTAATGGGTAGAGCACAGGGATTTTGGAGATCTGGGCTGTATTCCCAGCTCTGCAAGTTGGTAACCTTCGGCATGTCATTGCTCTGTGCTTCAATTTTTCCATTTATAAAATGGGGAGAATGATACTGACCTCTTTTGTGCAGCACTTTGAGATTTGCTCATCAGGAGCTAGGAATCATTTATTTCTTCTGTTTAGTAGCTAGAAGAACACACACTTTGTAGATTGTGTTGGCTGAATGCATTGCACCAACATAAGCGTCTTGCATTCTTCCATTCTCTCCCTGTGTGCAACCCTTCCAACTGCCTTTATTTCAGGGATTCCCTCCAAGTCCCCTTCACAACCTCTTCCATGCCAGTATATTTGCCTCCCATTGCTTTCTCTCTTTATATGGAATATGTGTCCCCCCATTCCCGGTCTCCATTCCTTTCCCCCGTCCTTCTCCCCCGGTTTCTCAGTTTCCCCTCGCCATCTGTTCTCTACAACCCCAATCCATAAACACATGTTCAGAGCATAGCTGGGACTGGCATCCAGACACACCCACCACCAGCTCTGCCTCTGCTTCTGCCGGACTGCATGGACTTGCCCCTCTCCTCACAGGGCTCCAGCTGGGCCAGAGTAGTGAGGTTGGAGGCTTGCCCCAGTTGCTGCCTGGCACTCCCAGTGGGGAGCAGGGTCAGGGCACCGGCGCTTGCCTAGCTCTGCTTCCCAGAGCTCCTGACAGGAGAAAGGGGGCTTGGAGGCTTGCAAGCCTCCATACCCCAGCTGGGAGCACTGGTTGGTGGAGCAGGGTAAGCCTCCCAACCCCACTCCCCTGGAGCACCATGCAGCTTGGCACTGGCAAGCCCCTTCCCTAACCACCATTCCTGGTAGGGGAGCACGGGGAAGCAAAGGGGGTGGGAAGCGGGTTCAGGGCACATATTTTTATGTGCCAGAGCATCTATCCCTCCCCCTCTTCCAAGGCTAGCTGGGGGAGGGAGAGTGGAAGAGGTGGCCCCATGGTTGCTACCCCCCATTCATGGACCACCCACCTCATTGACCACCTGCCCAAAGTCAGGGCCCACCCATTCTGTCAGCACTATTGATTTAGTACCCTTCCACCTGCATCCTTACTTTCCTTCACAGCCAGCACTCCTCCTTAGGCCTATTTCCTGCCCACTTCCTCACAGTACCATCCATAGTCCCTGGTACCTGCTTTCCCCAGCACCAACAGCCCCATACATAGGGTCCTGTTGTTTCTCCCCACCCACATTTCTTCCCTAGTTCCCTTCCACCCTGTAGCAAAACCTCCCTATAAGACTCTGTTAGCAGCCAGACGATAGATGCTGTCTGCAAGCAGCAATTTAAATTGCTACCTCTGATAAGTGTAGACAGACGCAGAGGGTGGCAGAGAGATACCACTGCTCGCAGCAATGTAGGGGCCCTGAGTGTCCTGTGAATCAGGCTTTTGTGGAGTTCTGTTTTGTACAAGAATCAACAGGGATCTGCTCACTTAGTGCCTAAACCATTCCCTGTGGCTTGGTTGTAGTATTCGAAAATCGTCATGTTACAGAAAAGGCATTGCATTGAACAGTGGATCTCTCTTTGCTTGGTCAATAAATTGGGGAGAGACAAGCCCAGCCCTCAAGCACTTGAGAGGCAAGGGGATTTCTGTAGCTGTACCAATTACTGGTCGTGCACCACCCTTTCCAAATGTGTGCTTCCTCTCAACCCAGTCCTCATTGGCTCCTTCCGTACACGAGAAGAATTCTAGCACAGTGGCCTCCATGATGGCATGCGATCTTTGGTTGAGTATGTGTGGGAGTACAGGGGACTACAGCAACCCTTGAACTGGAATGGAAACAATAGAATGAAACAAACAGTATGGAAAATAGTCTCTTCAGAAATGTTTGAGACAGCATTACAGAGCGAACAGTATTCTTCCTATGAATATTAATAATTGATGCCTACTAAAGGCTTTCCAATTGGTGTTCCTGACCATCCAAGAATCATCAGTGCAGCTGTGATGGTCTTTCAGTTTTTTTTCTCTATAAATGTGAAGACCTGACCAAAATAATGCCTGTGGGAGTTGACGATGCTTAATGTTTGCCAGCACACTCTTATAACCCATTTCCTGCATACAAATTCTGTTTAAACTCCAGTATGGCTATTTACTCACAAGGAGGTTAAGAGTATTCCAGCCTGTTTTAAAAGATCGGCCAAGTCATATTTTCATAATGCTTCTTAGGTCCTATTTTTGTCCCCACATGTTATTCATCAACAATCCCAGGATATCCCTCACTTACTATTTTCCCACTGTTTTAGAGAGTTTCTTTATTTAATATTTGAAAATGTGTAATGTACATTTGAAATACAGTGGAGTACTTGTTTTTTAGGGCTGGTGGAGGGGCTGGTTGCGGTGTATGCATTGTACATCACTTGTCCCCTGCTCATTCATGCCTCAGTTCTGTGGCAGGGTTGTTCTGAGACAGTTCCACAGTCTCTTCCCCTGACTCAGAGCTGAGAAGAAAGAAGGAATGAATACCACTATGACTGCCTCTGAGGGAGAGATGAATAGCACCAAAATGGGGCAACATTAGGAGGAAGAAGGAATGGAGGCAAATTACCCCTCCCCTTCCATGATTTCTGCTGGGCCCTAGCAACTGCTGAATTCTGCTGATAGATATTCTCAGCTGGCAGCCAATCCAATGAGTGCCTCCTTGTCACACACCTGCAGAAAGCTCCCCAGAGGACAGAAGTGGATAAATTAGAACCAGGTTCAAGATATGTTTGTTTCAGAGCAAAAATTAATGGGGATAAAGTGCATCTCTTTGCATTACTGTCATATAATAGGGCATAAATAACTTTGGAAGCCTTTGCCTGCACGTTAATAAAATGTAACTGAATTTCTGGAAAGACCCAGTGTCGGTGTGCATAAAGAGAAATCGTACTCTCCTTTAGTGTAATAGCCTTTGCTGTTAATTAATAACAGCCTTTATCTCAAAGTTGAAGTAATAGTGTTAGATGCCTGTACTTGTTGCTTAGCATTACTTAATTGTCCAGTCATCTGACTCAGCAGTGGCTGAAGTGAATGCCAAGTACATATGCAAATATCGTCTTCAGCCCTTAGGGGAACGTTCATTAGAAGGCTGCCCATTTCATTCTGAACACGTGAAAGCTGCTCTGTAGTGTGAATGCGCTAGCCCAGCAGACTTGTTCCAGTGCCAGCAAGTTTTGCAATAAGACTTAATTGTTCACTGTGAGATTCCCTTTCAGAGGACCTTTCTGACATGGTGCAGACTATTGTTTTCTTCTGTCTGAGCCTTCAGCCTGTGGTTAGTGATCCAGGAAGTGAAATTTACTCTCAGACTTGAAGGCTACTGTATACAGCTTCTCTTCTCTCCCCCTCCTACTCCCATCCCAGTTAGATGTGGAGGTGGATTAGAAAGCATGTTTAAAATATATACTTTTTCATCCAATTACTTTTTCAGTGGCCATAGAACCTGAACTTCATAGAATTATATTAGGAACTGTGAGAAACAGAGAAGGGGTCAAATCTGGAAAGGTGAAATAAAATAAAAGGTGAGGTTTTTTTAAAATATAAACTTCTTTTTTATGGCTTAAACCAACAACTGTAGAGGAAAATATTAACACTGCTGTGCCCCTGTTGTTGTTGATGATGTTGTGTTAACAGTAAGTGATTTCAACCAGGTAAGGGTCTCACTGTGTCAGGCTCAGTACGAACATACACCCCTAAATTTTCAAAACGAACACGTGATTTTCGGCACCCTACTTGAGAAGTCAAGTGGCCTGATTTTCATAAGAAATGAGCATTTGCCCTTGGCAAATCAGGCCTATTTACAAATCAGGCCCATTTCATGCCAAGTTAGGCATTAAAATCAAAAGTCGGACTATTCCTGCTCCCAAGGCTTATCTAAAAAGACAAAGAAAACAAGCAGTAATAATAGGCTACTACAGCATAGTCCAGCTATGTGTACTGAAGAACGAGCTGTGGTGCAGCCGCCTAAAAATAGTGTCTCCTTACTGCATTTCGGTCCAGTGTCTGCTTCTCTGCTATTTGAAAAGAAATTGTCCTGCTGCCTCAGCAACATGAAGGGAAGTCATATGTTGAATAGCAGACTGTGATGTTGCCTCTACTTAAAGGCATATTAATGAGCCTACTGACTCTCCTGGCACCACATTCAATCCAGAGGCAAGCAGATGGTATTACTCCCACCCACCTTTGGGTTCTTTCTAGGTAGAAAAGGGAAACAGCTGTAACTCCCACCAACACTTTTTAAAGGAGCCAATCAGTCTGAAAGCAATAACTCAGTGCATTCTTCAGGACCCTATTGATGTCTCCTCTCTGACCATAGGGTGAGCTGTGCTAACCTTCTACCAGATAACTCAAAGGTCTCCCCAGGGTCAGAACCCACTGCCTGCACTGATGCTGGAGGAATCTAGAGCTGTGTCTTTAAAAGCAGCCAAGGGTGAAGCGATGTGAAATAATAGAGAAAAAGAAGAGAGCAGAGCAGGGCACTGCATTGTCATCACTGGTATTGAACTGTGCTATTAATCACTGCCTTTGCCCTCTGTTTTCTCTGTCTAGCACATTTTTATGGCGAATAGTAATGCAGTCTAGTTCTTCACTTATTTTTGTAATACTTTTACTATACTGGAGCCTTGAGGAATCTCCATTTCAGTTCCCTGTTTAACATCCATCAAACCCCCCTTCTCTGTTTTGTTTTTTGCTTGCTGAAGATGGAGTAGTCCCCTTTATGGAATCTTTCAACACTGGTCCCCAGCCAGCCAGAGAGGGTGATATTGAGCAATGCTGTGTGACTCACTGCCCCAGGGGACTCAGAAACATTTCCAGTCCTCTTGTTAGTACTCGGGGCAAAGGACTGAGACCAGGAATTTTACTTCAATCTCCAGTATGTCAGTGCACATCATGTAGTACTTTTGAGCTAGGCAGAGAGGAAAAACTCTCCCAGACTTCATTGTGTTGTACGGGATTGAACATTGTGCTCTTACTACTGAGTCAGCAAGACTTTCTACTGGTTTTCTGCATCCTTGTCACCATTGTCACATTTCCCTTGCTGGGCCTCAATCTAGCTAAACAGGCAAAATAAACCCCAGAGGCAGATTTATAAGTCAGTAGCAGAACTGGCGGAAAATTACTTTCAGAAAATGCTGATTCACTGAAATAAAAAGTGTTTCAAAAAGGTCAAAATATTTCATTTCAGCCTTATAGGAACAGAACAGTTTGATTTTTCCATTTCAGATTGACTTTTTGTTTTGAATATAATCTTTTATTCCTTAGACAATATAGCTTTAAAGAATATAAAATTAATATTAAAATTAAGTGGAAAAAACATTTTAAAAGATATAAAAAGCAAAACTAAATATTCTGACTGAGTCAAAATAAAATGCCAAAAATTATGTTTTGCAGGAAATTGTTGACTTTTCATTCCAGTTGGGAATGAAAGAGTTTTAGAAATGTTGGAATTTCCTGCAGAATGGAAATTCTAAGTTTTGGCCAGTAACTCAGTTTGTTGATCTGTGCTGCTTGTTCTGGTTCTCTTTGATGATGATGTTATATAGCACCTGTCCTGATCTGCAGAACTCCTTCATGTAATGAGATGGACTAGATGAAATGCTGCCCGGCATCAGCCTAGACCCAAGAGCACAGTACTAGCTCTGGCAGAAGCAGCATCAGTGAGCTTTGAAGAGAAAGTTCCTGCCAGGCTCAATAGACAAAGGAGAACCTGACTAGCTGGTACAGGTAAGATGGCTGACTGATGACATTGACAATGGAAGGTATGAGGAGGATTATTTTTGGAGAACGATTTGAACTGCAGTAGCATGTAAATGCCTCTCAGCAGAAAGGGCAATAGGCAAAAAGGGTGCGCAAGAAAAGCAAGCAGAAGGAAATAGAGGAACAAAATAAAATTAAACAGAGACCATAAATTAGCTGGAAACAGGAGTAAAAATACTGAAGTGAAAATCTGGCGGGAGGAAGAGAAGAAAAGGAGGAGGGTAAATACACACACACACACACACACACACACACACACACACACACACACACACAAAATAAAAATGCAGCTATGGTAGAGAGGCAAAAATAAACCAAACAGTATTTAAAAACTTAAAGATTTTAGAAAGGGTGATGATGAAAAGTTTAGGGAGAAGAGTAAAAGAAGTGAAAACAGGAGTCAATAATAGGATTGCCCTCCCTATGATTATTGAAGGTTGGTTTGTGACATATGGAATAATTTTCTATGGGTTGAAAGAGTGGAGTCTCCTGAGATTTTGTAGGTTTTCCTGCTTTATGCTTGTCCCGATACTAAGAGGTATAAACTATAACATTGAACAACATTCACTATAGCCGTCTGTTAATTTTAACGTTACTGGCAACGATAGACTCTACAAGGCAGGAATATCATGCAGCCATTCCCGAATTATATAGTAATTTAATAAAGCTTATTATTGAATACTATGTAACTACATGCAGATTACTGTGTAATTACTTTTAGAAAATCCAAAATGAGTTAGTGTGTAACCTTAATTCTTGCATTGTGGTGTGGAAGGCTATAATCCTGTAATCATCTGGTACTTATTGTGCTGCTGCAATGCCACTACATAGCCAATTTAAAGTAGTTAAATGGTTAGTAGTGTTCACATAACCAGTACATTCATCCTGTGACTTAAACAGCCATATGTGCTGGAACTACTAGTGTGGGAGGTGCTGCCGCACCCCCTGGCTTGAAGTAGTTTCCATTATATAGAGGGTTTAAAGTTTGGTTGAGTAGCTCTCAGCACCCCCATTATAAAAATTGTCCCAGCACCCCTGTAAACAGCTACCAATTTTTCATCTAAACTGGTGTCCTGTTGGTTTCAGCAGTGTCTAAAACTAATTACATTTTAAATTAGCTTTGTGGAATGTTTGTTATATCTCTCACTTACTGCTTACTGCTAAACTTAGCTAGGTGCGAGCATAACAGCAATAATAAGGCAGCTAAATTAGCTCCATTCATTTGCTTTAGGGGTCCAACTTGAGTGAAAATGTGCACACCCAGGTTACTAATATTTACTGTTTATTTGTGGAAAGCAGAAGGGCTCCTGGCAGTGATGACTGAGAATAACATGGTGGTTCAATAATTATAAAGTAACATTCAAATTAAGGATAAATGTAAGTACCTCTCTCCCAAATAAGAACATTTGACGGTGGTAATCTCTCAGTAGCTTGTTTAGTCAGTTAGAGGTTTGTGTAAAGGCCAGTAAGCAAAGTGATTGTCATTACATAGAGGCTGTTAATTTAAATTGACTAGTTAAGTAAAAATGCTTTTAATAGATTGCTGTGAAAATAAACAAACTATGTACAAGACCCTCTGAGTAAAATGCATTTGGGCGCTATATTCTTTCATGATCAGTGCACCATGGAATAGTCTGCATGGTTGGGTACTACAGGATTCATCTCTATAAACTAGGACTCTCTGGTCTGTCAACATCTGTGGTCTAGCTGTATCATGAATGTTGCCAGACCAGTGAGTCCTGGCACACTGCAGGGAGAGAAGGTACCAAGGAGTCTGGCATGATGCTAGCTGGGGAGGGGGTGAGGAGGATCCAAGAAGGCCAGCTTGTGTCCCAACTGGGCAGTGGGGGGAGGGGATGGTGGGAAGCTCATTGGGTCTGCAGGTCAGGGAGTAGGACTGGCAGCAGGGAGGCCAGGAATGGCCTTCCCGGTCCCTGATAGAGCTGTATTTTCTTCTCTGATAGCTCTCAATTTTTAATTTCTTTGCTTGCGCGTTTTGTTCACAATGTATTTCCAGGAATCAGCTACTTTATTAATGTTCCCGAGTCTCATTTGTGAACCACATACAACCTTCATCCTTTCATCTTAAATGAGGAACTGGACGGAGACACTTACTGCTACTTTCTGCTGTGGTCATTGAATCTCTGGCAGCAGCCATGTGCGCAGAACCAAATAATTTAGGAATTAATATTTGGCTTTATGAACATACATCTTTTTTCACTGATGAACAAAACACAATCACCCAGCATCTCTCAGTCACAACTACACAGTCTGTTCAAATACTTTTGGTGATCTCTCCAGACTCAACATAGACATTCAGGGTGTCTCTAGACTACATCCCTCTTTCTACTGAGGGATGTAAATTAGACACTTCAAAATTGCAAAAGAAACCGGGATTTAAATATCCCATGCTTCATTTGCATAATCACGTAATGGCGCTCTTTTGAAAAAGCACAATTTTGAAATTGAAACCACAGTCTAGACCTGGTTCTTTCAAAAATGGGGTGCTTTTTTGAAAGATCCTGTAAACCTCAAAAAATGAGAACAGAATGACACCACTGTTTTTAAAAAGTTTTACTGAAAGACTTCCAGTTGAAATGTCTGCCCTGTAGATCTAAAGGTTTAAGCATGATGATCACTATTTAGACAATGATTCCACCTCTTTCACTATGGAAAATACAATTAAACTTGCAAGCCATGATTATGTCTCCATGTAATCAAAATGAGCATAATACCCAGGACCTCTATATCCCTTTTACATATGATTTCTTATCTCAGCATAATAAACTCCTACGTAAAGTCATAAGGCAATTTTAAAGAAAAATAACAATGCTAAATGAAACATGTTAAATAAAAGCGATGCATAGCCTTTCCAAACTGCAAGTGATACAAATTCAGTTGTGAAATGTCATTCTGAACTATATGTGGATGTCAACATTTTCCTGTGCAGGACCCATTTGATAGAATAATAGACAATGCATCCTTATACACTATTCCTATTACTTTCACACACAACCACCCCAGTCCCATCTCATACAAGTCATAAAATCATCACTACAACAAAACATGACCTGGCGTAACATTTGAAAATGCATTTGAGTAAGTTCATTGTACCTTTCACATTTGCACCTGGATGAATACATTCCTTACCAGGCTGCTTTAAAACAGACATTTCATTAGCTAGACATTCAGTGTCTCAGTAGCATCTTAGTATGATGTCAAGACAAGCAGTGTCTCTCATATTATTTGGTTAAATGTAATTTTCATTTAATTAGCTAAATGTATATTTTCCATTTCCAGCTCTTTGTAAATCTACTTACAGTTCTGCCTCAAGACAGCAGTCGTAAAGTGGAACTTGATGTTCATCATTAATCTGGAAATTCTATTTGTTCCTCCAATGACTTCCTGTGGCAATGGATGGGCATATACTCAGTGTAAAATATGTGCCACTGCCCCACTTAAAAGTCTATAGACTGAAATGCAGATGATAGGTTGGATCACAGAAGTCCCCTTGAGACTGTCACCCATGGTGCTGATCATACCACTGAGCCTGCCTACTTACTCTCTAGTGCATCCCACTCCCTTGACCTGCTGGGCCAGAAGCTCTTGTCTCCCTCAGCAAAGGAACAGAATTGGAGGAACAGCCTCCCCAGCAGAGTAACACAGACACTGATAACAGCTCTGAGAGGGCTCAGCTACATGGACTTGACAGCATCCAAGAGCAAAGCCCTCAAAAGGGATCAAACCCCCCCCCCCCCCAGTAAATCTGTCTTACTCTGTTTAAAAGTTTTACATGGAGAAGGCTTATAAAGTTCTCTTTCTTTCAGTGAAATGAAATATGCATGGCTGTTGCTTCCCCTATCCCTAGGTAACAATTATTTACACTGGGTTTGATAATAAATAACAGTGTTTTTATTAAGTATAAAAAGTAGAATTTAAATGACTGCATGAGAATACAGCTTGCAGCAAGTTACTAATCTAAAATAAACACACCATCTAAGTCTAATACACTAGGAGAAGTGGCTTCAAATCATATTTCTCACCCTAGTTCTTATCTCAGGTAAAACACTTCAAGTTAGAGCTGACCTTTTTTCTGGCCTGGGTCTAACAGCTTGTGTATCTTAGGGTCAGGAGATGGTTTGAAGGACCTGCAGAATACAATCATTGATTGCTTCTCATTCCTTAAATAGAGTTTCCTCAGGACAGGAAACCTTTGTTTCATTCTCTCCAATGGAAGAATACCAAATTCAAAATGGACTCCATTACCAAGTGGCACAGTGACATGTCTTTGTAGGAACAATCACAGTTTAAGCTTACATGAAAAGCAAAACCATTTACCTTACCAAGTGGCACGGTGACATGTCTTTGTAGGAACAATCACAATTTAGGCTTACATGAAAAGCAAAACCATTTACAGATTATTGTCTTGAGTACCAAGCCATTAAGTTTAAATACCGCTAATGGCTTTTACTAGAAATTCTAAATTAATAAGCATGTTTACACTACATCTTTCTAACCTCACATACAAGTATAATACATGCACACAAATGGAATATACATATTCAGGGATCACAAGCTCTTGAATGCTAGGTTACTTGACCTGTTTTGCATAACGCATACTCAAGTTATGCTTATTAAAATTCAAAAATATATTTCCATAAAAATATGGAGGCATAGCATCACACATCAGTCCTAGGGAAGTAGACAAGCTTCAATTTACACTGAGTATGTGATGGGGAAGTATTGTGTTTTGAATTACTATATCACTTACCTATCCTCACTTACAAAATCTGGCCAGAATTGGCTTTATCATCCCAAATGTCTTTTACCAAAAGTCACATTTTTTTTATTAGAGATAAGATTGCCTAGTTATATAAGAACACGGGAGCATGTAGTGAACTTTAAAAGTGGCAAACTCAAAACTGATTTAAGGAAATACTCTTTCACATGAGGTGTGATTAGATTGTGGAACTAATTGCCAGAGGATGTCATGTTGGCCAAGAATGTATCAAGTTTCAAAAAAGGATGGGACATTTAGTTCACCTTTAGTTCTAGCTCCTATGCGTGACTAGCTCCTTAATAAGCCCACCTAGCAGACTGCTGAGAAGTCCAGACTTCCAGGATATGTGGCTATGAGACAGACTGCCTTATGAGCTGCCTTGGCTCCAGGAGGTGCTGCGGTCATTATGAATAAGGCTGACTATAACCAGGAGGCAACCAGACAACTCTCCAACACCACTTTTTACAAACCTCTCTCCTCTGATCCCACCTCAGAATACCAATACACTGTCTCCTTAAAGACCTCCCTACAGCTACTCAGGAACAAATCCACACAGAAACACCTTCTGACCCCCGACCGGGATTGTTCTATCTGTTTCCCAAAATCCATAAACCTGGACACTCCGGACGTCCAATCATCTCAGCTATCGGCACTCTTACTACTGGTTTATCCAGCTATGTAGACTCTCTCCTCAAACCCTACGCAACCAACACCCCCAGCTATCTCCGAGATACTACTGACTTCCTAAGGAAACTACAAAACGATAGTTTTTGATAACCTCCCCGATAACACCCTCCTTGCTACCATGGATGTAGAAGCTCTATACACCAACATCCCACATGAGGAAGCATTACAAGCAATTAGAAACACTATCCCAGAGGACACCACTACCAATCTGACAGCAGACCTATGTAACTTTGTTCTTACCCACAATTATTTCCAGTCTGAGAACAACTTATACCTCCAGATCAGCAGCACATCCACGGGTACACGCATGGCCCCACAGTACGCTAACATCTTTATGGCTAACTTAGAACAACATTTTCTCAGCTCCTGTCCCCTCTTACCCCTTCTCTACTTACACTACATCGATGACATCTTTATGATCTGGACACATGGCCAAAAAACACTGGAGACATTCCACAGAGATTTTAATAACCTACACCCCACCATCAGTCTCAGCCTAGACCATGCCACACGAGAGATCCATTTCCTGGACACCACAGTACAAATCAGCAATGGAAAATTAGACACCACTCTCTACAGAAAACCTACTGACTCATACAGTTACCTACACGCTTCCAGCTCCCATCCAGAACACACCATACGATCCATCATCTATAGCCAACCCTTCAATACAACCGCATCTGCTCTAATCCCACTGACAGAGACCAGAAACTTCAGGATCTCTACCAAGCATTTATAAACCTCAACTACCCACCCGGAGAAATAAAAAAGCAAATTGAAAGAGCCAGACGAATACCTAGAAACCATCTACTATAAGACAGACCCAAGAAAACCAACAATAGAACACCACTTGTCATCACCTACAGTCCCCAACTTAAACCTGTCCAACACCTTATCAATAAACTACAGCCTATACTGGAATAGGATACTAAACTCCAGGAGGCTCTGGGAGACAGACCCATAGTCTCCTATAGACAACCACCTAACCTCAAGATGATTCTTACAAACAACCACAGGACATACCACACTAATACCAACCCGGGTGCCTTCCCTTGCAACAAACCCCGTTGCCAGCTTTGTCCACATATTCACTCTGCTGACACCATTATTGGGCCTAACCAAGTGAGTTATAAGATCAAGAACACATATTCCTGCGCATCCAGAAATATAATTTATGCTATCATGTGCCAAAAGTGTCCATCTGCTATGTACATTGGACAAATGTCTCAGACACTTCGCCAAAGAATCAATGCCCACAAAACAGATATTAGACAGGATCACAAAGAAAAAACAGTTTCTTGCCATTTCAACCAGAAAGGGCATTGTCTCAATGACTTGATTACCTGCATTCTGCTTCAAAGACCTTTTAACACCATATTTGAAAGAGAATCCTCTGACATGTTTATGCTTAAATTCGATACTTTACACCTCGCTCTAAACAAAGACATTAATTATCTTACCCATTACAAAGATAGCCTCCCCAATTATCACCTCTAATATCATTAGCTCACAGACATTTACCTCCCCCCCCCATTCCCCTTCTGTTCTGAAATTTGATTTGTCCTTTTCATATGTGTTCATTTTTTTGATTGTATCCTTTGGTATATATGGTTGTGCCAATTTTCTTCCACTATTTGATCTGAGGAAGTGGGTCTGGCCCACCTAGAAAACCATCTTGTTAGTCTTTAAAGTGCGACATAGTCCTGTTTTTTGTCTGTCCTTCTGTGAGTCCATTGGTTCAAAAAGTCCTCCTAAATGGTAAGATCTAGGACTACTGAATTTGGTATGCACCTTCCTCTTATCATAACTTAAAGCAAAGTAAGAGTTTGGTTGTGCCAGGACATGTGAATGTGTCTGGAATTCAATTGTTTGTTATAAAATGGAAAGGGGGAGGTCTGGTAGGATGGACAGTTATACTGCAGAATGAACACAGGGGGCAGCAAGGGAACTGGGGAATAAATGACTAGTATTGGGGATGTGGTCTAATGAGAATTCATTTTTTAATATCATCTGTGTGTAAGCAGATGAATGAGTGTTGATGTGATGAGTTGTATTAATGGTACTGGTTGGAATGCTCTCCAGACAATGCGTTTATTTAACTAGAATATCCTAGTTACGATGTTCTAACAATGTGTTAATAAAAGCTGTGTGTGCTTCGATAGACATTGACTGTTTCCCCTTAGACTAGATATTTTATTTTAAATAAAATGTCATTTACAAGAATTCCTAAGACAAATAGCTTTCTCTGGGCAAGTTTGCAATCACTCTGCAATTATATAGAACAAACACCGAAATGATAATGGTAGCACCTCATTGCTGTACTTTACTGCTGCTATGATCCAGTATATTTCAGCAATAAGCAATTTCCCCTGTTTTTTGTATTCCACAGATGTGTACATTAACTCACTTTAACTTCTATCAAATGTAGTCAATTATTTGCATTTTACACTGAAAGCTGTATTTTAACATGCAGAGAAATTGCCATTATATTGGCATATTTGTGATCGTTAAGGTGACCCCTGTAAAATGGCCCCTTGAGGCTTTATTTGCTGCATACATCATTGTTATACATACAGGTCATTCTGGAGGCTATTTGTGCAGGGCAAATTTCATCCAATGTGAATTGGACCCAGCAATCTCCTCCATAGACCCTTCATTGACATAAGGCATCCATGCAGTTCCAATCAGCTGGCGTATGCATATGTATATTGTGGCAAAGCTCCATTCATTCTCCATGGGTCTTCTGCTACTGGTGAATGGTGTTAGCTTTAGGGGCTCGCTGTGGCCCTCCACACAGCCTCTTTCTCTTTACCAGAGGCAGGACCAACAGCCTACTGAGCTGTATTCTTCACAGTCTTGTTCATAAGTTTGGGGTAAATGCCCCTCTGGAGTCCTGATCTCTATTCTCAGGAGTACATTTTTCTGATGCTATGGGAAGGTTTGTGGGGAACCCAGGCCTGCCCACTACTCTGGGTTCTGGCCCAGGGAACCTACGGCAGTGGCAACAGACAGGTTATAATTTCAATCTGGCATCTTTTCCCTGGGCCACTTGGCTAAACAAGGCCTCCCATTACATTTCCTTTCCTTTCCTGTCCTCAGTCCTCAGTCCTCAGTCCTCAGTCCTCTACTCACACAACACTTCCAGTCCTTCACTCTTTTCCTCACCCACCTCTTGCCTGGGGAGAGACCATTTAAAGCAGCTCCATAGGTCTTAATTGGCTGCAGGTGTCTGATTAGCCAGTAGCTTCTAGCAAGCTCTAATTGACTCCAGGTGCCTGGCTGATTATGCTGCACTTAAGCATGGCCTTTTTTTTTTTACTTAGGGAAGAGAAAGCCGTTCACCCAAGCCCCAGCATGTCTTCCCTCCATTAGTGTGTAGTAGCGACCTGGCGTGGGTCTGTCACACTATATATTTTTATTTAATTTCTGTTAATACAAAAGCATACCCATTATAAGCTCTTGCTGCTCTTTAATAAGATAAAGAATTAAATTAATACTTAGATGAGCATTTACTCATTGATGACACCACTTCAGTAGTGACATGAGTATAACAAGGAGTTAATACTCCTTAGTGAAAAGAAATCACAATGGTGTTTTCAACATGTTCCCAAGTGTGATGTGTGGAGCTGTGCTTATTTGCTAAGAAAAGATAGTGGCTCCCCCTAGAAATCAAAGCATATGGTTCATAATTCATTCTATATTTCCTTTTCTTTTTCAGCAAACATAATGGAATTTTATATCTATCAGAATAGAACATGTGGCTGAGTTCTAGAGTGGAAAGATAGAATAATCTTTTTTTTTGTCATAAAATCATGAGAGCAAAGAAATACTGAAATAGCTGCTTAAGTAAAGAAGACAATAATGTATAGAGAAGTTCCAAAGTATCCAACAGAGATGTGGATAATAATAAACATAAAATTATAGAACTGTAGGGTTGAAAGGAACCTTAAAAGTTTATTTAGTTCATCCCCCAATACTGAGGTAGGATTATGGGAAGGAACCTTAAAAATTATCAATGTGATACCTTCCCTATTTTTGTATGTATTTAGTTTGCAAACATCAATAGCATATTGTAGCTTGCAATGCAATTTTTATACTTCCTGCTGTTAGAAGATTTCATTTCTTGTACATCTCTAAAAATGCACAGTATGACAAAAAGAAAAAAATCTGGATGCAGCGATTTACCACCCATTGGGACTTCCTTCTGCATACCCTCAGTGTTTTTGAGCTGCACATCAGCAATTGAAAACCGTTCACACGACATTTATTATTGACCTACAGTAATTCTTCAGTCACTGAACAAAACTAACCACTGGTCTTTTTTCTCTGTCTAGTTTTGTACTGAGCTTGCACCTTTCTGCATAATATACAGTTGAACAGTGCATAAGATCAAAGACTCATGACTGAACACAATCTTGTTCCTGGCATGTCCTGCCATGCCCTTTTCTGTGTGAGTGCTTTTTTGATGCAATAGAAGCAGGCAGGAAAAAATAGAAAGATTGGGGAACTGAAAACGGAGTACCAGCAAACAAGAAATCCAGTGATTAGGCTCTACAAGGTAAACAATTTCTTCTCTCTAGGCTTCTACATTAAAATTAATATATACATTCTGCAGCTCTTCATTACAATTGGTGTTGAAGTCAATGACTCTGTTGTGTACATCACTGGAGATCTCACTCACACTTTCTTTTGGAAACTGCATTGAAAGCATAAGTAACCCAGTATGTGACCAAGTCACAGACTCAGACAATTCTTCTGGCAAGAGGACAACATACTTACCAACTCCACCCAAACCAGACTCTCCCATTGGATTAATGGAAGCATTATTGGCATAATGGGATTACTCTGCAATACTATGTAGAAGACCCGGTTTTAGCTACCAGCCTTCTACTCCCTTGACTGGACATGAAGGTAGCACATTTGTCCATGTTAAGGAGGCCATGGCCTGCTTTAATCAGTAGTAATTGTTCTGGGTGATTGGTGGGTTCCAAAGGCAGTCCCGTCCAACCCTCTGCCAGAAGAATGATGGCCAGGATGTGAGACTGCAAGAGTGGTCATGATGGATGAAGGAATGTTGGGAAATCAGGACTCTGTTAGAGACAGATCTGGTGGATTCTGAGAAGAAACCCATTATATACCTGTACCAGAAATCCAATAATCCCAAGGAGCACAGCAATGGAGCCACTCGTTGAGCTCAATTAGAGGAGATCATGAAAAGTAAAGTGAGGACCTTTCAAATTTGAGTAGAACTTCTTTATGGGACATGCCTCCCTCACGGATTTTTGTGAGTTTGAGAATTCTGTTGTTCTGCAATTATCATGAGGACTGTGAATACTACGATTGTCACTTGTTATAGTTATTTGCCAAGTCACAGAGTTAATATTCTTTGATTTGGGTGTTGATCCAATTGCATTGATATAGCAATGGCTGTACTACTGTGGAAGAAATATCCTTAGGTTACCATCAGTGGAATAATAGAGTAATTTATTGTATACACCCTGAAGATAGAAGTGTTTGTAAACAGTTGCAACAATAATCTTATGTAAATGTAAATATCAGGGGAATAGTCCTTATTGTAAATTCTAAGTACCTACTTGTGAGGCTGTGGCTGCAGCAATAGCAGCTGATCTGGTTGCACAATGGGGTACAAAGTGTGAACTCCAAGATTTATGATGATTATGAAATTTTTATTTTCTAGCCAAGAAGAGGCATTGAGTTTTGAAAAGGATAATGCTTCTTCAGCTGGAGGGGAGTGGCCCTCAAATATGATAAATAATAGATTAAATTACAGGAATCTCAGAAAAAAGCACCTATCTGGTTTCCTCGTTTTTGTTTTTTTTTAAAAAACCCAGCTATGAGAGATGAACAGGAATTGACAGTACAAGGGGAAAACTTAAAAAAAACCCTTAAAATTAAGTGGATTTGTGAGTGCCGCATAAGATCTACACTATATCTTAGTTTGATATAAATGTATGTCACTCAGGGGTGTGGATAAGCCACCCCCTATATAATGTAAGTGAAACCAACCTAAGCAGAAGTGTGACCAGCGCTAGGTTGGCCGAAGAACATCTCTTGCTGACATAGCTATCATTGCTTGTTGGCTGTGGATTAATTAGAACTCTCTCCTGGCATTTTAGAGCATCTGCACTTGCAATGCAGCTGCACCACTGTAAGCTCTCTAATGTAGCCAGAGCCTGAGTCTTCACTCGGGAAATTTCCATTAAAGTCTGGGGAAATTTTGCATAAGTATTTGAGCATTATGTGCCAATAATAGGGTAGTATGATTATTATGAAGTTATTTGTGGTAGCACACTCTGTGCTAAGTAATTTGCATGCACATAAGACAGAAAACTGCTTCTGTAAAGCAGATCGGACATATTATCTAAAAGCTGAAACAAATATCGCGTCTTCTTACACAGCAAAGAACACTCTTTGAGACACTCCTCTTCAAAATCCTCCTAAAGACCCACTTGTAGTATAATGTCAACAGCCAACTGGTAGCAGCTAGTTAAATGGCCAGTGGGGACTTATGATACTTGTCTTGCTGAGTTGCATAGGTATTCCATATTTTACAATTTATTATAATAAATATCTGGGGGTTTTTATCTCTCTCTCTTCCCCTTTTTCTGACCCCCTTTTTCTCCTGTTTTTTCAGGTGGTTTGCTGCTCCTCATCTTAAGCAAGGATCATCTTTTACCTACTTTGTACAGCAAATGGCTCAATCAGGTTCTGATACTGAATGAACCCATATTATGTGGTGAAGCCACTACATTAGTTTCCACCTGCTGGTAATCCTGCCTTTCTGAAGAAACTAAAGGTCTCTCGCACCAAAGCCTGCTGCTGTTCTTCTCCCCTTTCAGGGGTATGATTTAGTCTTGCAAATGACAGGCTGCAACTTCCGCTTTTCTGCTACACTACAATGTTCTACAACATCTAATTTTGGTAAAAGCTAATTTTGGGATCTGTTATTTTGTAGTCTCAGTATGAACATTTGAACTTTTCTTCTGTTAACTGTAGTAATTTTGCTTAAACTTCATACCCATTTTCAAATTTGATTTGCCCTAATGTGTGCTCTTTAGCTGAAGGCCTAACAGTGAAATGCTTCCACAGCAGAAGGACCCTACATATGACTCAGTCCTCTACATGAGACAACTTAAAAGGTCATACGTAGGAAATAAAATGACTTACAGAACCAGAGTTCAGTTATTGAGAGTTAATTACACACATTTGCTGTTGTGTGGGAGTGAAGTCTGAGGTCCAGCAATATGTACAAAGTATATAGAATAGGGCCAAACACCAGTAGAAATAACTCATGCAGTGGCTATTTTGCCAGCAGACCTTCTCCCTACATTGGCAGAGAAATTCTTGCAGCACTGGCTGCAGAGCAAAGATAGGTGGATTTCCTCTGTGTATCAGAGTGTTAAAAAAAGAAATCTACAAGGATATACACTTAGCCCAAATAACACAACTTCATACCACTGAAAGACCGAAAGCCAAGAATCTGCCTGCCTATCATCTTTTGTAGGCCAAGTGATCAGTCAGGGTTTCTGCAATGTAAACTGAAAGTGGGTACTTTTGAAAACACTCAAGTTATTGGAAAGAATAAATAATATTTTTATCCACTGCGACAGTTAAATGCCTCAAAATAGAGATAACTCTAATAGATTAATTTATAAGGTGGACGCATTCCATATGTTGGGAAAACCTTCACCAACTGTCCAATCAGAAGCCCGCTGAAGTCAACAGAAGTCATTCAGTGGGCTCTGGACCATGCTCAAAGGTTTTGATCTCCATTAAAGGTAAATGAGTTTTGCCACTGACTTAAATGGGAGTTGTATGAAGGATGTAATTCTCCCACAGTGAACTCAGTGTTGAAATGGGCAGACCTAACACTCACTCTAAAAAGTTATTGTTAGCAGTTTGAGTAAAGAAGTATGAACACAGGTAAGATCCACTCTCCATTGTTTAAAAAAAAATAGAGGAAATAAGACAAAATAATTTTTTAAAAGTGAAAGAGATAAAATTTACTTTTACTTTGGGAGAAATGAAAGAAACAATAGAAAAAACGTCATCTTCATTTTAATTCTAGGTTAGACATACGTTATATAATCACTAGGGGGCTGCACCCTCTGCTCGCTACACTTGCCTACCCCTCTCTCTGGCCACTTTTGCTTTGCTCAGGGAGCCTGTTGATGCTAATGATATGATGACGTCATTCTGTCACCTGCCAGGAACATTCTGTTGTCTGGCAGGAAAAACTATATATATATAAGAGAGAGAGAGATTTTTTAAAAACTCTGTTACTTATGAAGTATTTGTTCAATATACATTATTATTCTGCTAGCTTTAACAATACAAGTGTAACTTCCTATGAGTATGTCTACACTACCACTCTAGTTCGAACGAGCGTGGTAATGTAGGCAACCGGAGTTGCAAATGAAGCCCGGGATTTGAATTTCCCGGGCTTCATTTGCATCTCGCCGGGCGCCGCCATTTTTAAATGTCCGCTAGTGCAGACTCTGTGCCGCACGGCTACACGCGGCACGGACTAGGTAGTTCGGACTAGGAAGCCTCGTGAGGAGTAATGGTAGTTCGGACTAGGAAGCCTCGTCTGAACTACCTAGTCCGTGCCGCGTGTAGCCGCGCGGCACGGAGTCCGCACTAGCGGACATTTAAAAATGGCAGCACCCAGCTTTATGCAAATGAAGCCCAGGAAATTCAAATCACAGGCTTCATTTGCAACTCCGGTTGCCTACATTACCACCCTAGTTCGAACTAGGGTGGTAGTGTAGACATACCCTATGTCAATAATGTTAACTGTATAAAAGAAAGTGTTCTTTGACCTAGATGCTGTGGCAATGATTGTATTATAAATATCTAAATAGTTTAGATTTTTGTAGCTCTGCAGGTTTTCGTTACTCATAAAAAGATAGGGCAGCAAGAGACTTGAGAGGTCAACTAGTCAATCTTCTAGCACTGAGGGAGGACCAAATAAATGTAAACCATCCCAAACAAGTGTTTGTTTGCATAGCCTCCCTTCTAAGTACACTTTGGATTGAATATTTTCAAAGTAACAAGTAATATGAATTTAAGGATAATATATGACAGTATCCTCAACTAGAATAAATTATTGTGGTGAAATAATAGAGCCACTAGAGACTTCCCAATCTCCTCAATATCCATTTACAGGCAGAGTTTTACTTTGATTTAAGGAGCAGGGACAATGAGGCTAAAGCCAAAGCCATAACCTAGACTGACAACAGGGACCCTATCTGCCTTTGTACTCTGCTACATCGTCAAAGGACATAAAGTATAATTGATTAATGTTTTAATATTTTGTCTAATAAATAAATAGACTGAATTTAGTCACATTTATAGAACATCAGAGTTTCCCATCACTATGTACCAGCACTGGTGCCAGAGTGCTGAACATATTCTTCCTCACTACTAACTTATGTTGTCTAGCATAAGACGAATTGTTGAGGAGGGTTCATGTGTTTCTCAATTTCTATTGCATAGATGTGTTAAGGAAAGTGAAAGAGGAGTTACTGATGATGTAAAGTATTTCCCCAAAAAAAGGAACTACCGCATTAGTGAGTAAGTGAATAGTGTCATTGGGAACTTTGTCTCTCAAGAAGTGCAGAATTTCTTCCTGATGATCCCATAATGTCAGAAACATAATAGGAATTCTCTTGTTCAGAGTTTTGGCAATAAGCAAAATGATGAGCTCAAGAGGCTTAACAAGTTGTTCATTTCCATAACATTTTTTCTATCCCATTATCAGCACTATGAAATGTTTCTTACACAAGCTGTGATATAAACAAAGACAACGTCTTTTCTAGTGGTGCACACCAGATGGCAGTTTTATCACCATGTCGTACACATTTCCCATTCTCCATTGAGCTGTGTTTATTCTGGACACATGAGCTTTGTCATAACTGAATAGTACATTCTATACTGCACTAATGCATTACTTCGAATTTTTCTTTTTGTTGGAGTTATGTTGCTCGTTGTTTGGAGCTTGCACATTGGGGAGGTTGGGATTCTTCCTGCTTCTGACTAAATTTCTCAGGCTTTCGCCATTTCTTATGATAGTTGCTTGTTAATATTCTTACTAAGCACATAAATTATACATAAACAAGGACTTTATTGCAAGGAGAAACGCAATGGGCCTTGGGTTTCCCTTGTCATTGTTCTTCAAAGCCAAACACTCACAGAAAAAGAGCCCAACTTCCATTCTTCAATCACATCCCTCCTCTCCATGGTATATTAAACTGTGTTTGCCTCCTGTAACCTTTTTTGCATGGTGATCAACATCTTCAGCCACCTCTTTCCCTGACCTATATTCATTTGTTTCAGCATCCCTTTGTTCTTCTTTCAGCTCACCTAAAAGCAGTTTAGCTTATAGTGTGCAGCTATTCTCACCAAGAAGTTACAGTAGTTGATATTCAAGTATATGTACATCCACATTCAGAGGTGCTAGAACTGGGAGTCTTGGGAGAGCAGCGGTATTCCTTGGCCTGAAGTAGTTTCCATCATTTACAGTTTTGTTAAATGGCTGTCACCGCCCCCTTCCTTGAAATTGTTCCAGCGCCACACAATGCAGATTTTGAAACTTTATTTTCAAACAAAAATGGAAAGTATGTTCATACTAATTTCCCTTGTGTTTGGCCTGTGGCACGATGAGCCTGCTGGTGCCTGTCTTCCCATAACACTGCCAGAATGCCTGCTTTGCAATAATAGGGGTATGTCTATTATATTTTATGGTTTGCCTGGGGCTTTCCTCTTCACCCCTCTCTTTTGCTTTTGTTCCTAATAGCCTTCTGGTTATTTCCTGGGACTAGTATAGAAAGCCCTTTCTCTTTTGGGCAAGCTTGTACAGTCTAGACTGCCAAAGCATTACTGCTGCTGTTATTTGAGCTAGCTGGATGAAAGTTAGCTTGGGTATGTTCTTGTGGGCTATAGTTGTCACTCTGATTGTAGTACAGCTGTACTTCTAAATAGTGTACACACAAGAGGGTTATGGCTTTAACACCCATTTATGTGATACCTCCTGTTTTCTCTGCGATATTTGTGTCTCAGCATCTTTCATGGTATCCTCTTCAAGCTTGTTCACCTTTGTGACATCCACCAGAAATCTTCCAAAGCCAAAAAAGGCACCATACCACTGTATGGGATTTGACATTGAAAATTCAATAGGATGTGTATGTCTAACTCTGTAGGGTTTCTTTGAAAATTCCAGCCTTTATTCATGGCATTCCCAACTTGAATCCTGATTGGCCACCTGTCTTGAAAAGGCATAGTCATTGCAGTCCACAGAATCAGTCCTGGCTGAAATTGCTTGACATAATCCTCTCTATCACCACAAAAATCAACAGCATTCATCTATATCTCTGGAAACAGTGCAGAGACTGTAAAGTACCAACAATGGATATAATCATCATCCTATTTGGAGAGCTGCTACAGCAGCCTATGGAGAAGCCTGCTCATAAATGTACATTGTAAGCATGGATGAATTGACACCAGCTGATTATCTGGCTTAAAATATTTGAGCCTTGTTCGCCTGTTCTCTTCCCAGGATATATTGCACAGCTCACCTTAACACCCCAGAGTCCCAATTGCTCCCCATGACCACCACTAAGAAATCTGGGGAGTGGCATGGCAGTGAGGCAAAGGCTTTGCAAGTAAACCAGCCATATATTCTAAGGCCTTTCATGTGAATGCTTAGCTCCTTCTGTCTCCACTTGTGTCCGAAGAAGGGGGTCAAAGCAACAATAGAAGATGGATACAGTGAACATTTAGTGAATATCCCTGTGTAGACTAATAAGTACACCACTTATGAGTACAAATAGCATAATCAAATAAAGTAGTCCTGGCATGGTATTCAGTGCTTAAAGGAGGAGCAAATGAAAATATTAACATAGACTTCCATTTTGTTTTTGCAAGCAAAGGTAGTGCCTGGTTAACAAACTCACTAAACATAGTACTGCTATTATGAGAGAGCACAAATTATGCAGAATAATTAAAATGCAAATGCTACTCATTTAAAATATCAGCAGGAACAATTTCTTTAAACCAAAGAAAATAATTTAGCTGCACTGCGCCTTATGCAATAACTCACCTTCATAGATAGGATGTACAGATATTAAGCCAATATGAAACCCAAGCTCTGAGGAGATCACCTCATGACACTTTCCTTGACAATTAATATTGACATTAATAGCAAATTGCACTGTCAGTCTAGGGTTTGGGCAAAATCCTTAGGGTAACTACTGTGGCCCTAAAGAGAGAACTGTGCAAAAATATAGCAAGTTCTATACAGTAAGGCACCTTGTACAGGTTTCTGTAATAAATCATGTAGAGCTCTGCAAAAGAAACTACAGGGACTTCATACTCAGAAGTGTAAAATGTATGGTGCTCTGACTGTCCTCAGGCAGCAGCTGAATGGGCAGTGTGTCCTCTTTGCACTCTCAGCAGGACACCGATAGGGCAATACTTTTAATTCACATGACCTACCACAAACGCAGCAAGGGAAAAACAATTTGGGCCTAATTAAAAGAAGCACGTATCAATATAGGAAATTCCACAGCCACACAAGAATAGGATGGGGCATTGGGCTCTGCTGGATTGTTCATGATACAGAAGGCACTATTAAAAACCCAACACTGATAGTTCTACGGGTTCTTTGTAAATCAGAACACTAGAACTGGAAGGGACCTCAAGAGGTCATTGAGTCCAGTCCCCTGCCCTCATGGCAGGACGCAGTACTGTCTAGACCATCCCTGACAGATGTCTATCCAACCTGCTCTTAAATATCTCCAGAGAGGGAGATTCTACAACCTCCCTAGGCAATTTATTCCAGTGTTTAATCACCCTGACAGTTAGGAATTTTTTTTCTAATGTCCAACCTAAACCTCCCTTGCTATAGTTTAAGCCCATTGCTTCTTGTTCTATCCTCAGAGGCCAGGAAGAACACTTTTTCTTCCTCCTCCTTGTGACACCCTTTTAGATACCTGAAAACCACTATAATGTCCCTTCAGTCTTCTCTTTTCCAAACTAAACAAGCCCAATTATTTCAGCCTTACTTCATAGGTCATGTTCTCTAGACCTTTAATCATTCGTGTTGCTCTTCTCTGAACCTTCTCCAGTTTCTCCACATCTTTCTTGAAGTGTGGGGCCCAGAACTGGACACAATACTCCAACAGGGGCCTAATCAGCGCAGAGTAGAGTGGAAGAATGATTTCCCGTGTCTTGCTCACAACACGCCTGTTAATGCATCCTAGAATCATGTTTGCTTTTTTTGCAACAGCATCACACTGTTGACTCATATTTAGCTTGTGGTCCACTATAACCCCGAGATCCCTTTCTGCCATACTCCTTCCTAGGCAGTTGCTTTCCATTCTGTATGTATGAAACTGATTGTTCCTTCCTAAGTGGAGCACTTTGCATTTGTCCTTATTAAACTTCATCCTGTTTACCTCACACCATTTCTCCAATTTGTCCAAATCATTTTGAATTATAGCCCTATCCTCCAAAGCACTTACAACCCTTCCCAGCTAGGTATCATCTGCAAACTTAATAAGAGTACTCTCTATGCCGATATCTAAATCGTTGATGAAGATATTGAAAAGAACTGGTCCCAAAACAGACCCCTGCGGAACTCCACTTGTTATACCTTTCCAGCAAGATTGTCAACCGTTAATAACTACTCTCTGAGAATGGTTATCCAGCCTTTAGATGGTAACTAAAGGCTCAGATACCTCCTCTATCAGCTCCTTGAGTATTCTAGGATTTATTTCATCAGGTCCTGGCAACTTGCAGACATCTAACTTTTCTAAGTAATTTTTAACTTGTTCTTTTTTTATTTTATCTTCTAAACCTACCCCTTTCCACCAGCATTCACTATGTTAGACATTCCTTCATCAGACTTCTCGGTGAAGACCGAAACAAAGAAGTCATTAAGCATCTCTGCCATTTCCAAGTTTCCTGTCACTGCTTCTCCCTTTTCACTGAGCAGTGGGACTACCCTGTCCTTGGTCTTCCTCTTGCTTCGAGTGTATTTATAGAATGTCTTCAGGTTTCCCTTTATGCCTGTAGCTAATTTGAGCTCATTTTGTGCCTTTGCCTTTCTAATCTTGCGCCTGCATTCCTGTATTATTTGTCTATATTCATCCTTTATAATTTGTCCTAGTTTCCAGTTTTTATATGACTCCTTTTTTATTTTTAGATCATGCAAGATCTCTTAGTTAAGCCAAGGCAGTCTTTTGCCATATTTTCTACCTTTCCTATGCAGTGGAATAGTTTGTTTTTGGGCCCTTAATAATGTCCCTTTAAAAAACTGCCAACTCTCTTCAGTTGTTTTTCCCCTCAGTCTTAGAAATATATCTTTGGAGATACTCCATTGTACAAGGTTGTTCCAGCTGCTTGGGCATGAAAAGGTGGACAAATATGGCTGCTCTCTGCAGAGGCGGATTTACAATTAAACATACTGTGCCCTGACATGGCCCCCTTCCAATGACATGGAGCCTCCCTGAGCCGAGCAGTCCAGCATCAGGTCCGATACCTCCCTGTGTAGGGGGTGGCTGCTGAGCTGGGGGGGGGAGCAATCCCTCTGCAGAGAGGGCTATGGGGAGGGCAGGAGAGCAGGGAGGCTCAGCTACAGGCTGTAGCAGCAGGTGAGTCATCAAGGCAGTGAGCAGCGAAAACACAGGCTGGAAGGCTTCAGAGGAGCATGCAGCAGCCACACAGCTGGTAGGAGAAAAGTGGTAAAGAGCTTGAAGTGGGAAAGCGCTGCTTCTCTCTGGCCGCCAACTGTGTGGCTATCCAGTGCTCCTCTGAAGCTTTCCAGCCCATTTTTGTGTTGCTAACCATCACCTGGTGAGTGGTAGCTGCCTGCGGACCAGAGGGAAAGTGGCCGGGGGAGGGAGAGCCCGGGGTACTCAGATGGCTGATGTAACTGTGCTCCTCCTCACCTATAGATGGAGCACATTTGGGTCTCTGCACACTTCTCCAGGCCAGCCAGCAAGGGTCACTTGGGCACCTAAAGCTGTTCTCTTCAGCCATGGAGACAGTTTTTTTTAAAATAAAGTGCTCTTATCCAAGGCACTTTACAGTAGTTAGCTAATGGTACAAACAATATTTGGAAGGATCATTACATGGTCCACCTGAAACCTTCAGCAATTTTCAAGTGGTCTGTGAAAAGAAAGTTAGACTACAAAAACAATCACTTAATTTTCATTTATTTCTGATTATGTATAATATAGAAGGAAGATGAAGAAAAACGAATGACAAATGGGAGGGGCAGGAAAAATGAATGTTCTTTTTCTTGGCTGGGTCCCTGGGGAAGGGCCCAAAAAAGAAGCTGAACACAGGGCCCCATGAACTCTAAATCGGCCACTGGCTCTCTGCCACCATGTGCAACTAGTTGTCTTAGTAACCAAGAGACAGTTCCACTGAAGAGCCTGTGTGGGACAGTTAATATCTTTTGTGGGAGGCCACCCGCTAGCAGTCACTTGCAGTTCAAGGCAGAATATGGGGCTGCACTGATCAGACCAAGGTCTCTGAAAGCATAAGTATCTATTTGTGAATAGATATGTACAAAACTGAAGAAAAAATAGCTATGAATTGCTTTTCTACAGCAGCAAGCATTCTGTCAACAGTGGATGCTGTGGCTAGCTTATGTGGGGTCTGTGGAATAGCTACTTTAGAAATAGCTTCATTTTTATATTTTACATTCATTTTGAATATGATTTATTGTTTGTTTGCTTCTTTGAGAGTAAGGAAAGGGCAAACTGACTGAGCTACTGACTGCTGGGGCTAGAGTGAGGGGATGTGGGAGGGATACTCTGGCATGAGGTGGCTGACCTGTAGCTAGGTTCTGAGGAGGTCTCTGTCTGCAATAAGTGCCTTAAGCAAAGTGCTCTTATTGAAAAGACAAGTCTTGTGCTTCAGGTGCTTATATGTTCATCTTGATATGGGATCTCAATACTATAGCACATTAAATTTTAGTACTATAAATTCATCTATCTAAAAGCCTAACTTTTTCTCAGCCTCATAAAAGATTCTGTGAAAGCGCATGGAGAGGTGGTAAAGTACTTTCAGTGATTATGGCGTTTTCTTTACAATACCTTGTTTGCAGTCCACCAAGTGCAATTAACTCACATTTAAGGTCTGGGGATAAATAATCCTTTTCATTTAATCTGCTTGAATATCACTACAAGGGTTTTCCTGTCTCAGAATCAGTCAATAGGACTGGGCGTTTGAGTGCTGAACATTTTCTAGCCTTTTATCATTCACTTACAAAGACCAGTTGAATGTCTGTGGTATAATGAATATACAGCATGAAGAGCGCTTACAAATAGTCACATCAGCAAGGCTTTCAGTTTTAACCAATTATTTCTCAAAACATTCAAAGTAAACTTTTGTTTTCCAGTGATTTATCTGCAATGATCTCTGCTGAGCCTAGAAGCTAATTGAGAAAACTATCCTTTTTTTTAATTTTGGGGTATCAATAATTTTAATTACAAAATATAATTTTGTACTTAATTTAGTATCACTTACATGCTATTACTTTTTCTTTGTAATAGCTCTTAGTTTATCCATTCAGTTTTCCATTCATAGATCTCACTGTGCTTTACAGAGCATTGTTATCTCCAGCTGCACACTAGAAAACAGGTACAGATTTCAGCTGGCAGGCTTTTGTCATGTCAAACCACAGCACAACTGTGAATAGAATTCAGGTCACCCAATTCGTAGTCAGGTCCATTGGCCACTGGATTGTACTGCTCAATAGCAGTGTAATGTTGTGTATTATTTAATCTTTAATTCAATAAAGTAAAACAGTTATTGATTTGTCTGCTGTTTTGGTACATTTTCATTGATAAGTATCAATTTATTATTAAAATTAAAAGCCTGTGAGGGTGTAAATACATGTGCATATAAAAATAATCTAATATTATTTTAAAACAAAACAATACTAGTAGGCCTTGATTTTCAAACGTGGCTAGTGATTTTTGGTGTTTCAGTTTTTGGGTACCCAGCTTTATAAAGGCATCTGATTTTAAATCCGTGCAGAGCACCTGCCCTATGTAAATCAGGCTCCTCTAGGCTGGTTCAAATTGAGCATCAAAAGCTAGGAAATCCCCCAAACGCTTACCCCTCTTTGAAAATCATAGCAAATCAACTTCCAATCTGCAGTGAAGATCTAGAACACAATAGTGTTACTACATGGTTTCTGGATTATTTTTTAAAAATATTGTAATGTTTTTACAAGAATGTTTAAACATATGTTCTCTTTTTTGTGTAAGAACTATTACCTCTTTTGAGGCTCAAGAGATTGTCTTTTTGATGTTGAGTAGACTTCTGGTCTTTGTGTGACTGGATGTCTATAGGTAGAATTACTGTGGAAGTACATCTGTTATATATATTAGGTACAGATTTGGCATGCATCTACTTGGGTAAGAGAATAGCTTTTAAAAGAGAGATTATTGGACTAGAAATATTGAGCTCTACATTCCCAAGATTTCTGATTATAGAATTACACGTTCCATTCAACCTTGTTTTAGGGACAGATGTTGAGCATGAAAGAGATCAAAGTGACATCCTCACTGTCCTCCTACTTCTGGGAATCTTCAGTGAGATAGCAAAAGTGAGCTTTAAACAATTCAAATAACTTCCTTGTATTTAAAAAATTAGTATTGACAAATACATTCATTATAGAACTGAACTAGGTTGACTTGGTATCTATTTCCCATTGTTATGATTTTGTAGTGTCATAGAAGTATAAGGCTGGAGGGGATCTTGACAGGTCATCTCTTCTCCTCCAAACACTCACCAGGATCAAAGCATTGCTAGTATCTCACGCCTCTCTTTCCAGAGGGCTAAACCAGCCACACTGAAAGTGGGGTGCACCGGCTCTATGCTAGTCTATAGCCACTGGTGACACCACCCTTCCAAAATTAGCAAAAGGAGACACGAATCATAGCCGCGTCCTGAGTCCTCATGTTTCAGAAGAAGAGTGAGTGCGCTCTACACCGTTTCTAAAAGAGAAGTGCAGTGTCTGGAGTCTGGATTCTGCCAAACAATTCTAGCTGAACTGGCTGTGTCTTTAACTTCCCTTCCAAGTGGTCAGTGGCATAAAGCCACACCATTGTTCCAAAGAATTGTGTGTGTCAAGTAGGTTTGTATTCATGTTTCTTCACCTTAAAAATAAAAGGAGAGCTTCCCAGGCAGCTGAGCAAGCCAGGCAAGACCTTCGTTCCAATCTTCCACCATGTCATGGCAAATACTATCAGAACAGTAGACAGGTGTGTCTATGGGTATGTCTACACTGCACACTTATTTCAAAATAAGATAGTCTGGAATAGTTTTTCTCAAATAGCTTATTCTGAAATAGCATGTCTACACTGCAGGGGAGCCTCAAAATTAGTCTGAGGCAGGCTTCCCTAATGTAGACGTGCTATCTCAATTTAGAACCCCAGGAGGCACTAGGGAGGAATAACTTAGAATGGCCTTAGTGAGGGACTATTTTGAAATAGCAGCAGTGGAGCATCTATACATGCCTTATTTTGAAATAGCTATTTTGGAATAGGTGTTATTCCTCATAGAATGAGATTTACAGATTTCAGAATAAGCCGTCTGTTACTTTGAAATTATTTCGAAATAACAGGATGGCTGTGGAGACGCTCACATTGTTATTTCGAAATAGCACTAGTTATCTCAAAATAACATTGCAGTGTAGAGGCAATCTAAGTGTTTATAGTCACCATACTCTTGCACCAGGCAAAGGCAGATTCTCAAACTACAAGAACAGTAACTTCACGTGCTATCATCTGCTGCAATTTTTTTTTTTAGTAATGGCATATTAAACCTGTAAGAGTGTGTGTAGCTAGGATTATCTTTGACACAATTTCTCCTCTCAGATTACATGTGCTTGCTGAGTTTACTGGAGTTTTATTTTAAAACTCAAATACAGAATGGGTTGACTGGTCCTTTATAAATTTCAAACCAACAAACTCTGTAGAAGTTGAGACTGACAGTTTGAAGTTCTTTATTCACATGGTGGTATTTCATTGCATTACCATATTATTTAAAGTCATAATAGTAATTATAATAGATCTTATCATGAATCATTTACTTTTCATGTGGGTTTCCACAGGTGCTTCATTAAAAGATGATACATTAGTTATGAGACATTTACAATTGAATATCACCATTTGCAGCCAATGCAGCTCAAGGATGCAAAATTCTTTGTTCACACCAGCCTGCTAGCCAGTCAGTAAAAGCATCAAACTCTTAGTAACCCAATAGTATTTCCAAAGAGATATATACATTCCTTGGGAGCTATGCCCAGGAGACAAATTAGCTATTCAAAGCAGAACCACATACACTGTATGGTTTGCTCAGGTGACACACTCTTGTCAGAAAATCCTGATCTGTTATATTTTTTTGAAAATAGCACATCCTTACTCATGCTGGTAAACACTTGTATGAAGAGTGCCCTAGACTTCACAATGAAAGTGATTCTGTATGATCATTTCTATTGCAATGAACGTCGTATGACTTGGAATAATCAGAAATTACAGTCTCATTGACTTCAGTGGAACTATTTGGGTTACCGAGTGCTCACCTGCATGAGTGAGGGTTGCACAGTGTGGTCCAGTGAATCTTAATTCGCTGTTAGCAGATTAAATGCAGCCTCCATTGCACACCTCCCTGGATACACACACAACTGAACACACACAAAAACCAACACCCCGTTTTTTCTTTCGGAACAAAACCAGCAGTAACTACAGGCTGAGTTTTTCACACTGAAAAGATTCTTGCTTGTTGCAAAAAGAACAAAAGTGCTAGTGTGCAGATGCCACCCGGCAAAGAATGTTGGCAGGATTCAAACACTGGGCCTTCCACTGCTGCAACTTTAAACTATTGTTTGTCAAGTTGATGTATTTGTTATAAGTACAGAAATGAGAACAGAAGGGAGACAGAAGGCTTGAGACCGTCTCGGGGACTAGCCATTTTGCATTTTTATGTACCCTGGCAAAGCACAAGAAATCTTAAGTTACAGATGAAAGTGCTCCCTTGCACATCTTATCCTTATGCTAGAGTGAATGGGAAGTGACATAATCTACAGACCCCTCATTTTCACATTCCAAAAATGAAACCAGCATCATAAAAATATGCTATTGCTGAAGTCCAAAGTGCAGACAAATATAGAATTGATCAGTTTTAGAGGGAAGTGATGTCTCCTCAGAGCACTCACTATTTACTTATCATAGAAAGTGTAATTTGGCTTTGGAAGACATTTGTAAAACCCTGGGCTACGTCTAGACTGGCATGATTTTCTGCAAATGCTTTTAATGGAAAAGTTTTTCCATTAAAAGCATTTGCGGAAAAGAGCATCTAGATTGGCACGGACACTTTTCCGCAAAAGCACTTTTTGCGGAAAAGCGTCCATGCCAGTCTAGACACGGTTTTGCGCAAGAAAGCCCCGATCGCCATTTTCGCCATTGGGGCTTTTTTGCGCAAAACAGTTTTCAGCTGTCTACACTGGCCCTTTTGCGCAAAAGCATTTCCGGAAAAGAGCTTTTGCCCGAACGGGAACGTCAAAGCATTTCCGCAAGAAGCACTGATTTCAGACAGTAGAACGTCAGTGCTTTTGCGCAAAATCAAGCGGCCAGTGTAGACAGCTGGCAAGAACTTGCCAGTCTAGACGCAGCCCTGGAGTTTAGGTCATTTGTACCCATAAAGAGGAAATAACAAGAGGACATCATTTTAATAGTACTGCTGCTGTGTGTGCAGAACCCATCATTTGACTGGACAGGCCTATGGGATTGAATTGAGGGCAGAACAGCCAGCCACCTTCCATCTTAGGATCTCAAAGCATTTCAGACTATTAATTAATTAAGCCTGGAAATAACCCAGTGAGACAGGCTATTATCCCATTTGACAGAAGAAGAAACTGACATACAGAAACTGAATTACTTACCCAATGTTACAAAGGAAGATTGCAGTAAAGTTAGGAGCAGAACTTAAATTTCCTGACTCTTCATACTAAATCTTAACCAGAAAAATATTATTGATTTCCAAACACCCCTTAGTCACCAGAAAGGTGTCACCTTTAAACAGAATTTCCATTCCCACTACACAGTAGCTTTAGTTCTTAAATAACTGGAGTGAGCTCAATCAAAGTTTTTCCGTTTACTTCAGTGGAGCTAGGATTTCATCCCCATCTTAAAATGGTTCCCTGAGAGAGATTCCAGTTAAACAGATTTTTCAATTAATGTCCCAATTGGACAGCGTATATCAGACAGGTTGGACCTCCCTGGTCTGACACCATTGGAACCTGACAGGTACTGAATGAGGGATTTTGCCGGATCAGGGGAGATTATTTCTGGGCCCCCTGCGATCAGCCCCACCAGACTTCCTGGCTCCCCCAGGCAGTCCAACTGGGTCCATACTGAGCTTTTTGCCCCCCCCCCTCCGCCCCATTCTAGCCTCCTCACCTACAGACCAGCTGGGCTGCGTGCCAGCCTTCCCATTTCCTACCCCCCCAATAAAGCCATGCACTGGGCTTCCGCCCTTCCACCCTGCGTCACATGAGGCTCCCTGCCACCTTGCGCTGGGCTCCCACCCCTGCTACACTCTGGGACTCTCTGAGCCTGTGACATCCATGGTCCTGCTAGAGAGTCCCAGTCTATACAGGTAATAAAAATATTGGGTAGCCACAGACTCCCTGTGATTTATCAACAGCTTTCAGGTTTTAAACTTAAAGTTACAGGCCAATAATAGAAGCAGGATGTTTTTAAAGTAATAATGCTGTTGGGTGGCAAAAATCAGTCCACTCCAGGGGTTAAAACCAAGCTTCTTCTCTAAAGTTTCTATGGCAACTAGATGCAATCTATAGTGATATTGTAGTTAATGAAATCTTTCTTCAAGACCAAGAGGGCAACATGTAGCTTTCAGTAATGAGGGGTGTCTTCAGGGGAAAGAATAGTGGCATCAAAGCTGCCTCCTAGCAAACTATATTGCATGCTAAAAGCCTGGGATACATACAGTATATCTTGAAGTCCAGATCTCTTTCTGTTTATTCACAGTGCCTCTTTCATGTTTGCTCCACTGAAGAGAAACTGGGAATATGGAATTTTTCTAAGCTGTAGATATGTTACTTGAGGGAACAATTTTTTGTTTATTTCCAGCAGTACCATTGAAACTCAAAGTAATATTTTAACAGACTCATAATATCTCTGTCAAAATACATAGCCTTATATGAAGAATGCTACTTTCTTTGTGTGAAAAAGTTTTGTTTTTCATATATTTGGAAAGGCCAGGTGCATTTGAAAGCTGTTGATGTCTCTTTTACTGTATCTAATGTGGGTAAAACTGCTCTTTTTGCCTTTTGCCTTTTGTTATGTTTCCCTAAATGCAAAAACCAAAACATATCATCTAGATGATTCATTTCAGACACAGGAAAACATGAAAGAAAGAACAAATGGAAAGATTCTCTGTGTGTGAGCGGGAGATCAGTGACTTAACGGTGCCACATTCTGCAACTGAACTGGAACAAAAAAAGCCACCTGTTTCTCCTGTGCAGCCTCAGAGGTGAGGGGACTTTGTCTGGACCAGCAGAAGAAAGCAGATCCTTGGCTCCTTTCATGCCTGCACCTGTCATCATGGACTTGAGAATAGGAAATGAGATTCTGAGGAGGAAAGTTGTAACATAAGCCAATTGCTCCCATACACCCAAGGAGGGCAGCTCCCGCTGGGGTCCAATACTTCTCCTTTTGCAAGGAGTAAGGGAAGCCAACAGGAGCATTTCCTCCCATCAGCTTCCTACAGTGTGGGTGCCACCAAGGCTCGACTTAAGGTAAGCGGACTCCAGCTATGCATTTTGCATGGCTGGAGTTGCATGCCTTAAACCAATCTTCCTGGTCTAGTGTACACCAGGCCTGAGTGCCTGAGATGTAAAACTATATTATCTTTAGAATTAGCGGAGGACTGAATTTTGCATCCTTGCTGGTGGGCATTATGGTGATAGTGTTTTAAGGTTGCTGGGGTCAGGGTAATGGGGAGGAGAGCTAATGGCAGCCCTCCGTCAGGTGGGACAAATTACAAAGGAAAGATTAATAGCACTGGATGAGTTACAGTGGTTAGTTTCCAGACATGTTCCTTAATAAGGTTGAGGCCTAGTTAAATGACATTCCTGGTATCATCTTTCAGTAGTATGTGGCACAAGAGAATCTCTCTTCCACTGAGAGGTGGGTTCCTGGACTTTTAAAGATGCAGTATTCCAAATCTAAAATTTTGCTAACTCTTTTCAGTTACATGCTTACTGTAAATACATCACAAAACATGGCCAGGCCCAGAGTTTTTGGTGCCTTAGATTAATTGTGATTTTGGCTCCCTTCCCCATTCAATATCGAGAAAAATGAGAAATCTAGAATGAAATTTTATCTTTATTTACTAGGCATTCAAAATGAACAATGTAAAAATAAAAATAAATATTTTATTGATTATTTTCTACTTTTCATTAAACCTAACACAATTATACGGTATAAGGTAAGCTGCTTAGCAGCTGACACTAAATTTTTAACCATTTTGAGTTGTACACAGGATTTCTGGTCAGTGCTATAAAAAGTTGCGTTTCAATTTGCAACCATCTTCCTTCCAAAGGAACTGATTTTGGAGACGCTAGGATAATCTTTATTCCTTCATACTGAATGAACGCTTTTGCACTGGGACATCTATTTATGAAAACATTTAGAACTTTGATGTGCATGCTTTTGCTTTCACACATTTGGTGAGCAACACTGATTCAGCTGTATGATTGGTCAACGCTGGGCTACTAAGAATGACTAGGTTCCACTCTCAAGCAGTACACCCAGGCAGCACTCTTTTGAAGCTATGCCATGACACATTTTAGTTGTGTTTACATACACAACTGTGCTCCACAATGTGAAATAAATAATATAACTCAACTTCTGACATGGCAATGATGCTCTGTTTTACAAGTACAATATTTGATACTTTTGTTTATAAGAGATAACATATTAATATATATTAAATAAAGAAAAAAAATCACTTCCATCTAATTTAGTGCCCTTTAAATCCTGGCACCCTGGGAGATTGGGCCATTCTTGCACAAAAATAATTCTTTTTCACAAAGGACCTTCTTCAGTACTCTGTTCTTTGGCCAGACTTCCATTGGCTTCATGTGACCTCAATGGGAGTTTGGCTGAGGTAAAGTGTGAGTAAGGAGTACTAAACAGAGCCTGCTTTCTTTTGATTGTTCAGGTCCATGAATACTATTTCCATATGAACACTAAACATCCATATTTGTGACAACAGTTAATGAGTATTCCCTAGACTTTCATAAAATTTCTGAAAATGCAATTTATAGCTAAAATATTTAATATGTTAATATGTGACTTTCTACTGAAATTTAGCTATAGGGACAAATTTTGAGGTCCTTACTCCCACTGAAAGCATCCAGATTACAGCTTCTGTCAGTATAGGGTGAGCTACAGCATGCATTCTATATATGTATTTCTTTATAGAAGTACAGTATATAAATTCTGAGTATATACACCTACAGCATTATTGGTTTTTGGTTTAGGTCACAGGTAATATATAAAACCGAGGGCCAAAATGTTCTAACTTTGTCTACATTTGAAGCTGCAGTGCTCAATACCTCTGAAAATCAGGTCACAAATGTAAGTGCTTCAATATGGATTTAGACTCCTTAATGTAAGCAACAAAGTTTGAAACATTTCCCTCCCCCTAGCTAAATATATTCTTTATCTACCCATGAGGCCCAAAGCACTGCATTAATGAGTAGATACTACAGAAAATACAGAAAGATTTACAAGATATCCTGTGGTATGAATCATAATACATATAGCAGATATAGAATATGATACATGCTGTAGACCAGCGGTCTCCAACCTTTTTACACCCAAGATCACTTTTTAAGTCTCAGAACAGGAGAAGATCTACTGCCCCGCCCCTTCCTTGAAGCCCCGCCTACATTACCTGAGGAAATCTAATGTAAATGTACTGCGCAGGTGCGCAGTTCAGAGAGGGCTCAAGAGCTACTCTTAGAGCCCTTGAGATCTACCGGTAGCACGCGATCTACTGGTTGGTGACCACGGCTGTAGACAGTCTTATGCTGGAAGGAGGGTTTGATTGGATAATTTCAGTGGGAGTTTTGCATGAATAAGGACTGAGCAAACACTGAGTAAAGTCTTCGGACTTTGGTCCTAAGATTCTAACTGTGATTTTCGAACATGATTGACTAGGGATCAAAGTGGACCACAGGCTGAATATGAGTCAACAGTATGACACTATTGCAAAAAAAGCAAACATGATTCTGGGATGCATTAATAGTAATATTGTGAGCAAGACACAAGAAGTAATTATTCTTCTCTACTCCACACTGATTAGGCCTCAATTGGAGTATTGTGTCCAGTTCTGGGCACTACATTTCAAGAAAGATGGGGAGAAATTGGAGAGAGTCCAGAGAAGAGGAGCAAAAATGATTAAAGGTCTAGAAAACATGACCTATGAGGGAAGACTGAAAGAATTGGGTTTGTTTCGCTTAGAAAAGGGAAGACTGAGAGGGGACATGATAGCATTTTTCAAGTACTTAAAAGGGTGTTACAAGGAGGAGGAAGAAAAATTGTTCTCCTTGGCCTCTGATGATAGGACAAGAAGCAATGGGCTTAAACTGCAAGAAGGGAGGTTTAGGTTGGACATTAGGAAAAACTTCTTAACTGTCAGGATTAAATACTGGAATAAATTGCCTAGAAAGGTTGTGGAATCTCCATCACTGGAGATATTTAAGAGCAGGTTGGATAGACATCTGTCAGGGATGGTCTAGAGAGTACTGGGTCCTGCCATGAGGGCAGGGGACTGGACTCGATGACCTCTCGAGGTCCCTTCTAGTATTCTATGATTCTGAGTCAATGATTCCTGCATCATCTCACCACCTCTGAAAATCAAATAACTGATGTAGGGGCCTACACATAGAATTAGGTGCTTACGTTTAAACAAAAAACAGGACTATGTAGCACTTTAAAGACTAACAAGATGGTTTATTAGGTGATGAGCTTTCGTGGGCCAGACCCACTTCCTCAGATCAAATAGTGGAAGAAAATTGTCACAACCATATATACCAAAGGATACAATTAAAAAAAATGAATTTAATTGTATCCTTTGGTATATATGGTTGTGACAATTTTCTTCCACTATTTGATCTGAGGAAGTGGGTCTGGCCCACGAAAGCTCATCACCTAATAAACCATCTTGCTAGTCTTTAAAGTGCTACATAGTCCTGTTTTTTGTTTCAGCTACACCAGACTAACACGGCTACATTTCTATCACTGTGCTTACGTTTAGGCTTCCAAGTTTCAATATGCTGGCTGAACGCATCTGTATTTGCTAGTGATTTAAAAGCTATATGTAAAGAGCCCTATAACATTAAATCAAAATCTTCCATTTCTGTTTTTATATAAGTTGCTGATAAAAGAAAGACCAAATTTGGCACTCATTTACATTGAAGATCATGTATAGCATGGGGCTAAGAGGGAGCAGAATTTGACACTGGCTTGCTGCTGTAAAGTATTTCCTTGTGGCAGTGATTATGGTGTTCATTAGAGTTAAATGATATGCAGACAGAGGAGATGGAACTCTTTTGTACATTTGAAAAGGAAAAGCAGTTTTATAGGACAGATTCTGGCACCTATCATGGGCTTTTTGTGCCACTCTGGGGGTGCCTCATTGGGCAGCTTGGGGTTCTGCTGACATCTAGGGCATGCTGGGGCATGGTAGAGTGCACCACCTTCTGGTGCCCCAAAGCTGGCCAAATAGTCACTAGTGGCCATATACAAGCTCATGTAATTCAGAATAGCCCTCAGGCCTGTAGGGGTATGTCTACTTGCAATGCAAGCCCAGGGTTAGTGTGATATGAGCAAGATGACTATGTTAGAGAACCTTGGGCTTGAGTGTCCACACTGATTCTGAACCTTACATTAAGAGTTTTCTAATCTGGGTGTCTGGTAAGTACAGAATGCAGACCTGAGTCAAAACAATTGTATCCCAGTCGCCCTAGGGCCATCCTGAACCATAGCTGCTCTAGCCTTTTGACTGTGGAAAACCTGTACTGCCACATGACACTTCATGGGAAGGGTGAATGCCTGCCAACACATCCTACTTAGAAACAAAGACAAGACCCCTTTGGAAGAACTGCTCTTGCTTTCACTTTTTTCTTCTGAGTCAGGAAATGGACAGAGCTTCCATGAGGTGCTGGTGGACATTTCAGTGATGTTTTCTCACCCACAGAAGGCAGCTGTCAGAGCTGAGGCACCAGAGGAGCAGTACCTAGGCATGGTAGACTCACACTGGTACGGCTGATGATGTCCCCTATGTAGAGTGGCGTGTCTGGTGCAGGGCCACAAGCACAGACAGGTGGGACTACATCCTCATGAAGGCCTGACATGACCAGTGGTGGGTCTAGAAACTGTGCATGACAAAAGTTACATTTCTGGAGCTTTGTAAAGCAGCTTGCCCAGATCTTCCAGCACAAAGAGACATGAATGATGCCATCCTTGCCAGTCCAGAAATGGGTGGCTATACCTGTCTGGAAGCTGGCTACCCTAGACTGCTACAAGTCTACTGCCAACTACTGTGGTATTGGAAAGTCAAATGTTGGTAAAGTTGTGGCAGAGGTTTCTGAGGCATCGAGGCCTGTGGTTTACTCAAAGGTGGCAGGCATTAAAGATATTCCTGAGATAATTGCTGATTTTGAGAAAATAGTGTTTCCACATGAGCCATTGATGAGATTTCTGTGCTCATAGTTTGCACTCCTCAAGGAGCACATGAGGAACATAAACAGCAAAGGGCACTACTCTAATGTGGGAGAGTACATGATGCCAGGGTTTTTCACTGATCGAGAGTTCCCACCGAATGACATTGTCATGAATGGAGTTACTGTAATTCTGGGGATCCCCACATATAGTCTTTTGCATAGGTTTGTGACCCCATATCTAAGAAGGTTTAATCACACTCATAGCAGAACAGTTGTCAAATGTGCATCTGGTAGACTGCAATGCCATTCAAGATATTTACAGACCCATTAGGCTGCCAATGTCATCAGTCCTGTCTGCATCACTGAGGCTTGCTGTGCTCTTCACAATCTCTGTGAAGCCAGAAAGTGCCCCCATGCAACAGATATCAGGGATGCTTTGCATTCCTTCACTATGGACTTGGATGGCCCAATGGAAGAGGGGAAATAGTGCCTCTACGAATGTGCTTGGGGGGAGGACTAATTGGTTGGAGGGCATTCAGTGCTTGAGGCAGGGTGGGGGGCTTTGATTCCCATGCAATGTACTTGTGAATGACATGATAACTTATGGAATGGAGATGGATGTGGGTAATGATTCATAGTATGGTGTCATTTAAATGATTGATGTGTGGTTTACTGTGCCTCACTGCATAAAGAAATAGGGTTTGCTTACTAATTTCTAATTTTTTCTGATGATTATACTTCATATACTAATTGTAGGAAGAGATGCAGTGATAAAGTAACTAGTTTGATGGCAAAAACAGCTTTATTTATAGAAATGTGTTAAAACAGTACAACATTCACCCACTTCCAGACACCAAAACATCAAACAGCAGTTACAAACAGAATCCTTCTAAAACAAACAATCACACAGAAAGAGAGAGAGAGTGTGCAGGAACAAGTGCAAACACAACAGAAACCCCTTACTGCTACATTTTCCCCTGCCCTGTTCTCCCATCCTGTCTTCCCTCATTCTCCATGTACTTGGGACTGTTGAAGAAGGAGTGGAGGTATGGGACTATGGGATACTTTTGAAGGACTCCCAAGGCCTGAGTCAAACAGGGTTGCATCTATACTGTCCTGGCTTGACCTGGGCTTGGACCTTCATCCCCACCAGGGTGGGGTGGGAGCCCAGGCTGATACTGCATCGTAGCCATACCCCTGCTGCCCTGGGGTTTGGTACAGCACAATATTCTCATATAGCCTCATTCCCCTGCTGTCAAATAAAACACAGGCTGTAGATCTTTATCTACACTTGAGCTACAGAAGATATTTGTACTTCTTACGTTTTCATGTCTTTAAAATAAAACTTGCCAAAGCCACTTCCTATTTGTATTCATATCCCGTGTCGTCATAATTTCAGTGCACAGTTCAGACAGGACACCAGTGTGAGTTGATCATTAGTAGAGATGCAATTTTGTTTTAGTGGGAGACACAGTGATGTTTGGTGCAATGGCATCGCATGTGTCAGCACAAACAGCTGCTTTGCTGTGAGAAGATCACTGCGTGTAGGGCAGAAGCACAAATAATGCTGGACTGACATGATGTTACATTTGATTTGGCCAATGAAATGAGGCCTTCATGTGTGAGTTGGTACGTGGAGTCTGCATTTAAATTTATAGTTGCAGAGATTTGATAAAAGCTTCAGTAGATGACAGTTTCTGAAATTGGAAGGTACATTTTTGTCTGCTAAATTTCAGAAATACTGAAATAGCCATGGCAATTTTACATTTAAACATTCTTTTCATTTAATTTTTTTTATTTTCTGTAGCCAATTTCATAATACAATATGCCCAACAGTTCAGCTTTCTTAAACTTAATATAAGTGCTCATAAGCCACTGTGATTCCCATGGGAAAAGTAACTAACACTGAATCTTAGAATCATAGAATACTAGGACTGGAAGGGACCTCGAGAGGTCATTGAGTCCAGTCCTCTGCCCCCATGTCAGGACCAAATACTGTCTAGATCCTTCCTGATAGACATTTATCTAACCTACTCTTAAATATCTCCAGAGATGGGGATTCCACAACCTCCCTGGGCAATTTATTCCAGTGTTTGACTACCCTGACAGTTAGGAACTTTTTCCTAATGTCCAACCTAAACCTCCCTTGCTGCACTTTAAGCCCATTGCTTCTTGTTCGATCCTCAGAGGCCAAGATGAACAAGTTTTCTCCTTCCTCCTTATGACACCCTTATAGATACCTGAAAACGGCTATCATGTCCCCCCTCAGTCTTCTCTTTTCTAAACTAAACAAACCCAATTCTTTCAGCCTTCCTTCATAGGTCATGTTCTCTAGACCTTTAATCATTCTTATTGCTCTTCTCTGGACCCTCTCCAATTTCTCCACATCTTTCTTGAAATGCGGTGCCCAGAACTGGACACAATACTCCAACTGAGGCCTAACCAGTGCGGAGTAGAGCGGAAGAATGACTTCTTGTATCTCGCTCACAACACACCTGTTAATGCATCTCACACTGCTGACTCATGTTCATCTTGTGGTTCACTATAACCCCTAGATCCCTTTCTGCCATACTCCTTCCTAGACAGTCGCTTCCCATTCTGTACGTGTGAAACAGATTGTTCCTTCCTAAGTGGAACACTTTATATTTGTCTTTATTAAACTTTATCCTGTTTACCTCAGACCATTTCTCCAATTTGTCCAGATCCTTTTGAATTATGACCCTATCCTCCAGAGCAGTCGCAACCCCTTCCAGCTTGGTATCATCTGCAAAACCAATAAGCGTACTTTCTAAATAAGAAAGCAGGAGATACAAACATAGACAGTGTCAGTTCAGGGACTCCTGCTTTCTTGAAGGCAACTATAATAGTGCCCTGGCAGTGCAGTAGACTGAGCCTAGGTCTACACTACAAAGAAAAGCCCGAAAAAGATATGCAAATTGTGAACCACAATTTGCGTATCATTTTCCACTTTTCTTTCTAAAGAGGCTTTGCAAAAATTTGGCCTGTCTACATGGAAAACCTCCTCTTTCAGCACATCCCTTCTTCCTTGTAGAACAAGAATTGCAGGGGTGACAAAAGAACATGTTCACTTTTTGGGAAATTGTTCTGAAAAAGCGGACATGTTCCTTGGACTTCAGATATCCCGGAAAAGCTCTGCAGTCTAGATGTAGCCTTAGTGATCTTTCCCTCGCTAGTTGTTATAGCTCAGATACTCAACTGGTACAAACAGGTATCTATTTGTTGTCGTAATGAATTGGAGCACTGCTCTGACCAAGGCACTAATGGCAATACTCACAATGGTCTTTCAGCAACACAAGGGAGGATGCAAGTGGTCATGAGTTGTCAGGTGGACTGTGTATTGCAACAACAGAGAGAACAGGCTCCAGAATAGATTACTACTGGGCTTTGTTTTACGGGGGCAAACATAGGGGCAGTTTGAGCTCCAGAACATGTGGCAGAATGCATGGGAGGAGGCTGAAGGAACAGGACACATCAGAATGCTCCCCTGTGGAATGTTCTGTGAAGTATGTATCTCATCAAGAGGAAGAGCCTTGGAGGCCTGTGGAATTTGAAATGAGTGAGGTTTCCTCATCTTTAGACTCCTCTGCCCCCCAAATCCATGCCAAGAGGACCCAGCCTCGTGGATAGCTCTTGCTTGTATGCCGGTCCCTGGATTCTCTAGACACTCTGGCTCCTGTAAGAACCATGTTGTCATTGCTCAGTATCAGTGGCAGACAAGACCTGGATGGAGTTTATACAGCACTGAACTGAATTCCTTCCTGTAAGCATGAAACAAAAGAAAATAGTCAGTCCTTTGCCTAATGTTAATCCACCCTGTCTATTCCCCACAATGCTTGTTTGTGTGGCGTCTCAGTGAAGGGTGTTCCCTACAACAAGGGAAGTCAAGCATTGTACTAAGCAGATGGTAGAAAGAGTGTGAAAATTATTTCTCTAACAGCCTCTATGTAGCCCTAGAGAGAAGTTCTAGCACTGCATATTGCTTGATGTTTCTGATGTCTCAACTTGCTGTTAGAATGCCCTGTGCCTGCTCTTTTGTTATTGATGTATTTCCTTTCAGAGTTTAAAAGTGCTTGACCCATGGAATTTTGCAGCACATATAACTCATCTGATCTTGGTGAATCAAAAATGCTCATGTATCAAAAACTCCCAGGTCCTAATTCAGACCTTATGTAACTGGGTGCATAAAGGGTGCCTTAGATATTGTTTTTTCTGGAACAGTCTGGTAGTCCTTTGGCAGGACAGTATGTCACAATTCAGCCTTCCAGCTCTACCAGTGATGGTAAAGGTCAGATAGTGGTGTAGGTCAGCCAAAGGCACTTTTACCACAACACTTCCTATTCCAGCTCAAAGCATAGACACCTGTGTTGTATTCATGCTAGTTCTATTACCAGTATTATGGGAGAGGCTTTCTGAAAAAAAATTTGTAGTCAAAATTACAGGGATCTCAATTTGGGTCATGAGCTTGACTGCTTGATTCATCATCCAGGAAAGGCTGTGGAAGTGTTGCGCACACATGTTTGTCCCCTTAGTTTCTATGGGTAAGAGACTGTATTATGCTTTTGAGCAACTCCTGCAGGATGATTTTAGGAGACTGCTAGAGATACTCCAAAGGGACCTGCATCTAATGCTCTTCAGCTTCTGGAAGGCATTTGATGAAGCGGGAGAGAGAATTAAAAGGAGTGCATTGCATCAGGGAGGAATGGCCCACCTTTATTTAAGTACTGTTCAGTCAAGATGCCCTGCCATTCTTCTGTTTGTTATCAGCCAGTGCAGTAGCTAGAGGTTTGTTGTTTTAAAATGATTATTTTTTGCTTCCCCAAACTAATAAAACTAACATTTGACTTGTTTATTGAACAATATGTGCCCAGATTTGTATAGATCTTAAATTAACAAGAAGACTTTTTCTTTATATCTCTAGTTTGACCACTAAATGAAAAAAGGAGTGTTTAGATAAATCCCTTTCTTTCTTTCTTTCTTTCTTTCTTTCTTTCTTTCTTTCTTTCTTTCTTTCTTTCTTTCTTTCTTTCTTTCTTTCTTTCTTTCTTTCTTTCTTTCTTTCTTTCTTTCTTTCTTTCTTTCTTTCTTTCTTTCTCACAGTAAGTGTGCAGTACACTGTACAGATAAAAAAGGGCTAAGATCTTTGCCCATGAAATCTACAAGCCAAAGCCCTCACTAACACATGGGGGATGATGGAGGAACCCTTGGGATAGCACTGGTTGAGTTTTGCAGTCACTCTGGGTTGTCATGTTTCATTAGCTTATTTGTTATTTTTGGCGGTGGTTATATATTATGCTTTATAATCCTATTCAGGAATTTTGGTTAGGATTCCCCACCTGAGAGGAGTGACAGAAAGCTATTTGGTTTATCAACTACCCTGCTCTGCAGTGGGTGAAATGATGATGCATATGTGAGGGCAGATCTAATCCTGTATTGAGGATTTATGTGTTTATTTGGGTAACAGTGAATAATGCCTAGAGTCCCTATAATGCAGGGTACTGTACTGCATATAGCAAGAGGCAGTCTCTGTGCCAAAGAGCTTAGTCAGGTAATGGAATTTGTATCTCTTAGTACACTCTCTTGGAGTGAGCTTCACACATATGTTCCAGTCCTTGTATATCGGTAGGGTCCTACAAAATTCACAGCTATGCAAAATGCATTACAGACCATTAAATCTGGTGTCCCCCAAATCCAGTGAAATCTGGTCTTTTGTATGCTGTTACCATATATTATGGATGATATACCATATATGCATGGAGAAGACCAGCATTTCTTAAATTGGGAGTTTTCAGCCAAGAGGAACTTGCAAAGGATCACAAGGTTAATTTAAGAGGGTGACAGTGTTGCCTCCTTTACTTCTGTGCTGCCTTCAGTGCTGGGCAACTGGAGAGCAGTGGTTGTAATGTTGGCTGGGTGCCCAGCTCTGAAGGCAGCACCCCATCAGCAACAGTACAGAAGTAAGGGTAGCAACACCATACCCTGCCAGCCTTACTTCTGCACTGCTTCTGGCGGTAGCTCTGTCTTCAGAGCTCGATTCCTGGCCAGCAGCTGCTGCTCACCAGCTACCCAGCTCTGAAAGCAATGCTGTTGCCAGCAACTGTGCAGAAGTAAGGGGAGCAATACTGCAACTCCCATATAATGACCTTGCAACCCCCACACAACTCCTTTTTGGGTCAAGACCCCTACAAACACAACACTGTGAAATTTCAGATTTAAATATCTGAAATAATGAAATTTACCACTTTTAAAATACTATGACCAGGAAATTGACCAGAATGGACTGTGAATTTGGTAGGATCCTTTTCATTGGGTAAAGTGGCTGGTGCAGTGTAATGTTGCTCTAAAACAGGGGTGGGGAACTTCAGGCCCAGGGGCTGGATGCGCCCCTCTGCTTGCCTGGATTTGGCCCTGAGTCTCAGAGTCCCCCCAGGAATTGGGGAGTTGGTGCTGGTGCTCCAGATCTCCTGCTGCCCCTCCACAGGGCTGGAACACACAAAATCTACAAGCCTGGCCCCTCCCTAGGCTCTGGTGAGCAAGAGAAATGTGTGGAGTGAGTGTCCTTCTCCGAGGGGACTACGTCACTGGGTGGCCCCCAGCCCAACCAAATACCTGTTTGCTCACTCTAGCATAGGGAGCCGTGGAGGATGGGGGTATGAAAAATGTGCTGTGGAGATCCTGAGCAGGACTATTGCCAGAAGTAGCTGGAGATTGGTTGCTATAAGTTAGGCAGCCCTCCAAGACTGTCTGAATTATGGTAGGGACCATTCCAGCCCCAGAGCAGCCTACAATTAGGAGGGAGTACAAGAGGTTTGCACCCCTATTATATTGTATTTTCTCATTAGTCGTGAAGAGTGCTGAATATAGTAACTGTGGCATGCTTCTCTTCCTTCTTCAGCACTAGAAGCAATTATTGTGGTCATCCTGTCATTTTCTTGTATGAAACTCTGCAACTCTGTGTGCACATATGTATAAATGTACTTCTGAATACCCTTCTTCTACCAGTGATGTCCCTAGCTGACCTAATTCCTTCATTCACACACACTTATTTTTAGTGAATGTCAGATAAAATAAGAATCTCATTGTGCAGCAAAGATCAAATCAGCTATCTGGACTTTGTTGCTATATATGCACAATCTGTGGGGAAATTAATGTCAATTTATAATTACTGCATCACTGATAATATTTGACTCCCACTAAAAATGGTGGCATTTCAAACCCAGGGGAAAAAAATCACATTATGCTGGTAAATGTATCAAACTCAAATATGTATAAGAAAGTGATATTTGTAATGCATATTTAAAATACATCATGGATTAAAATACTGCTCATTATACACCTGTAGAGAGGAGTAATTCTAATTACTATAATTTGGTGATTAGTTGTGATAAATTTAACATGCTAATTAAATCCTTTCTTTCTTTCTTTCTTTCTTTCTTTCTTTCTTTCTTTCTTTCTTTCTTTCTTTCTTTCTTTCTTTCTTTCTTTCTTTCTTTCTTTCTTTCTTTCTTTCTTTCTTACAAATGCTTAACAGTCACGTGTAGTTATTCACTGAAATGGAATCTAACCTCTTTGTTATCAGATACCTCACAATTCTATCGTTCAGACAACAGATTAAAAGCCATGTTTTTAGTTTTAACTTTTACAAAAAGAAATAATTGTTTCTGAATAGGAAAACTGCCTCTTGCTGGTCACTGGAAATTTCCAGTTCTTTGGCATTTCATTTATATAAGGTGGTGGAATCTGGAACTCTGCTGAACAGTCAGCATTGTATCTGAACAAATCATTTAAAACTAAAAATATATGAAGTCTGTGTTCATGAAGAGAAACTGAAAACAATTAATCATGATTAAGAATAAATATAGGCAATATGCATGTGTGTATATATATAGTATATGCATCTGGAACACCGTTTCCCAAAGTGTGGTCTGTGGCCCAATACCGGTCCTTAGAAAAAAAAATACCAGTACTTAGAAAAATTATCATGCACAATCCTATTAATTTGTGTGATGGGGTAGCAGCACCCTGCACTGCTGAGACGGCGACGTGGCCCTCTTGGGAGAAAGCCCACTGTGGCAGCATCTCTGCTGGGCATGCTTCCAGGTGGCGGGGCTAGATATAGCGGGTGCTAGGACCCAGGGAGAAGGCCAAGTACTGTGTGCACTGACGCAGAATGCCTGGCGCCGGACACAGCTGGGGGAGCCGGCGCTGGCTGATAAAGCAGCTGGGATTGGCGCCAGGAAGGGGGGCAGAACAACCTGCAGGACAGGTAGGGCCAGAGACACAATTTATTTGCATATTCATAATTTTCTTAATGAATATGCAAATATGCAAATAAATGTTACTGGTCCTCCAAAAGCTTGTGAATGGGTTTATTGGTCCCCGATATCAAAAAGATTGGGAACCACTGATCTACAATAATATTGATATTGGCTTGCATACCTAGAAAATCTTGTTGAAAATTGAAGAAAAGATTGAAACTATTTGTAAGGTGAAAGTTAGTCATTTTTGCCCTTAAGATTTAACAAAAATAAATATTTTTCATTTTGAATAAAATAGGAGGAGAAAAGTTAGGTAATGAAGTAGCAAGATAAATTGATTTAAAACAATAGATTAGATTAATTAGTGATGAAAACAGGTTTCTTCAGTTAGGAATATAGACTCACACAGGTTTAGTCCCATTTCACAGTAGTAACTATTTGCAACTTTTAGAGCATATCTGAACTTATTATTTCCAAGTTACTAACCAGTCCAGTGTTATGGTAAGCCATTTCTGATCAGGGATAGCCCTGAAGAATGCAACTACTTGGCTTTTATTTATAGGGAAGAATAACCAATGTTTTCTTAACAACAATGGGTAGTCCTGTGGTACCTTAGGGTATGTCTACACTAGCCACCCTAGTTCGAATTAGGGTGGCTAATGAAGTCATTCGAACTTGCAAATGAAGCCCGGGATTTAAATATCCCGGGTTTCATTTGCATGTTCCCGGGTGCCACCATTTTTAAAATCCCGGTAGTTCGAACTACCTGCCCGCGGCTACATGCGGCACGGGCTAGGTAGTTCGAACTAACGCTCCTAATTCGAACTATCATTACTCCTCATTGCAGGAGGAGTAATGGTAGTTCGAATTAGGAGCTTTAGTTCGAACTAAATATAACCTCTGCAAATGCAACCATAAAGCTGGCTTCAGAGTAATTGTTTTGTGGTGGCTCCTTGGACCCAGTTGAGTGAGGTAATATCTAACTGCTATGGCACTTATATGCTACCCAGTGGCAGGGTGTGCATAACCCTGGGCATGCGCCAAGTGTTGGGGCAGCATAGAAGGCAAGAGAGCAGCTCAGTCTGGGCCGGCCAGAGAAGGACCAGGACGTCCTGCCAGAGCTTCTGAGCTGCAGCAGTCAGCAACCCAGATAGCAAGAACTGGAGTCCTGAGGGACGGCTACTATGCAACCCCTGCGGTGCCTGAGGGAGAAGCTGCTGCTAGGGAACTGGGAGACCCAGCCATTATGTGGGACTTTGGCCTGCCAGAATCCATAGGAAGTGACCCAGGGATGGTACAGGAGTGGCCTCTCCAACCCAGGTATACTCAGCATATTTCGGCGAGATGCCCTGCTGAAGGAGTGGTAGACCGTTCTGCCACTCATATGGCCTTGGGTTGGGATCTGGTGGAGTAGGGTGGGCCTGGGTCCCCCTACCAGGGTGCTTTCCCCAACCCTACTGACTCTGGCCATTAGGCCATTCTGCTCTGTGACAAGGACTACTTATTGACTCTCTGTGCTGCCCTGAGACAAGGGCTATTTACTGACTATAGCCATTGGGCCCTATGGCCCTGTGACTGGGGCTACTTACTGACTCTGTGTTGCCCCATGACAAGGGCTGTTTACTGACTCTGGCCATTAGACCATACTGCCCTAAGATGAGAACCACATACTGACTCTGGCCATTAGGATATACTGCCCTGAGACCAGAGCTGCATACTGACGCTGGCCACTAGGCTGTATTGCCCCGGAGCAAGGGGTGACCATGATAGACTATGACTGGTAGGCTGTATTGCCCTGAGAGAGGGGACAGCACTATTGACCTTAGACACTAAGATCAACTACTCTAGATTGCAAGGGGCTATTTACAGACTATAGAGATGGCCGATGACCATGTGGTCGATCAGATGGCATGCACACTCTTGAATATCTTCGCCCCTGCGACGGGGTGTGCATATGCTACCATATACTCCCTCAACAGATTCTAATGAGAACTGGATTATGCCTCTCTCCTAGTGATGGTGAGCATTTATTCATATAATTAATCCCAGTAGTCAATGTAACTACTTGTGTGGATAAATTACTCAGGAATGCAAATAGAAATTACACGATCTAGCTATGACTGATCCTTTGGCAGCAAAAGAGGGCAGCTACTGACCAGAAACATTCAGAGGGCTCGTCTACATTGGCCCCTTTTCCGAAAGGGGCATGCTAATTTTTCAGATCGTAATAGGGAAATCCGCGGGGGATTTAAATATCCCCCGCGGCATTTAAATAAAAATGTCCGCTGCTTTTTTCCGGCTTTTAGAAAAGCCGCAAAAGAGCGTCTACACTGGCCCTGATCCGGCCCAATCCTCCGGAAAAAAGCCCTTTTCAAAGTAGGAATAAGAGATCCTCCGGAAAAGGGCTTTTTTCCAGAGGATCGGGCCGGATCAGGGCCAGTGTAGACGCTCTTTTCCGGCTTTTCTAAAAGCCGGAAAAAAGCGGCGGACGTTTTTATTTAAATGCCGCGGGGGATATTTAAATCCTCCGCGGATTTCCCTATTACAATCTGAAAAATTAGCATGTCCCTTTCCGGAAAATGGGCCAATGTAGACGTAGCCTCAGTGGAGACTTTTGCTTGCTGACTCCCTTCCAGGCCATTATGGTAGCATGCCAGAATCTTGGTGGGTCAAGAAAGAGCTGGAGTGAACTTTGTGCTGGAGGTGGATATTAGAGCAGCTCCCCATTTACTCTAATGCCAGGGTTTGACCAGCCCCAGATCAAGGAGCTATAACCAGCTCCCAACTGGCCCCAGCTCTGTGCTGCACTGAGCAAAGCTTGGACTAGCAAAGGGTATGTCTACACTACAAAGTTAATTCGAACTAATGGACGTTAGTTCGAATTAACTTTGATAGGCGCTACACTAGCGCTCCGCTAGCTCGAACTTAATTCGAATTAGTGGTGTGCTTAGTTTGAACTAGGTAAACCTCATTCTATGAGGACTAAGCCTAGTTCGAACTTACTAGTTCGAATTAAGGGGTGTGTAGCCCCTTAATTCGAACTAGTGGGAGACTAGCCCTCCCCAGCTTTCCCTGGTGGCCACTCTGGCCAACACAAGGGAAACTCTATTGCCCCCCTCCCGGCCCCGGCACCCTTAAAACCAGCCACCCGATGCCCCCCAGCCCTCCCCCTCTTCCTGGGACCAGGCTGGCGGCTCCCGGGAGCTTGCCCGGGACCGCAAGAGGTGGGCACCCGCCTGGTCTAGTGCGGACATCGTGGACCTCTTCCACGACCTCCGCACCAGGCACAGGAAAGTGGCCGTCTAGGGCAGGAGAGCTGTCAGCCTGGCCACCCAGGAGCAGGTGTGCATGAAAATCAAGGTGGTCCACTGAGACCCCCGACCCTGAGCCCTGAGCTTACAATGGCCGTACTGGGTCAGACCAAAGGTCTATCTAGCCCAGTAGCCTGTCTGCCGACAGCGGCCAACCCTAGGGACCCTGGAGGGGATGGACCGAAGACAGTGACCAAGCCATTTGTCTCGTGCCATCCCTCCCCAGCCTTCCACAAACTTTGGGCAGTGACACCACTCCTACCCCCTGGCTAATACCACTCCATGGACCCAACCTCCATCACTTTATCTCACTTCTCTTTAAACTCTGTTCTAGTTCTAGCCTTCACAGCCTCCTGCAGCAAGAAGTTCCACAGGTTGACTCTTTGCTTTGTGAAGAAGAACTTTCTGTTACTAGTTTGAAGCCTGCTACCCATTCCTTTCCTTTGGTGTCCTCTAGTCCTTCTATTATGGGAACTAATGAAGAACTTTTCTTGATGCACCCTCTCCACCCCACTCATGCTTTTATAGACCTCTGTCCTATCCCCCCTCACTCTCCTCTTTTCTAAGCTGAGAAGTCCCAGTCTCTTTAGCCTCTCTTTATATGAGACCTGTTCCAAACCTCTGATCATTTTAGTTGCCCTCCCCTCTCCCACCCTCTCTCTTCCCCTCTCCCACCTCCTTTTCCCAGTCTCCCCGAGTTTTGTTCAATAAAGAGAGATTCTATTTTTGACCACACGTTTTCTTTATTTTGTACATCAGGAAGGGGGGCTAGGGAAGGGTAAGTGGAAGGAGGTGAGGGAGGAATGAGGTACGAGCCCCCGATGGGGAGGACTGGGCTGGCTCTGCGAGCTTCTGGGGGTGGAAGCTCTCCTGCAGTCCCCCAATTGCCCCCTCTCCCCAGATGGCAGCCTGCGGCAAGTGCAGCAGGTCTGATGGCCGAGTGCTGTGATGTGCCCAGTGTGGGCACTCAGGGCACTCCAAGCCAGGACTGCTTTGCAAGCGGGGTACCCCTGAGAACTGTCTGTCCGGGATGGGGGTTGGGTCCCTTTAAGCACAGCCCTTGGCTAGCCTGAGGCAGCAGCTCCACGCTCTAAGTCCTCATCTGATGCCCTGCCGGCACTGCTTCCGGCCATCCTTAACCCCGGTTCAGGGTCCACTTAATGTGGACATGCTAGTTCGAATTAGCAAAACGCTAATTCGAACTAGTTTTTTAGTCTGGATGCGTTAGTTCGAATTAGCTTAGTTCGAACTAACTAATTCGAACTAAGTTCGTTCAAATTAGCGCTGTAGTGTAGACATACCCCAAGAGAAGAGTGAGGAGGGAACTGACAGCAATTTTCAGCCACCTGAAGGCGGGGGGGAGGGGGAAGTCCAAAGAGCCTGGAGAGCAGAGAATGAGGAGCAATGGTCTGATGTTGCAGTGGGAGAGGTCTAGATTGGTTATTAGGAACAAAGGTGAAGTGATGAAGCACTGGAATGGGTTACCTAGGGAGGTGGTGGAATCACCATCCCTAGAGGTTTTTAAGTCCTGGCTTGACAGAGGCCTAGCTGGGATGACTTAGTTGGGATTGGTCCAGCTTTTAGCAGGAGATTGGACTTGTTGACCTCCTGAGGTCTCTTCCAACCATATAATTCCATGATTCTCTGATAACTGAAGAATTGAGTCCCTTCTCTCTATGAAGGAGTGTTCTCTTTAAATACTGTCAGAGACCTTGTTAAGAAGTGTTCCTTTGAGCAGTCTCTTCTCACCAATGGATGCCACTGGCCTGAAGAACTGACAGCCTCTCTATGGAGGGATGTTAGTGGAGGGAGGCACTTCTAATGCTTTGATAATCGGATTCTCTTTAGGTTGCCTTTCAAAACCAGAACAATTTTCTTGAAGGTGCACACAAGAAATTCTTCATGATGTGATAATTTCTTAAAATAATCAGTTAAAATCATACATAACATGCCGCCAAATAAAGCTTAAACTGATATGATATTAACTCTGGCTATATTTCTCAACTCTGCAAAGAGGACTTTTCATTTTCCTAGCCTTTGGAATGTACTTCACTGTCACTGAAAATAGTCCCAACAAACTGAAATGGTTAGGATAATACAGAGTTGCCCATGGGAAAAAACTATGCACACCAGAACTTCCATCATCTTTGTACAAGAGTTGATAATCATGTGTACCTTTATGTATCAATAGGAATAATTATTACTGTGAATTACCTAAAGAATTTCTGGAAACAACCAGGCCTTTGTCAGCATGCCTCAGTCACACAAAAGAAACACCACAAGGGAATCATAAATCTGGCCAGCCGAGTAGTCTGTGCACTGGATCATGTTATCATTCAGGACCTCAGAGCCTGAGTCATTAGTGAGGCTGGCTGTTGTGTCACATGCAAACCTGTATAGTAACACATGAGTCATTATAAAGTGTTTGTGTGAAAATGGTTGAAAAAGGGCTGCTTTTTAAAAGGGGGGAAATTAACCATCTTTGCAGGGAAAACACTTCCTGGAGATTCAGCTGAGTCCTGATTACACTGTATATACACTTGTGCTGCAGGTCTTGCATAGCTTACAGTTACACTTAAATTATAAAACCATTCACCAGAAGGATATACACTTTTGACTCTGAGGAAATGGAAGCTTTGCTTGCATGCATGATGACAAACCAACCAAACAAAATAAATTGCACGCAGCCACAAAAATGTTTTTGTGCACAGATGAAAAATAGAACAGAAAATAACAAGAGGAAAGTCTGAAAGCAGAATGCATCCAATCTGGCTGCTGCCACATAAAAGGAAAATCCCCCTGAAAATCAGCTTCTTATTCAAACTAACCCCAAACTCAGAAGTAAAGCACACAAAAAGAGAAATTGAAATAAAAAGTGAGGTAAAATAGAAGCCTTCAGGGATACATTGTCAAAGAAACTCACAAGGTTTAAAGTCAATGGAAGATGACATGTGAAACAGAAACTCAGTGTAGCTCTCTGAAAATATACCCTAAGGAGCAAAGCAAAGAAACCAACAGCCATTGTCTGCACACAAACCATATTCAAGGTGAGTCTTGCATATAGGGCTATTCAAGGGAGTCACAGGGGAATTAATTCTCTCCTTGCCCCATGGGTCACAATATACTAGGAGTGAAATCCAACTCTTTGCAGAGAGACAGCACAATGCCTAGGCACCAGTCGAGCCCTGTTCTGAAAGTTTTAAGTGACATTTGAGTGGGATGTGTGTCTTGCTTTGGCTTACCACACAGAGTGGAATTTCTGCGTAGAAGAGAAGCTACTGTCATTGCAGCAGGACAGCTTGAAGCTCTGGCTTATCACCTCTGCGTGTGGGTTTTTTTCACCATGGTTCCATGCAGTCACAGATTTACTTACCACATCTCTGCTGCTTCCCTAATTCGTCTTCCATCCAATGGTGCAGAGACAACGGCAGTGAACAGGTGGTCTGGTAAACAGAATTCCTCTGTATGTCCTCTTTGTTGCTAGAATAGCCCTGGGCAGCTGAATTGCCCCAGTTCCATTGCCTTTGTGGTCCTACATGGCCCTTATGGAAGATTAAGCACTAGAAAATATAAATAGTGATAGAAATGTAGACGTGTTAGTCTGGTGTAGCTGAAACAAAATACAGGACTATGTAGCACTTTAAAGACTAACAAGATGGTTTATTAGATGATGAGCTTTCGTGGGCCAGACCCACTTCCTCAGATCAAATAGTGGAAGAAAATAGTCACAACCATATATACCAAAGGATACGATTTAAAAAAGTGAACACATGAAAAGGACAAATCACATTTCAGAACAGAAGGCGGATGGGGGGGGGGGGGAAGGAAGGTAAATGTGTCTGAGCTAATGATATTAGAGGTGGGGAAGAAAGGTAAATGTCTGTGAGCTAATGGTATTAGAGGTGATAATTGGGGAAGCTCAACAGTATCTTTGTTGAGACTGACACGTAGAGTGTCGAATTTTAGCATGAATGACAGTTCAGAGGATTCCCTTTCAAGTGCAGATTTAAAAGGCTTTTGGAAAATATAACTGACTACTCAGCAGAATGTTTGCAGTGTTGTTGTGGCTGTGTCAATCCCAGGATATTAGAGATAAGAGTCAAGCGAGGTAATATCTTTTGTTGGACCAGCTTCTGTTGGTGAGAGAGCTCAAAATCTTGTCTTACATAGAGCTCTTCTTCAGGGCTGGTACAAGGTTTGAACAGATTACCTCTCTCATCAACAAAATTTGGTACAATAAAAGGTATTATCTCACTCACCTCTACTCTCTAATATCCAGCAGAATGTTAGCAAGATGGTGATTCCATGGTTTTATATAAATATAGCGGGAAAGTCTAGTTTTACAAAATGAGTTCCGTATCTGAGATCTCTTGGGAATAAAGACAATACATTTCAGATCTGTTAAATACAGGCAAAATGTTCTTGCTTTTCCTGTTATGTAAGAATTTGTTTTGCTCTGTGTGGTCCTAACCATGACCTGAATAAAACATTAAATTAAAAAAAAAAATGAAATCTGCATGCTAAGGTCTAAATGAAGACTCTTCAGTTGTTTATTCTTCTGTGTCATGGTACAGTCTAGAAATAGGAGATGAAAAGAAGAGAATGACCTTTCATCTTTGTTGATGCTTCATGGGAAAGTTTAAAGAATATCTCTTTGGTAACAATTCTGCCTATTTTACCAGTCAAGGTGTAAAACAGAGGTGTGCCAAATGTATGTTTGACTACATGGCTCTACACTGAAAAAAACCCACATGTGTAGGAGGTGAGGAAAAGCTTCAGATATCATCTTTTCTATATTTCATTCCCTTCATTCTTTGTTTAACATGGACAGTTGCATGAAAGTGGGATCTGTGTTCCTGAAGTTTTCATTGCTTCACTTCAAATTTCCAATCTGAAATCTTAAGATTTGATATCTAACACTACACTAGTTGACACTAGCATCAAGGAAGAAAGGATCTAAAGATAAAATCCACATTTTGCTTAGCACAGGACTAAGGGGAAATTGGTACTATAGAACTTTAATATGCCTCCCTCTCTCTGAATTCTGAGTGTAGCAAGGAGCTAATTCAGTCTCGGGCGCAAGTTGGAGTAGCTTTACAGAAGCTATAATACTCTAATTCATGCTAGCTGTCAACAGACATGCTCCTGCACTAGGAGCAAATGTGGGGGATGCAAAGCCAACACTATCCAGAATTTTCCCATTGCTGGGGTCAAACCCCCTTTGCCAGCTTTCAGTCATCTGTGATATCAGCAAAGTGTCTCAAAGGGGCTGGAATTGCAGGTCAAAATGTGGCCTGGGGCTCAGGTAAGAAATAAACAACAGAAGCAGCTGAAAGAAAGTTCTCGTTTCCATAGTAATATCCCTGGTAGTAATGCACAGAGGGAAAGAAACAGGAAATGTCTGATCTAATAGACACAAGGAATTGTTTCTCCTGTCCTGGGCTTTGTGCATTTACACCTGTGCACCATTCTGTTTGGTAGCATTTGGTATATCTTTGAACAGGTATAAATAGATACACCGAGGAGATGGCAACAGATATTCAGGCTGAGAATTGTTATCCAATTGTTTTCCATCTAACATTGGCTGAGCTCTCAGAAGTGATTGAATAAATGCTTAATAGTGAACAATCACATTACAACATAAAAACTAAACTGACGAAAATCGTAGTACTAGACCCCTGATTTGAACAGAACAGAGAAATTATCCATTCAACTTTTTGCTGGGTACTGAAAAAGCTTTTTTGCTATACCAGTTGTTGAGGACAAGGAGAGAGCTATGGGAATATGATAGAGAATAATAGCATGGCTTAGAACGTCCATGAAGCCTTTGTGCCTGATCTTTATATGTCATTATGCTTCTTATTCTTGTAGTAGTTAAAATAACAATTCTATTCCAGTTGAGCTCAGTGACAAAATTCCTATTGACTTAACTGAGAGTAAGATCAGACCCATTGTGACGTGGTCTCGCCACTACTGTGGATCAGGCCAGCAGTGCAGGCTAGCATAAACTTCACCCCTGCATGGACTATGACAGCAGGGCTATTTGTTTCCTGCAAGGCTAGGCATTTTTCTGGTGGATTTTCTGGCCTGGTGCTGGCCTTTTCTTAATGACTTTGTACGTTGTCAAGCTCTGACAAGCTAATTGCCTAGCAGAATCATTGGAACAGATCACTTCAAACAAAACAAAATTTTGCAGGGATGCTAGCGGTGATGGTGGCAGCTGGTAGTTGCTGGATAGTTGTTATTAAGTTGTGGCTAAAGATGTACTTCAGGGACACCCATTTAATTCTCAGCAAGCTGAGGTGTGACAAAGCAAGTCAGGCCGGTCCCATCCCAGGGTCCCAAATAAAATGCTTGCACTTCCTTCATGTTTCTCAGAAAAGGATGATTTTTTTTTCAAATTATTTTGCTTGTTGACCTCACTTTAAAAAAAAAAAATCAGAAGTGGTTTTGTTGTCAAACCTGTTTCCTCTCACCCTCCTCATGGCAGTCACAAAATTAGCTGAAATGCTGAAAAATGTATATCCAAAAGCAGAACTAAAAGAAAAACTAAAAAATGATATTTTAAGTGATTAAATATATTTGCACACAGCTGTATTTTTTGTTCATGCCCATGGAAAGTACATATTCTACTTTCACTATGGGGTTCAGGATATTTTTTATATAAACTCCATAGACTATTTCAGTATTTATTGCAAAGTAAGTAATTCAATCATAGATATATCATTCACTTTAACAGTTTAAAGAAATGTCATATTCATATAATACCAAAAATATTAATCACATACCTTTTAATGTTCCATTAAAAAATATATTAACATTTTGTGAGAACTTGCTCTAGTAAATTTTTATCACTATGTCTAAAAGACATCAGTAACAAATCATTTATATCCCAGATAGGAACGGGTAGTGAACTCTGTCAATTAAAAAGTCTCTTAACAGATGGGTGGATCAATGAGCCTATCCCTAATTTGGGGTGTATTTTAACTTATAGGTATGTGAGGTCTCTGTCTTTCAATTTAAACACTAGTTCAATCTTTCAATTTTTCACTTAAGGACCCAGTCTTTGATTAAAGTACATTGTCAGTAACATGAGATCACACCCTGAATTTCTGGATAGATTTCATTCTTTTCCCCCCCCGGTCCAGTTTGTTAGTATTTCTCAGAGTTCCTCAAGTATATTTTATGCAGACTGGCCATTATCTACATATCTCCAAATTTGATTCCTTCTCTTCCCAATGATCCTACAACGGCTGTGTCCCACTACCAATAGCAAGAGAGTGGGGGATAGCAAAAGGCTCTGCCTTATACTTGACCTAGGAAAAAGTTTTCTGACGTAGTGTCACTGATAATAACACTGTTAATGGTGCCTTTTGTTAATGTTTAGCCTACATAATAAAAAAGCTTTTCATTTGTAATGCTCCCTAATCTCACAAAGAAAACCCCATTCAGCTTTGCTGATGGCTCGGTGTCCATTGCAAAAACTGCAGCTGCCTCTTCAGTGTATTTTGTTTGTCTATTAATCAATGTCCTCATTTTGTCAGGCAGCAGCTATTCCTTCATAAACCCCACCTAATTGGCATGCCAATTCTTCTTTTTTTGAGGGGGGAGGGTTATCTTGCAGCTTGGAAGCCAGAAGTTCTACTAGTAATTTGGAGTCATGATTTAGAAGTGAAGCAAGTTCGTAGCTTCTTCCATCTGGTGGGTCTCCCCAAGGTTTTGGAAAGAGAATTGTAGAAGCATTACTCATAGTTCCAAGCAAGAAACCTTAATTTATAGCATTGGTGGAATTATCTGATTGCTTTTTTTTTTAACCATCCTCTAGGAATTTCGCCTTTGTTTAAATCTCTTTTAGGACAGATTTCCCATCTCTTTTTTGTATAGGACCTCCAAGATTCTCTGGATCCTCTCTGGAAGTTTAAAGCTACAGATATATATTTCTTTAGTCTTCCCTTCTGTCTAACCCCTTCTGATGAATATAACTTTGTAACAGAACTTCTTAAGAGTTCCATTGATTTTCTCGAATTTGTTAATTTTCTCAAACTTTTACCATTCTGTTTGTTATTGCTGTTTTAAGGCTCAAACATATATCCCATGCCTGCCATTTCGTGGCTGTAACACCATTATGGTAGCATTCTGCAGCAGACCAACTTCTGCATATTATAGATGTGAGCAGGCTATGAACCACTGCTTCCAAAGCAGCCAGCTGGATGGGGAAAGGAGTTCTGGGTGTTGTTATGCTCACTCGGTTGTTTAGCCCTGAAAGATAATCAACTGTTCATATGTAAATACAGCTCATGCTGGAATGGGAAAGAGATCCTAGGTGTGGTTATGTAACTCCTGTTCAGCCAGTGCTATAGGCCTGATGGATGGTCAATTGTTACAATGGAATGTTGTGTATTGTAACTCATTTGGCTGTTGTGGGGTCACAAACTGTGTTAACTCTAAATGTAGGAATTGTAAAATATGACCACCAGTGCTTGCAGGAGAGAGACTGTCATTATAAAGAGTCTCGGACAGACAAGCCTCCCTCTTCTGAACTCAAGTGGACTGGATTGGGGGAAGGAGTTTGAACCAGCAGTCTACATGCTCTCCAGCGTGAGCCATAAGACTGATTCAACCTGTCTCTTTTCTCCCCTGTTCTCAGGCCTAAAACAGACTCTATAAGGAGTCTCTTTATTATTTTGAAATATTATTCCAGTGGAAGCTGGATTCTTTTGGCCAGCCTAGGTGGTGGCCAAGAGCTGAAATCACTAGGTTTGGCACAGAGCCAGACCCATCGCGGAAGCAGCAGCAGGTGGCCAGCAGGATGGCTGTCAGGAACAAGTGAACAGCTGGCGGTAGTGGTGGGAACAGTGGCACGCGGCCAGTGAGGCAGCTGGCAGGTGCAGGAGGCCAGCAGGGTGGCTGGTGGGAGCAGTGGCAGGTGGCCAGAGGGGTGGCTAGCAGAGCAGGCAGTCAGTGGGGAGGCTGGGGGAGCAAGTGGCCAGCAGGAGGCCGACTGGTGGCTGGTGGGAGCAGCAGCGAGTGGTAAATAGAGTGGGCGAGATGTCTCCTATCCCTACCCTTTCCAAGGGGGTGTGTGTGGGGAGGGGGGGGTGAGCTCTGAAAATCACCTCTGAGCTCTGGTCTGCCCTGATCAAGGGCAGCAACTGTGAGTATGGAGAAAGGTTGGGCATGTGAATGGCACACTTACATTGCTGGACTTGTGAGCCTGAGAGGTAAAGGACATTGCTCAACCCACTTGAGCTGGGATGTTTACTCATGGTTTGGTTATTAAGTCTGATTGTGGTGTTTTCCCAAGTTAATGCCATGTTACCTCTCTCCCTCTTTCATTAACATTTCTTTTCTACGCTCAGACTCTGTGCTGGTGAGTGGGGAAGCATTGTCTCTCAGAGGTGCCCAGGGGTTTGTGTGAATTTCCCAGGATATTGGGTGGGGGCTCGAGCCAATTCTGTGTGGGATGGATGAAAAGGAACCCCTAGATATTGAACACAGCCCTGGTTGCTGCTGGTGCTACCTGGCAGATGGGTTACATATATATTTAAAAAATATCCCCCCCCCCCCTAACAAGCCATCTAAGACAGATTTTCTCAGGCCCACTCTGTGTCCGCTGTAGTCAGACCACCACACTGCATTGACTGCTCTCTCTCGTGTAAGGGTCATTTAAAGTGTTTACTGTATTTGACCATTAGCCTCCCTGATGTCCTTCTCTACAGGCAGAGCATAATTCCAGAGAAGCACTGCATCAAGTACCTGCTAAATTGCCTGGATGTCCAAGCAGCATTTCTTCTTCACTAGAGTGGAATGCTATGCATGGGAGAAGGATGTGAACAGGCAATCTGTGTCTGCAATTAGGAGAAGTGGGGCACAGGTGGAAGAGGCAGACAAGGAGCTTGCTACTCCTTTCCTTCTCTTCACAGGCTTCCTTTGGGCCTTAGTCTCAGGGTATGTTTATTGATTGGACTTGCTTTGCAATCAGTAGGGTGAGAACCCTTTGGACATCTCTTCATAACTCGTGTTGGTCACCATCCACTGGCTGAGAAGCCCTTGCCTCTCAAAGCCAGGAGGATGTAGCAGTAGACCTTGGGGCAACCAGAGGCCAGACAGGGCAGCTGTGGTGTGGAGATGCTGGGGAGAGGGTAGCCGTGCATGCTATCTGCAAATGCCTGGGAATGGGAAGCTATTGAGCCACATAGAGGCAGGAATACGCAATCGGCTTAGCTGTGACAGAGGGAATGCAAAGGCCTAAGCAGAGCCAGAAGACCCTGCTTGCAGATCCTGGTTTCTGCCTAAAGGGGGAGGAAATGGAGTCATGACTAGAAAGGCTTTGGAGTTGCTGTGGTAACTGTCAGGGAGCTAGGCAGGGACAAGCCAGCTGAAACAGCTGTGAGGCTACACTAGGATCTAGGAGCCAGGGTTTGTGGAAGCAACAGACTGGTTTCTGGGGAAGGAAGGAGGAAACAGCCCGTCTGTGGGGAAAGCTGATAAGCAGAAGCTGAGCAACTGGGGCTCAAAGCAGGGAAGCAATTGTACACAAAGCAAGAAGGACCCAGGCATTCGTGAGTCCCAGGGAGTAGTTTTAGCTGGGGGGTCAGTCCTGCGGGAAGGAGAGAAACAAATATTTTTACCATCTCCAAAGTTATTTCAGGCAGCTTATAGTCTGTCACCCACTGATAGATGCTGTTAAATGAAGGGTGTGAGACAGCCAATGTGGCTAGTGAGCCGCTGAGCCCACTGACAACAGCAGGGCCTGAGGGAACTGAGGGTTCAGACATGAAAGGTTACTCCAGAAGAAAGGTGATTATCCACGTGTCTGCCTATTGGACTGCCTTCCTCCTCTGTACTGACTGTTCTTATGTTCTAGTGTAACTAATAGACTAAGATGATGTGTAAGGGGGAAAGGGAGGAGGGTATTTTGACCCTTTTCTTTCTATCAGTCATAATTATACATGCCTTTGCTACAAAAAGCGCCTGTGGATACAGAGAGAGAAGGTTATTTAAGGTTCTTCCTTTTGCTCAGTAGACAGTCTAATCTTTTAAATTTCCTTCCCATGAGTCTGTTTTTCTAGACAATCCATCTTTGCTGCTGGCATACTACTCCTGATAATGAACCGGTCGTCACATCAAGTTAAACTGTACCACTACAATTAATTTTTAGAAAATATATTGTTCACAGGACAATGAGAACTATGTCCTATTTTAAAGTTGATCAGGCAGCACAAGACAAAAATCTAATTATTTTCATGAAAACTGACAGATTTTACTTCAAAACCAACTACACTTCATTAAAACTGATAAAAACCTGCAATACAGAGCTGAAATATTGCAGCCATGAGTGTTCCAAAGCAAGGAAAGAATCCTTATGCCATCAGTATGACACAATGAACTTATTATGGATTAACTCTATTTCCAGATACATTTGGACTCGATGTATTGATTTTTCTTGAGATTCGTATAACTAATGGGGATTACTGACATGATTCCTCCTACTCTGTAGTTTTCAACAAAATAGTGGAGAGCTACAAATGATAGAGTAGAAAATTGCCACAAATAATAAAAGTCCTGGACAGTGTTACAGTAATTGCTGCAAAACTGAACTGAACTGAAGGAAACCTGTCGTTTTAATGATTTAAGTAACAACACAAAGAACATGGGGCTTTTGTAGAGTTTTATTATATGTACATTTTATGTTTTCTTAAACCTGTTAAAGACATCAGTACTAAGTATAATTAAATCACAACATATTTATTATTCTGTATTAGGAACAAACTTAAATATTGAGGGATTAGTGTGAGAAGTGGCAGTACTTAGTGTTTGTTAAAGGCATTATAAATAGCAAATTAAAAAATCAATTGATACAAGCATGGTATAATATACCTCAGAGGCAGTACTTACCAGATTGTATACACGGATCTTTTATACTAGTTTTTCTCTCTTGCTTTATATGGATGGTATTATGTATATAGTTAAAATTCATATATGTATGCCTATAAATATATGGACATCTATATCTATATCTAGAGAGAAGTTTTGCATTTTGTAAAGTGCTTCCCCTTATATGTTCTGTTAGGTGAATGTATATTCAACACATGCAGAAACTGATATGTGGTCATTAAAGGTTGGAAGTGTTATCAAAGAATGAATGTTGAGGGGTAGTGTCATATCTTATTAGATCAACTTGTTAGGGTGGAACTAAGTTCTGAAGGGTCTTAATGATAAAGGCTAGAAGTTTGTGTATAATGTGAAGATGACTTTTACTGCACAATGTATTATATATGGTTTATATTCAGAGAGCCTAGGAATTGTTATGATCATGGTCATGTGGGATAAAGGGAAAGAAATTGAAGCAGGGAGGGGATACTAAGTATTAGGGAGAGCTCTAGCATGTATAAGTGATATACTGCTACCACTTTTATAGGTGGTAAAACACTTTTATAGGTGGTAAAACAAAAGCAAAGAAATAATGGCTATTGATATTTACAAATAGAACAGGACACAAACTATTTTGGTGAAAACTGTGAAAGTAAAGATAGTGACATCTAAATCTTCCATCCCAGCCCAGTGGGAAAACGATTTGAAACACAGACCTTCTAAATAAAGTAAAGTAAAATGTTAGCCAGGACAGAAGTTTTGTACATCTCCCACAGTGGGGTCTTGCATTGCTTGTTTAACCCTAATTCCTACATTGGCAAGTGCAGTATTTTGTGTTTGTCACCAGATACTCTACTAGTTAAGCAATTGGAGTCCTTTAGTTGAAAGTTATCAAGAAAGGACTGAGGTGAGGAATGTTCCTCTCCCTTTTGCACTCACACTTAGGGTACATCTACACAGCAGGGCTAAAGCTGAAATAAGCTTCACAACTTGAGCTATGCCAACTGCATAGTTTAAATCAAAATACAGGCAGTCCCCGGGTTACGTACAAGATAGGGACTGTAGGTTTGTTCTTAAGTTGAATCTGTATGTAAGTCGGAATTGGCGTCAGCCGCTGCTGAAACTGATCAGTTTCAACCGCGGCTGAATCTGGACACCAGTTCTGACTTACATACAGATTCAACTTAAGAAACCCAGGCGTCCCCAAGTCAGCTGCTGCTGAAACTGATCAGCGGCTGATTCCAGGAAGCCTGGGGCAGAGCAAACTCTGCCTCGGGCTTCCTGTAGTCAGCCGCTGGTCAGTTTCAGCAGCGGATGACTTGGGGATGCCTGGGGCAGAGCAGCTGGGGTGCTGCTGGGTTGCTCCAGTAGTGTGGCTCCTTGGCGCTACTGGAGCAACCCAGCGGCACCCCAGCTGCTCTGCCCCAGGCGTCCTGATTCAGCCGCTGCTGAAACTGACCAGCAGCAGCTGAATCAGGACGCCTGAGGCAGAGCAGCTGGGGTGCTGCCGGGTTGGTCTGGAGCGGCGCTGCGGGACCAACCCGGCAACCCCCAGCTGCTTTACCCCAGGGGTAGGCAAGAAAAGCCTGGTCTTCTGGGGGGGGGGGGGCACTAGCTGCACCCTCCCCCCCCCCAGCAGACCAGGGAGACGGGGGTGGCGGGACCGCCCAAGTCCTCCACAGCTTTGCTCCATCTCTCTGGTCTGCTGACCTGGGAGACGCAGAGCAAAGCCGCAGAGCACGCGGGCAGTGGGACAGTCCAGGCGCGCCGCGGCTGTCCCACTGCTGGCGTGCTCCGAGGCTTTGCTCCCCATCTCCCTGGTCTGCTGTCAGATCAGGGAGACGGGGAGCAAAGCCTTGGAGCACGCCCACAGCGGGACAGCTCAAGCGCACCTGGGCTGTCCCGCTGCGGGCATGCTCCAAGGCTTTGCTCCCCGTCTCCCTGCAGACCAGGGAGACGGGGAGCAGCTTTTCTCGCCCTGGAGGACGGGGGCGGCGGACCGCGGTGCATCTGGGCGTCCCGCCGCTCCCGTCCTCCGGGGCGAGAAAAGCCCCGTTCGTAACATAAGTCAGATCCGCGTAACTCGGGGACTGCCTGTAGCTTATTTCAGCTTTTGGTGCTGTCTATACAGCAGGAAGTCTGAAAAAGAGCACTCTTCCTTTGACTTTCCATACTCCTTGTAATATGAGGGTTACAGGAGCTGGAGTAAGAAGTCCTCCAACTCAACATTATTTTGACATTATGTCAAAATAACTGCTTGTAGTATAGATGCAGACTATGTTATTTCGGAATAATGTCAGTTATTCCAAAATAACACTGCTGTGTAGACATAGCCTAAGGGGTTTAAAAATATTGTTTGGCCCTATTTAACAGTCAGAATGCTGCAATATTTTTTGGGGGGGTGTGGGGGGGGGTGTTGACAGTAAAACAGTCAATCTTGAAAAAAAGAAACTTTAAAAAAAAGAATCATTAGAAATTGCAAACCCAAAAAGAATAGCTGATGAAAAGCTCAAAATATAGCAGTTTCCTTTTGGGTACAAGCATTTACATAGAGCTCTAATCAGGAACAAGACACCCAGTGTGAATATGAATTAAATGATTGGTTCATGAAAGGACATAAAAATCCCTGCTTCCAAATGACTGAATTCATTGCCCCATCTGCCAGTAGGTAGCATTTTAACAAAAGGGATATTTCCCTTGATGAATCATGGGTACTATTGATTGTCTTCCCAGTAAATGCACAAAACTGTAGAAAGAACAGCACAACCTGGCTCTGTACGTCATTTTCTGAATGAATTAGGCTTTTAGACATGAACGAGTTGGAGAATTCGATTTCCATCAACACAGTGACTTTTAGTTGGAAGTCAGTTAAAACTTAACCATGACAATTTCTGAATGACTTATTCGGTGCTTTAAAAGTCAGGAGAATTGGAACAGTTACTAAGGTTCCCATAGAGATTGAATGCAATTCCTTTACTTGCTCTTTCTGTGACTCTTTCCTCTATGTCTGGGGCCAAAGCATGCAGCTTCCTTATTGGGAAACAAGTTAGAATTAAGGCCAACTAGCTTCTTCTGCCTTTAAAAATCTCCCCCTTAATCGTTTTTCAGGATCAACATCTTTTTGCTGTAGCTGGACCTAATATAGTCCTCATGAACATCTAAGCTGCTCTTCCATTGAGTTGCATGGGTGAAAAGTAGCTGCTGTGTCTCTCTCATTTACAACTGTGGTGAGAAAAAGTAGTTTTATTTCAATAGGATCTGATTCAGCAAGGTGCTGAATCCTCTTGACTGTAAATTAGTTTAATGTGTACCGATCAGCATCTTCTTTTACATATATCATACCTTGAAATTTTGGACCCTTGATGTGTTTTGACCTTTTCACAATAACAGGGTTTTTAGCATATATTCAGAAATGTGTACAACATTTTTTACTTTCAATAATTGTTTAAATTGCATATAAAATATTGCTTATAAAATATGCTGGATTGACTGTTTTGGCAAATACCAGCACTGCCAGCTATCTTCGAGGCAACACTGACTTCCTGAGGAAACTACAATCCATTGATAGTCTTCCAAACAACACCATCCTAGCCACTATGAATGTAGGCATTCTCTACACCAACATTCCACACAAAGATGGATGACAAGCTGTCAGGACCTGTATCCCCAATGATATCATGACACAGGTAGTTGCTGACTTTGTGATTTTATTGTAACTCACAACCATGACAGATTTGGGAACAGTTTATCCTTTAAAGTCAGTGGCACAGCTATGGGTACCCATATGGCCAATATTTGTTATGGCTGACTTGGAACAATGCTTCCTCAGCTCTTGTCTCCAAGTGCCCTTCCTCTCCTTGTGCAACATTGATGACATCATCATTATCTGGAGTCACAGGAAGGAAGCCCATGAAGAATTGCATTGGGATTTCAACGTTTTCCACTTTACCATCAATATAGGACTGGACCACTTTACACAAGAGATCCACTTCCTGGACACTACAGTGCAAATAAGTGATGGTCGCATGAACGCCATCTAGTATCAGAAACCTACTGACCACTATACTTATGTACACGCCTCCAGCTTTCATCCACAACACATCACATGATCCATTATCTACAGCCAAACCCTAAGATAGAACTGCATTCGCTCCAATCCCTTTGATGGAGACAAACACCTACAGAACTTCTATCAAGCATTCTTAAAACTCTAGTAGCCACCTGGAGAAATAAAAAACAGATTGACAGAGTGAGGCAAGTACTCAGAAGTCACCTACTAAAGGACAGAAGCAACAAAGAAAGCAACAGAATACTACTAGCCATTACTTACAGCCCCCAGCTAAAACTTCTTCAACACATGATCAAGGGTCTACAACTTATCCTAGATGATGATTCCCGGCTCTCATAGACCTTGGGAGGTAGGAGAGTCGTCGCTACATACAGGCCCCCAACCTTAAACACATACTCACCACCTACCACAACAGAAATACTATCCCAGGAACTAACCCTTGCAACAAATCCCATTGTCGAATATGTTCACACAGCTACCTTATTGACACAATTATAGGACCTAACTACATCAGCCATACTATCAAAGGCTCATTTACCTGCACATCTGTTAATGTGATATATGCCATAATGTGCCAGCCATACCCTTCTGCCATGTACATCAGACAAACCAGACTGTCTCACCAACAGAATAAATAGACACAAATCAGACATAAAAAATCGTAACATACAAAAACCAGTGGGAGAACATTTTAACTTCCCTTGTCACACAGTTACAAATGTGAAAGTTGCCATTCTCCCTCTCCTACAACTCCCCCTCCCCCCGCAAAAAAATGTTCAAAAACAAGCTGCAACGTGAAACTGCTGAGCTGGAATTCATATGGAAATTTGACACCAAGGGAATGGCTCTTATATTACAACAGGTAACTTTTCACTCTAAGTATTCTCACCTTCTTATCCACATCCACCCTGACTGAATTAGCTCTGATATTGCACTCCTACCTCTGTATACATCTGACAAATGAAAGCTTAAGCCTTAATAAAATTGTTAGTCTGATTGTTCTCTATATAGTTAAAGAAGGTGAAATCTTGGCCCTGCTGAAATCAATGAGTGTTTTTCTATTGACTTAAATGGGTTAAGGCAGTGGTCCCCAACCTTTTGGGGCTGCCGGGCGCTTGGGGGCGGGGCTGCTCACGCGCTGTGCATAAGGGGGCGGGGCCGCTCACCGGCCACGTGACTGGGGCGGGGCCAAGCATGCGCCGCACGCCCAAGGCTGGCAGCAGCATGTGCTGCAATCCCTGGGAGGGGCTGCCCAGGTTCCGCGCGGCCGGGGGCGGGGCCGGGGCTGGCAAGGGCGCGTGCGGCACACCTGGGGGCAGGGCCAGGGCCGGCAAGGGCACGTGTGGCGCACCCGGGGCCAGCCCAGATTGCTCCGCGGGCGCACGTAAAGGGCCCGGCGGGTGCCATGGCGCCCGCGGGCACCAGGTTGGGGACCATGGGGTTAAGGATTTCACCCATTGAGTAAAGCATGGCAGTATTGGCCCAAGCTTCCCTAAATGGCCTCAGGCCTCAATGCTCTTGACTTGGAGAGATGATTTTTAGATATCTTTAAGGTTTATTCTCCATGCTGACTTAATTTAGAATGGGAATCTAGCCCTTGCGCTCTGTTTCTAGCTTTGGGTCTGACTCTTGTGTCAGGGACATGTTCATAGCCTACCTGTTCCTCAGATACTACATCCTCAGTCAGTTTGTAAAGTGATTTAGATCTCTGGCTGAGAAGTGAGATGTAAGTGCGAAATATTGTTTCTTTTTAGTTGTAGCAGTTATAAGACAGATGCTGCTTGCAGTTATTTTATTTGGCAATGTTTTGTGAGAAAGTGTTGGGCTGTTTCTACAGTATGAGTAAATTAACATCACTAATTAGCTTTATGTAGGCCATTGAAAAATCCTCTCAGATGCCCACAATTTTCTGAGTCAGTGATACAGAGGTAATGCAAGATTACTGATTTTAAAACAAATAAACTCAATTTTCAGTAGCTAATTAGGGACAAGACAGTGGAATCTATAAAGTCCCTTGAAAATATTTGCTTGGACTGTAGTGATAGTAGCAAGTCAGAATATAGAAAGGAAGCAACTCTGCAGTATTTAAATATTTAAAGATTATTTAAATATTGACATATGAATGCAAAGTATTACTTTTATTATTTATTTATATTCTGGTAGCCTTTATGAACTGCAGTCATAGACCAGCACCCCATTTTACTAGGCACTGTTCTGATACATGACGAAAAGACAGTACCTGCTCCAAAGAGCTTCTAATCGAGTATCTGTCATAGTTCAGAACGTCTATACCTGTATCCAGCAAGGGCACTCACTCTAGAGTCTCGGGTCCTTAGCTGTTACCGCTCTTTGTTGTCTCTCACCCCTCTGTGCAGTATTTCCAGGCTGCACAGTTCCCTAACTATATTTTGATATCCATAGCAAAAGACAGACTGTCTAACCAAGTCTGCTTTGCTTCTCTCCTCAGAGACAGTACACAATGTAATTAGCATAGGTGGGTTACCACACAGCTCTCGCTAAGCAAATACATTTATTCTTAAGATACAAACATGACAGAAAAGAACATATTAAAAGAACCTACATGAATGCAAATAAGTTTACCTGAGAATGCCCCCAACTGCAAGGTTTTTTACTGGTGAATAGTACTCCAAACCCCACAACTTCAGCCTTTCAGTCTTACAGGGCTTCAATAGGCCAAACTCCTGACACTCTTTTCCTAAAGATTCCCCCTCCCACACAGCTTTTGAACCAAGGTCGTGTCCATTGGCTGGATCTGAAAGAAGTGCATTTGAACTCGGGCTATTTAACTAAAAAAAAAGAAAAATCCTTTTTGTCGTCTGTAGTTCCCTGGAGAATCCAGTTTGAATCAGTATAAGTGAGTTTCTTCCAAGGTGGCAAAAGCTCTCTGGCAGTATTACAATCTGAATGAATTTGCCTAACCACTTCTCATTGTTTATAGTTCCTTGGTTGCTGTGGTTCCTGTCCCTCATGGACATACTTACAATCCCTCAATAGTACATAAACAGTTGCATTTTCAATACAACGATCTCCTAAAATACCTAAACTTAAATCAGTAAGGTTTATACAGGTTATTGCAGGATATTGTCATCTCTGTCAACTCTCCTGCCTAAAGAAGTGGGTGTAACTAGAATGCTTACAGGCATTCTAGAGTAACCTATTGATTTATTTCCTGGGCAGGTTTATTCCCTGGTGGCATTTCTGCCATTGCTTTTTATAAGTTCATATTCAATTATGTCCATAATAAACAGTCTGCTAGTAAGCCAGCATACATCTTTGAAAAATCCATACAGTTTGCCCAGCCTCCTTCAGGAACCTCTGGGGCTGAGCTCTCACATTCCTCTTATTAGCCCTTATTAGTTTAGGTGTAAACTTGAGACCTGCTCCTAAATCATTCACCCCCCAATCCATCACACTACATCCTGCTAGATACAGGTCCACTGTATATCTACACTACAGCGCTAATTCGAACTAACTTATTCGAATTAGTTAATTTGAAATAAGCTGATTCGAAATAACGCATCTAGACCCAAAAACTAATTCCAATTAGTGTTTTGCTAATTCGAAATAGCGCGTCCACACTGATTGGATGCTGGGTCGCATTTAAGGGCAGCTGAAACCGGTTCCGGCAGGGCATCAGGTCAGTAGTTGCTTTGTGTGGCTGCTGTCTGAGGCTATCTGAGGCTCGTGCTTAAAGGGACCCCCCTGGATAGCCGGTTCTCAGCTTTTCCACTTGCTTGCCTACCTCACCAAGGGACAGCAAAGCATTTTCCTTTCTGCCTGCCTGTGTCGGTGGTTCCCATTGGAGCCACTGCCGCAGTTGGCACCATGGAGCCTGAGCTCGCCCTGGGCATGCTGCTCCAGTTTTTGGATTTGCTGCTGCAAGCCTGCCAGCAATTTTTGGACTTTCTGTTGCCTGCCTGCCAGCTAGAGGCTGCCTGGCACCATGTGGTGCACGTCAGCCCACTGCCTCTCCCCCTGGCCTCTCTAGGAGCTGTGGAGGAGCCGCAGCAGCACCTAGTGTGCCCCGCCGCATCTGGCGTCTGGACACCAGCAGTGACTGCAGTGGGACTGCATCATCCTGGAGCTCTGGGGAGACCAACAGTGGACCCAGAACTTCAGGATGAAGAAGGACCCCTTCCTGGAGCTCTGCGAGTGGCTTGCCCCTGGTCTTCAGTGACGGGACACTTGCATGAGGCCTGCCATTCCCCTCCAGAAGCGTGTGGCCATCACCCTGTCGAAGCTCCCCACACCGGACAGCTACTGATCTGTCAGGAACCAGTTCAGCGTGGGGAAATCCACTGTTGGAGCAGTGTTCATGTAGGTACGGCACTCACCGGCCACTGGGCTGGGGCGGAGAGGGAGGGGCTGCAAGGAGGAAATGGGCCGCCCCAGGGAAAACAAGCGGGGAAGAGGTGAAAGTGCCCTGCATGGGAGGGTTCGGTCTGTCCTGGCTGTACTACACGTCACCCGTGGTGGCCAGGATCACAGCGGGGGTTGCTTCTGGGAGTGGGACGTGGGGCAGTGCCAGGGAACGAACACTCCCAGCCACCCGGGCACCCCAGTGATTCGTGGTTTGGTGTGTCTCTCTGCAGGTGGTCAAGGCCATCAACCAGGTGCTGCTCCACAGGGTGCTCCGCCTCACCGACCCGGACGCGGTCATCCAGGGGTTCGGCATCCTCGGCTTCCCCAACTGCGGTAACGCACATCCCCATCCGTGCCCTGGAACACCAGGCCTCCCAGTACATCAACCCAGTACATCAAGGGCTACTTCTCCATGCTCCTGCAGGCTGTGTCTGACCACTGGGGCCAGTTCACGGACATTAATGTGGGCTGGTCCGGCAAGGCACATGACGCCAGGGTGTTCCACAACTCCTCCGTGTGCCAGAGGCTGCATGCTGGGACCTTCTTCCCCAATCACCACATCAGGGTCGGGGACATGGATATGACCACCTGTAGGGTGGGGGATGCGGCCTACCCCCTACAGCCCTGGCTGATGAAACCGTACATGGGGCACCTCAACCCCTCCCAGAGGCCTTCAATGCCAGGCTCACCAGGGCCCGCATTGTGGTCGAGGGGGCCTTCGGATGCCTTAAGCCCAATTTAGATGCCTCCTCACGCGCCTTGACCTCGCCAACCACAATATCCCTCCCGTGGTGTTAGCATGTTGTGTGCTGCACAATTTATGTGAGCAGAATGGGAGGCTTTCCTGCCAGCCTGGATGGCTGAGGCTGAGCGCATGGCTGGGCAGTACGCACAGCCCCGCACCACCGCCGTCCGGGAGGCCCAGCGGTGGGCCGTCCAGATCCAGGAAGCCCTGCGGGAGAGCTTCCATGTGGAGGACTGAACTCTCCCTGCATGCCCCAATAGGACCTTCTTCCACCCTTCCCTCTTTCTCCTTTCCCCTCCCTAACCTCTCTTCCTAATGTAAAATAAAAACACCTGTTTTGCCAAAAAAAAACCCCTCTCTTTATTGTACATAACTGGGGTGGGGGAGGGAAGAATGAGGGTGGGAGAGGGGAGGGGGAAACCTGGGAGGAGGGAGCTGGAAGGGGGAGGAAGGGAAGGGAAAGCTCAGGGTTGGTGTCCTGCTGGCTCTCCTGTCTCGCAACACTGTGGGTGCGGGGGCATTGGGGGGGGGGAGTGGGTGTGGAGGGGGGGGAAGGAGGAACAGGGGGTGTGGAGGAAGTGGGAGAGGGTGCAGGGGTAAAACAAGAGCAGTGGCCAGTTCTCTCTAGGGACACAGTGGGTGAAACCCAGCCCCCCTCTGCAAGGTGAGGTCGGTGTGTAGGGAATGGGCCAGGGCCCCTGCATAACACCCAGCTGCTGCTCCATGGTGGGCAAGGCCTAGGCACATGGTCCCTGGGTTCCCTCTCCACACCCCCACTCCCATACACATAAGGGGAGAATGATGGCACTCACATGTGGAGCCCTCCCCGGTCTCGGATGACACAGCTGATGTGCTCTGTGGGAGGCCTCGGGGGTCCTGGGCAGGCTCCCTGCAGGCTTCTGGCTCTCGACATCCTTCTCCTCCTCCTCCATGTCAGGGACGGGGCCCTCTGCTCTGGGGTCGATCACCACCCGGGGGGCATGGACTGCGTGAGCCCCCAGGTTTCAGTCCAAGGCTTCATAAAGAGGGCATGCCTCTGGGTCGGCCCCTGGCTGGGAGGCCCTGGAGTAGGCCTGCTGCAGGTCTTTAATCTTGCAGCGGACCTGCTCCTGGGTCTGCATGTGGCCTCTGGTGGCCAGGCTGGCAGCCATGCGGCTGTAGACAGTTGCGTTCCTTTGGCTAGTGCGGAGATTGTGGATGTTGGAGGCCTCCCCCCAAACCTCGATGAGGTCCACGATCTCTGCACTAGACCAGGCAAGCGCCCACCTCTTGTGTCCCTGGGCAGGCTCCTGGCAGCCTCCAGCATGGTCCCGGGAAGAGGGGGAGGGCTGGGTGGCAGCGGTGGCTGGCTCATGCTGTGCCAGGTTCAGGGTCTGCTGGCTGGGTGCTGGCAGGCTTGCAACTGGCACAAGCACTGTAGCTAGACCGTGCCCCTTTAAGGGCTCTGGGGCCGGGAGGGGGGCAGAAGAGTTTTCCTAGTTTTGCCCAGAGTGGCCACCAGGGCAACCTGGGAAAGACTAGCCTCCCACTAGTTCGAATTAAGTGGCTACACAGCCCTTAATTCAAACTACTTAATTCAAACTAGGCGTTACTCCTCATAGAATGAGGTTTACCTAGTTCGAATTGAGCACTCCACTATTTCAAATTAAATTCAAAATAGCGGTTTGCATGTGTAGCCCCTATTAAAGTTAATTCGAACTAACAGCTATTAGTTCGAATTAACTTTGTAGTGTAGACATACCCTAATATACTTTTAAAACTCCTTTTAAAACCCTACAAGAGGAAGATGGTAATTAATGGGGAGACATTCATTGCATAATTAAGACTATATTTAAGCCCCATGTCATGAGGCCCCATTAAAATGTTACCAGGGGGTGAAATGTGGAGTAGTTTCTGTGATAAAACTTTCACTCTACTTAGAGTACTGTTTGTATACAGATCCAACCCAGCAAGATTCACAGGTGGTGATTGATGGTGTATTATTAGACAGGCAATATTATTTTACTGTCAGGTAGTGATATTATGATGTTGAGAGCAGAAGCAAATCAGGCCCCCGAAGTTAGCTTTAGATAGGTAAGAGATGTTCTGAGACAAAATGCAAATAGAAAAGCCGGGTGAGGAGAGGATGGCATTCTCCCCGCCAGAGGCCAAGGGGAATCCAGTTACTTTGCCAACATAGGCAAACAAATGCCTGAAGAGAGTGATGGGATTCTACTGAATTCTGATCCTACTGAAGGAGAATTCTCTGGGCTTAGGGAAATAAAGTCTTGCTTACACTCAGCAGGGACCCAAAGGCCATTCAAAGTGTGTTGATGGAAGAGGCTCTAGACAAAAGTAGGGACGCTGCAGCAGCTGCAGTGCACTGCCAAGTTGAACTCTCTCTCTCTCTCTCTCTCCCCCACCCAACGCAGGATGGGAAATGCCAAGGTAGAGTGTAAGACAGCTTCTTGGGAGATGACAAAGATAACTACACAGTCATGAAGGAGAAGGGACTCCTTCCTGCAGCCTCTGACTGCTTGAGGATCCAGAGCTAGGTGGGAGAAGGAATTCTGCTCACCTTGACTCAATGTGTGTGCGTGATAGGCCATCTCAGTAGGGATCAGTGCTTTTCTTCCTCCCTCAAGAGTAGCTGACATTAGGCCACCAGAATCCATAGTCCCTAACCTCAGGGCAAGTGAAAGAACAGTACCTTCCCCAAAGAGTTTCTAATATCAGAAATATTAACGTGGCACTATGAGCAATAAGGATCCAATCCAACTCCCATTAAAGTTAATGGAAAGACTTCCGTCAATTTCTGTGGAGTTGGTTGAGGGTATTTAGATCGAGGTTTCTGATTTTGCCACTTACAAATGTAAGTGTCAGCCACTGTTCAGATTGGGAGTTTAGATGGGAGTCTATCTCTGTGTGAGTTAAAATTAAACACAGAAGATGCAACATGCAGAATCTAGGTTAAAAGCACAATACTTCAGTTCCTTTCTGTTACAGTCAATGGCTGGGGAGGCAGGGGACAGGAGGTAAGCCATAACAGAACATCTCTGAGATATGAGGCAGTGCAGGGGATGAGCTACTGGACAGGACAGAAGTTGACTTGACCCTGTCGCTCTTCAGCCTCATACATGCTCTTGAGAATCTGGTGACAAGACAACAATGCTGCTATTTAAAATATTCATGCTGAATTATTCATTACATTTTAATAGGGTGTAATCATATGCAACAGGTGTTTTTCCTCTGGCTTGTTGAATTGAAGTATAACTAGCTCCCAGTTATTGGCCTGAGGGAAAGAAGCAGTAGAACAAATCAGCCTTATTTTAAATTAATTACTGCAATGCTACAGTGCCTATCAGTTGTTTTACTTTTTTAATGTTAGAGTACAGTACACGTAAAATTGCAGTCTGAAACTGACAGAAGAAATACAACATATGCAAATAGCTTTGTGAAAACAACTCACGGATTTATAAAGTACAATTCCAATGGAGGTGGTGTATCCATTTAAATATTATAAAATCTTTTTTGAACAGAAAGCTAATGAATTGTGAGAATGGTGATAAAAAGGATATGGGTCATTTCAATTTTACCCCAAAAAATAATTTCAGCATGAATATGCATTTGGGGCCCCATTTTATAGCTTTCATATTAAAGCATTTTAAGAAGATTTATGCTTTACAGAGCTTCTTAATGTTACTTTTCTTTCAATTACAAAATATAGGAACTGAAAAAAATTCTTCATTCCCTTTAATACTTGTGTATTTCTACTGGAAAAAAGCTATGTTAGTAACTGGTGAAATATTCCAATGGTAAATTGTTCACATATATGAAATTAATAGATAAATACTGATAGGCTACGTCTACACTGGCACCCTTTTCCGGAAATGCTTAAAACGGAACAGTTTTCCATTATAAGTATTTCCGGAAAAAGCGCGTCTACATTGGCAGGATGCTTTTCTGGAAATGCACTTTTTCCGGAAAAGCGTCTGTGCCAATGTAGACGCGCTTTTCCGCAAAAAAGCCCAGATGGTCATTTTCGCAATCGGGGCTTTTTTACGGAAAACACTACTGTGCTGTCTACCCTGGCCCTTTTCTGGAACAGTTTTCCGGAAAAGGACTTTTGCCCAAACGGGAGCAGTATAGTTTTTCCGGAAAAACACTGACAATTTTACATTAGATCGTCAGTGCTTTTCCGGAAATTCAAGGGGCCAGTGTAGACAGCTGGCAAGTTATTCTGGAAAAGCGGCTGATTTTCCGGAATAAGTGGCCAGTGTAGACACAGCCATACAGTTTCGTGGTTTTTGTCTATATTGGGTATAAGTTTTGTGGATATAATTTTAGCTATTCAGTTCTGAAAGTTTGGCTTAATGTAGGTAATACTTACTTTAATATATTCTTTCTTCAAGAATAACCAAAAGCTATATAAAATCATTTATAAACTATGGGCAAAATTATGTGTGCTCAGTACACAGAGCAGCACACCATAAAACCCAGAGTCAAAAGGGAAATATAAGGCAGCAATGTCCCCCAGATATGGCTACTGCAAAATCTATGGAAAAGCTAATCCAAAGACCCTTGATGACTTGAGTTATTAAAGGTCATTTAGGGGTAAGACCTAATGATCAAGGGATATGATTTACATACCTATACACTTCCACTTCATGAACTGCTGATTTCAGTTATACTCTCTCCTGCACACATTTAACAAGAATCATCTATGTTTGGAGGCTCTGCATGAGAATTCTGCCTGCTATTATAATAATGAATTTCAATGCTATTTTTGCAGCATATAGGGACACATTTAGAAGGGGAATTTCTGATGTGAGCCAGAATTTGCCTGGCATATGCAGAGGTTACGCATCCTTAAATGTAACCACCTCTGGGGTGGAACGTGACAACTCTTTAACAGCACACAGCAACTCTACACAACAGCTTATGTTGGCAAGTTAAGCTGCATGTTCTTTCTAATTACAGATAAGGAGATTACTCCAGAGAAAGGATATAATGAATGGCAGTTAGAATGTACCATATTTCATTGTGTTGCTTCTGCTTTTCCCATGACAGCATATTAGCTATAGTGAAAGGCACTGGGGACTTCTTTGTAGCTGAATTACACTGTAGCAAGATGATGTACTGGTATGCAGTTTTTCCAGAACTGCTACAGTAATGGCTGGACCTGCCCTTTCTATTGAGTAGGAAAAAGGATTCAGAAACTATGGAATTATTTTCAGCTTCCTTGATTTCATTTACATTTAAACAGAAAGCAACAAATAGTTTAAATTCAAATTTTAGGCTAAATAAAGGTAAAGCTAGAATTTAAAGAAGGTTTTTAAAATCCTAAAACTAATAGAACTGGGGGAGAGGGCTGAATAATTAATTTTTGTTAATTTCACTTAATCAGATCATTTTTAGAATTAAACCTTCCCTTGCAACATAAAAAACCTAGACAGAATAAGCTTGAGTTACTGCATGAGAATGGGAAATTTAAACTAAAGAAGAAAAAAATCTACCTAATAATTGAAGCTGCTATTAATAATACAAATATGGACATAATTTGTTTACTGTTTTGACACTGTGTCCTTAAAGAAATTAAATCTCCAGAACTCACAATATTACCAAAGAAAGAAAGATTTGAGTCTGTTTTTTGGAATAAGAGAGGATCTGTTGAATAATAAAAGTAGAGAAACATAGTTCTGAAATATGTATTGCATATATTCTAAACGGGGACAAACTGTTGTAAATACTTGTTCTGATAGTGTAAAAGGCTTGCATCAATACTATTTATTGTATTTATTATTGTGTATAATGTATGTGAAATTGTGAGCTGCTGTGTGTAAACCTGGACTGAAATAATTAACTTCATTTTAATTCACATCTTTTGTTATTTTGGTAAATCTGTATGTGGATGATCTTATTTCAGTAAAAGGGTCATACTTAATTTTATTGTCTACTTATGAAAAATCAAAATAGAGCACCTTTATTCTGAAATAATAGGGTACATCTACACTGCATCCCTAGTTCGGACTAGGAATGCAAATGGAGATGACCGAAGTAGTTAATGAAGTGGGGATTTAAATATTCCACGCTTCATTAACATGATCTTGCTGGTGCGCTAATTTGAATCACAGCTGATTCGAACCAAGAAGTGCGTGCCGGGACGCATTAGTTTGGACTAAAGCCCTTAGTCTGAACTGATGTTACTCCTCATTTTTTGGGCTTTAGTGTAGACTGTGCCAAATGACAAAATAAGCTATTTTGAAATAACATCATAATAAGATCCATGATTTGCATAGCTCAAATTGCGTATCTTATTTCAAGTTACGGTGCAGTGTAGATGCACCATTAGAGTCTTTCAGTAGTGGATTAAGCAACATGGGTATTGTTAGCTCTCTCACCCTCCTTGTGAGGGAGCAGTGTTCAGTGGAGTGTCTTGTTTTGAAAGGGTTTTAATGTTTTTTGTTTTAAAAATATATATGTTGTTATGCATGTGAGAGAAGGTGAAAGAAATGTATGTTGGCCTTGGAGAGGAAATTGGTGAGGTTTACAGTAGTGGTCTATAGTTAAGTGCCTATTACCATCTTTAGGTGTCTGAATATCATAAAAAAATTAGAAGTAAATCACTTTTGGAAATGGGACATAGGCTCCTAAGTCACTTACTTGGAGGCTTTTGAAAATTTTATCCTGTGTTCTTTTTCAAAACCTTTGAGTTGTCAAGGCCATCAATAATTATGTGTTTAATGAAAAATTAGTGCAGGAATCCTTGTAAATTCAACATCTAAATGCCATGATATCATTCCACAAGTTATAGTTCTCTCCTAACAAACTTGTCCTTTTCCTTCTCATCTTTTTATAAGATGCACTTCTAAATGGAAGAGGAACAAACATAGACACAAATTGTAATGCCATCTATTCATGACCTACTTGCAACCAGTAATTGCTGATGACTAAAATAATGTTACAAGCATGGTGAAAACTTATTATTATTAAATGTCCTCCATTTAAGACAGTTGTACAAAATAATTAATGGGTAACACTTGAAACAGAATTTAATAAAGTAGCACCAACTGGGCAGGAGTTATCTGAGTATTGCTACTAGGCTGGTGTATGTGGCACTCGGGACACTGAAAGTCTGAGATCTGATCTATGTCTAGAACTCAGGTGGATCTAACTACATCACTTTCAGGAATGTAAAAAAGTCACACTCCTGAAAGATGTAGTTAGCAGACCCTAGTGCACACACCATTAGATCAATAGAAAAATTCTGTCAGCCTAGCTACCTCCTCTGTAGGGAGTGAGGATTTAACTAGAGCAACAGAAAAGGCCCTTCTGTGTCTGTAATAAATGTATACATAACAGCACTGTAGCTGCAGCTATGTTGCTGCAATGTAGACACACACAAACACAGAAAGAAAGAGCAGGAGTGAACAGCTGAAAACATAGACTCACAAAGAGATCTGGGAAGAGGTTTTTGGGTCAAGATGCAAGCCACTGAGAATGTTCTTGGTGCTATGAACCAAGACTTTGAATACTGTTTGTGTGAGGGGGTATTCAAATTCTATACTAGACGCAAAAGAATTAAAAGGCACAATACTGGACCCAGATAATCCCACCTCTCCAGCTTTGCAGAATATGCTCCTGTAACACACAACTCCTGGATGTCCCTTCAAGTGGCACTGTGACCAGTTAGAGATTAATGAGCCAGCTACAGCCTTTGCAGAGGCTAAGTCTAGATTGCAAACTTCTTTTAGAAGAAGCTTTTCTGGAAGAGATCTTCTGGAAAAGCTTATTTAGAAAGAGAGCGTCTATACAGCAAATGCGTAAAGAAAAAGTGATCTGCTTTTCTGAAAGATAGCATCTGCAATTATTGGATGCTATCTCACATGTATGGCCATCCTGAACCACTTCAGGCAGGGCATTAGGTCAGCAGTTGCTTCTGGGTGCTGTTGCCTAATGCTAGCTGAGACACGAGCTTAAAGGGATCCCCCTGGACAGCTGTTTCTCAGCTTCTGCTGCTTACTTGCCTACCTCTCCAAGGGACAGCAAAGCATTAGCAGTGTGCGCTCTGATTGCCCTGCTTCAGGACACCACAGCATACTTCTAGCCATGGAGCTGAAGCTGAATGGCCTCACGCTGCCATGATGCAGTTTCTGCAGCACTTTGTACAGACTGTATTCATGGTCCTGCACACAGCTGAGTCGGAGCTCATCAGTGAGACCCTCTGCCTGGATGCGGGAGCAAGGCCCTTGCAACCGCTCCCCATGGTAGAGAGAAGGTTCTGGAGGCTGGACACTAGTTCCTCCTGGGGCGACTGGCTGGTTATGGAGTGGTGGGACGACCAGCAGTGGCTGCAAAACTTCAGGATGAGGAAGGCCACTTTCATGGAGCTGTGTGCCTGGTTTGCCCCTGCCCTCCATTGATGGAACACCCAGATGTGATCTGCCATCCCTCTGAAGAAGCGGGTTGCCATCACCATCCAGAAGCTTGTTGCCCCAGCCAACTACCGGTCGGTAGGCAACCAGTTCAGCATGGGAAAGTCCACCTCTGGGGCCCTCCTTGTGGAGGTAAGGTACTCTTTGGCTGTAGTCCCGGCAAGGGGATTCCTGGAAAGGGGAACCCTCAGGAAAGGAAGGTGGAGTGCGGGGGTTGGGAGGAAGCCCTGTCCCTGGGGGGTTCTGCCGTCTAACCCTCACACAGCCCTGCAGGGGGGAAGCCTCAAAGGGGGTGGCTCCTGGGGTGTTTGGGGGGGGGAGAAGAGGGGCCAGCTCCTCCCAAAGGCTCAGGCACTCCCTCTAATTCTCTGTTTTCTGTGTTTCTTTGTTTCCTTCTGCTGGTGGTAAGGGCCATGGACTCCATCCTGCTGCGCGTGGTCATCTGCCTGGGAGCCCTGTCATTGCAGGATTTGCCACCCTGGGGTTCCCCAACTTCAGGGAAGCCATTGATGGAACCCAAATTCCAATCTGCGCACCACATCATCGAGCTGCCCAGTACATCAACCGAAAGGGCTGTTTCTCGATGGTGCTGCAGGCCCTGGTTGACCACTGTGGACATTTACAGACAATTTCACTGGGTGGTCGGGCAGGGTGCACGACGCCTGCATTTTCCAAAACTCCAGCCTGTACCACAAGGTGGAGGCTGGCACATTCTTCCCCCATCATGATTTTCACGTTGGGGACATGCAGATGCCACTGTGCATCATGGGGGATGCAGCCTATCCCCTAATGCTGTGGCTCATGAAGCCCTACACTGGGCATCTGGACCCCAGCCTGGACCAATTCAATGCACACCTCAGCTGGGCCTGAATGCAGGTTGAATGCGTTTTCGAGCACCTGAAGGCATGATTCAGGTGCCTTCTGACCTGCCTCGAGTGGAGCTCAATATCCCCAAGGTGGTCTTGGCCTCTCCACAACGTGCTGGAGAGGAAGGGGGAGGCCCTTCTACATGGGTGGGGGGGGGGCAGAGGCCAGCCAGGAAGGAAGGGCCTTCGAGCAGGGAGGGCTAGAGAAGGAGGGGGCTGGTGGAGGGGGCAGAGGCATAGCAGGAGAGGCTGCGGGGGGCAGGAGCAGGGACAGGAGCGGGTGTGCCATCATTTCTCAGATGGTGGCACAAATGTTGTTGCCCTGCTGTGCAGGGCATGTGGGTCCACCACTGCGCATCGTCCCGAACCTTCTGGTCCAGGGTTTGCTGCATGTTGCACAGGACAGCTATGTGCTCCCTCCTGCGCTTGCGGGTCCCCTAGGGTTGGGCAGCTGCCTTTCATTGCATGGATCACCCCTCAGTGAAGGATGGTCCGGCTGTGGAGAATGAAGAGGGAGAGGAGGTCAAACATCCATGCAGACACCGTCCCTGTGCCCTCCTCTGTGAGCTGCGACCAACAGTCCTTGGGCCAGAGGATGGGGAGGTCCTGGGAGCAAGGCCATGTGTAGCCTGCACAGTGGACTCCATCTCACAAGGGCCTCGAGGTGCCCAGAATGAGGTTTACCTCCTTCAGAAAAAGCCCTCCATTCTTTTGACTTTCTGTCGAAAGAACTCAATAATGGTGTGGATTCAAGTATTGTTTTTCTGGAAAAACAGCCGTTTTTTTTAAAAAAAACACTGCCATGTAGACATACCCTAAGAAGAATGCAGCATTTGGCTTCAGAGGTCTCAGGTTCAATCCTGTTCCCCGACAATCAGCTTCTGATAGTGTTACACTCTGAGGAATGGGTGAAAAGGAATTTAAAAGGCTGTGGAAGGACTGGTTTTAGGAGAGAAGAATTCTCCTTTATGAACTCAAACAGAGGACTGAGAGTGAGAGGGACTACCAAGTGGGTGAGGCCCTCAGACAAGCTCAGTCTCCACCACCAACATCCCCGGAAAACCATAAAACCCTCTAGAGACCCTGCTGTTTTGGATTTTTTTAAAAATGTTTGACTGGTTGAATTACAGGAGCCATGTCCCAAAGGACATATAGGTGGCAAGTAGTCCAGGGCTGTGAACTTAAACTCTTGCAAGGAATCTATTGGTGGAGGGGGAGGGCCTGGGTACCCCCACTACATCACCTTAAGGGGTGTTGTCCAGGTGGAGGTGCATGCCAGATGATTTTCCACATTAGGGTCAGGAACCAGGCCCATCTCCTGCTCTGACAGAAAGGCAACACACCAGAGGACAGAGAGCAGTGACTGCTAGGCTGCCTGCCCACCTTTCTGAGCACCTTGTCACTTTTATAAATAAACAAAACTGCATTAAAGAAAATACTAGACTCCACCAGTTTCTACTTCCAACCAGAACATCCCCAGGACTCTGAAATGTGACTAGTCGTGTGGGTAGAAAAGGGGTGACAACAATAATAATTAATAACAACAGATCACCCAAAGGTGTTCCAAGTCAATAAGATGTGTCTGTTGGGGTTTCTTTTTTATTCTGACCCTTGAATCAGCCAGTGGCGCAGTATTTCAACTGCATGCTTCACTAGAGAGGAAGACATTTAGGCTGATATGAGTGAGTCTATCACTTTCATTGCTTGCAGTAATTAACAAAATGCCAAGAGCTGTAAGCAACCTGGGAAGCCTGATTGCACAATGTTATTAAGGGATGAAAAGCTCAGGCAATTGTGAGTTTTATTTAAAAAACAACTTTTGATTTAGAAACCTCAAAGATTTCAATTTAACATTCTGAACTCTGAAGAGTGACCAGGGAAACAGTCTATAGCAAAAACCTATAGGCTAGCTGATCATGCAGTAAAGGGCAGAGGAGGAAGACAAGAATTGCTATCATAGCATAAAGGTTACAAAAAATGAAAATGGACCCCTGAACAAGTCAATTTACACTTACAGAAGCCAGAATTTCTCAAGTCTACTTGGTGTTTCTGGCTGAGTGGGCCTGATTCACCATTGCTTTGCTTGTGATTTATGACAGAGCAACTCCACAAGTGTTAGGTCTTCTGTTTCTAACTTAATTCCAGACTCATTCCAAATTATAGATTGGATCATATTTTTTAAGAATAAGAATTAAGCACCAATAAACTTATGTTCCACAAAGCAAGCTTGTAAGTGAGGCTAGCTGGCCGACTCTTTAAGAGAAGCTCTTTCTGATGCTGGGGAGTAATACATTACACTGCTGTTCCTGCTCCCTTTGTTTTCAGTTTGTGAATGTTTGCCAGAGATTATTATCATGCTATTTCTCATCAGAGCTTGAGTTCTAGTTTATCAAAGTGTCAGCATAAGGAGTAACATAGGCCAAGCTTACTGCAATATGGCTAGACTATAAATTCCCATTATGTCGGTAAATTCACTAGAATTAAACTTGCGTATGTAGCTAAAAGCATTTTTGTTAAATAATTGGGAATGAAAGGGCAATGGGATTTGTGAAAGCATCCAGATGCATAACTCTTACTGAATACAGCAAGAATTAGGCACGTAGGGGTCTACTGGGAATTTCAAAAGCCTTATCTGCATCATTAGAGGCCTTAATGTTTTAAATATCTGTCCCTATAGGTCTTGTAATAAAAGGTATTTTGCATCCTTTATTCTGGTTTATTTCAGTGGGACTAGGGTTTTCTACACCTCACAGGATCTAATCATGTCTAGCAGGTGCTGGGAGAACTCCATTTGGATACCTTGTGAACCTCTTGTTTCTGTTCTAATTATCAAGGTTCTTATTTACAAATATTATAGATTATGCAATTACAATGCGCACAGTAAAAGTGAACATGAATGCTAGATCATTTGGCTAATTTAGCTCATTTAAATAACTGAAAGAAATGCAAAAATGTTCTTTAGTAATCACTCAGCCTTCCCCCCTTTGCACATTTGAATGTTAATGATGATGCACCTATAAATAAACATAATCCTTCCCAAGCTCTCATTGTATCTGGTTTAAGAAAATAAATTCTTCTATATGAAAGTAGAAGGCAGTTTGGGTGAAAGTGATCATGACATCATAGACATCATGATTCTAAGGAATGGTAGAAGGGAGAATAGCAAAATAGAGACAATGGATTTCAGGAAGGCAGATTTTAGTAAACCTAGAGAACTGGTAGGTAAGGTCCCATGGGAAGCAAGACTAGGAGGAAAAACAACTGAAGAGAGTTGGCAGTTTTTCAAAGGGACATTATTAAGGGCCTAAAAGCAAACTATTCCACTGCGTAGGAAAGATAGAGGCTGCGTCTACACTGGCATGATTTTGCGCAAAATCTTGCCGCCTGTCTATACTGGCCATGAGTATTTGCACAAGAACACTGACTTTGTACAAAATCAGTGGTTCTTGCGCAAATACTTTGACGCTCCCGCTCAGGGATAAGCCCTCTTGCGCAAGTATTCTTGCGCAAGAGGGCCAATGTAGACAGCAACGTTAATTTCTTGTGCAAGAAAGCCCAATGGCTAAAATGGCCATCGGAGCTTTCTTGCGCAAGAGAGCGTCTACACTGGCACGGATGCTTTTGCACAAAAGCAAATCTTTTGCGCAAAGGCACATGCCAGTATAGACACTCTCTTGTGCAAATACTTTTAACAGAAAAACTTTTCCATTAAAAGTATTTGCGCAAAATTATGCCAGTGTAGACGTAGCCAGAAAGTATGGCAAAAGACTGCCTTGGCTTAACCAGATCGCGCATGATCTAAAAATAAAAAAGGAGTCATAAAAAGTGAAAACCAGGACAAATTACAAAGGATGAATATAAGCAAACAATATAGGTATGCCGGGGCAAGATTAGAAAGACAAAGACACAAAACAAGCTCAAACTAGCTAGAGATATAAAAGGTAACAAGAAGACATTCTATAAATATATTAAAAGCAAGAGGAGGACCAAGGACATGGTAGGCCCATTTCTCACTGAAGAGGGAGAAACAATAATAGGAAACTTGGAAATGGCAGAGGTGATTAATGACTTCATTCTGGTCCTCACCTAGAAGTCTGATGATGAAGGAATGCCTAACATAGTGAATGCTAGTGGAAATGAGGTAGGTTTAGAAGATACAATAAAAAAAGAACAAGTTAAAAATACATCCTAGAATACTCAAGGAGCTGATAGAGGAGGTATCTGAGCCTTTAGCTATCATCTTTGAAAAATCATGGAAGACAGGAGAGATTCCAGAAGACCGGAAAAGGGCAATTATAGTGTCCATCTATAAAAAGGGAAATAAGAACAACCTGGGAAACTACAGATCAGTAATTTTACCTTCTATGCCAGGAAAGATAATGGAGCAAGTATTTAAGGAATTCATCTGCAAATATCTGGAAGAAAATAAGTAATATCTGGAATGCCCTATCTTCTAAACAATGCCAGGACCCACCTCACTACCTACCTTCAGAGTGCCCCTTATCCTGCCTTTACACTTCTGTCCGCCCACTCCCGGGGGGTGGGGGAGGGAATAGAACCCACCAACCTGTGCTCCCCAGGCAAATGGATTTGTAAAGAACAAATCACGTCAAACCAATCTGATAACTTTCTTTTATAGGAATAACAAGTCTTGTGGATAAGGGAGAAGCGGTGGACGTGGTATACCTAGACTTTAGTAAGGCATTTCATATGATCTCACATGATCTTCTTATCAATAAACTAGGCAAATACAACTCAGATGGGGCATCTATAAGGTGGGTGCATAACTGGATGCATAACTATTCTCAGAGAGTTGTTATTAACGGTTCACAATTGTGCTCGAAGGGCATAACAAGTGGGATTCCACAGGGATCTGTTTTGGGACTAGTTCTGTTCAATATCTTCATCAGCGATTTAGATATTGGCATTGAGCGTATGCTTATTAAGTTTGCAGATGATATGAAGCTGGGAGGGGTTGCGACTGCTTTGAAGGATAGGGTCATAATTCAAAATGATCTGGACAAACTGGAGAAATGATCTGAGGTAAATAGGATGAAGGACAAATGCAAGGAAATAAGTTTCACACTAATGCTAGGTCTATACTATTGCTTTTTCCGATTGCTTTTCCAAAAAAGGTTTTTTCACCTTGTCTAGGTCCTTCTTTCGGAGGCGCCCTTATTCCTCATAGAACAAGGTATGCAGAGTTCCCCGAAAGAGTGCATTTGCCCTTCCTCAAAAAAAAGTGGAAAAGGAAATGCATTCCCTGGAAGCAACGGAGTTTTTCCGGGATAGCTCCAGTAACCCAGAAACCCCCCACAGTGTAATCGTTCCCATACAGAATGGCAAGAGTTTGCGGAAAAACTTGCCAGTCTAGACGCAGCCTAGGAGTGAGAGCAGTTTTCGGAGGAGATGCTGGGCTCCCTACTCTAGGAGAAGATTATGAGCCTAAATCTTTAAGGGGAAAGATGATTGCCTGGATGCAATAGGGGGTGCGTTACCTGATGCCCATTTTGCCAAGGGGAAGAAGTGCAGAAAATAGCATGGGAAATCATGAAATTTTGCAGTACTCTGCTCATGACTCAGGCTATGTCTATAATGATCTATCAGAAAAAGGTACACAAATTGTGCTCCGCAATTTGCGTATCTTTTTCTGATAGTTTTTTCAGATGAGGCTCTCTCAAAATTTGGCCTATCTACACTGGGCCAAATTTCAGAAAAGCCTCCTCTTTCAGAAGAGCCCTTCTTCCTTGTGGGCAGAGGAAGACAGGGCTTCTAAAAGAGCACATCTGCTCTTCGGCAAAAAAAAGTGGAAGAGCAGATGCTTTCCCTGGATGTGGCGGAGTTTTTCTGGGATACCAACCCTGTCATGCAGACATAGTTCCAAACTGAGTAGAGAACAAAATGGAGGTAGCAGGAGGAGGGGTGAAAATATCACTGAGCTGACCTTTGTCATTACATCAATAGCAGCATGTAGCTGTGTAGACTCCTGCAGTGAATTACTTGGCAGTCTGACACCAAAGGAACACAGACTAGGACCATCAGAAGAAGAGTTTTTATAATACTATTTTACAAGCTGTTCGTCTGAAGACCTGAATCACACTAATAAACCTGCTTATGTCAATGGGCCTCCTTGCTTAAGTAAACAGAACAGTTCTTGAACTCTAATTCCCAGGTTGGGTTGAGCACTTACTTACTCATGCCAGTATTCTCATGGATTAATCATGTGAGTAAATACCATTGCTGGGCCCAATGTTTATATATATTTGCACCTCCGTCAACTAATTATTAACTGTATATAGTTCTTATCATTCTGTCAGGACAGTGAAACTAAAGTGTAAGTTTGTTTTGTATGATGACAAATGCAAAACTCTACAGCTAACATACCTCTTTATTAATCTTGTATCTAGTGCCTAGATCTCATGATGAAAAAAACCCCAACCCTACAAATCTGTATATATGTTTGAATAAATACTGCTACCTTAAAAATTATGTACAGTTAATAAAAGCTCCATTCCTCAAGCTGTTTATGCAGATAAAACTCCATCACTTTTGGAGTCAGTGATATTTTTGTCTACATAAAAATCAAAGGCTTGGGCCCAACCTGACACATCCACAGTACAGCTTATTTGTTGAATTGGGTTAGGCTCATTGTTATATTTTTGTGGGGATTGAGGCTAAGCATTTCTTGGGTCAAGAATTCTTACCAACACTGAGTGACTCTGACCAGTCCGACACCCCCCTACACAGGGGATAGCCACTCTGTGGGGGCAATGGCACCATTTTGAGCTCCCTTGACTAGCCAGGTGTGAGAGGTATGCATGGAATACAAGCACTTTCCCCTCACTCTCTGATAGTCTGGAGAACGGGATGAAAAGCAAACTGTCCTGGAGCGCACGGCTGCCCCCTTCCCACCCACACAAAATGGTGCCCTTGTGTGGGGGGGGGGGCAGTCCCTATGCAGAGAGGTCTGTGGGGAGGGCGGGAGAGCAGGGAGGCTCACCTACAGGCTGTAGCCTCATGTGAACCAGGAGGAGGTGGTGAGTGGCATAAACATGGGCTGGAAGGCTTCAGAGGAGCATGGGGTAGCTGCACAGCTGGACTGAGAGAAGTGGTACTCTGAAGTGGGAAAACGCCGCTTCGCTCCGCCACCAGCTGTGCAGCTACCTAGTGCTCCTTTGAAACCTTCCAGCCTGTGTTTGTGCTGCTGGCTGCCACCTGGTGAGTGGTGGCTTCCTGCAGGCGAGAGGAAGTGTGTCCAGGGGAGGGAGAGTGCAGGGCACTCAGATGGCTGATGGAACTGTGCCTCACCTTTAGGTAGAGCATGTGTGGGTCTCTGCACACTTCTCCAGGCCAGCCAGTGCAGGGCCACTGGGCACCAAAAGCTGTCCTCTGCAGCCATGGAGATTGTTTTTTTTTTAATTAAGCGCTCATATCCAAAGCACTTTACAGTAGTTAGCTAATGGTACAAACTGTATTTGGAAAGATCATTAAGCGGTCCACCTGAGACCTTCAGCAATTTTGAAATGGTCTGTGAAAAAAAAAGTTAGACTACAAAAACAATCAAGGCACCTCACTTTATTTTCATTTACTTCTTATTATTTATAATATAGAAGGAGGAAGAAGACAAAAGAATGAAAAATGGGAGGGACAGAAAAAGTGAATGTTCTTTTACTTGGCTGGGTTCCCGGGAGAGCCCCCAAAAAGGAAGCTGAGCACAGGGCCCCACTAACTCTAAAACTGCCACTGCTTATGATCAATGGGTGCAGTTAGTGATGGCAAAAGTTCGAGCCCGCCTTGGAAGTGGTGTAATTATTGTCCAGAGAGTGTTCTTTAAACTTCTGTTTAGATTTAAAAAGCAAACTATATAGGTTCAAAAGAGTTTTTTTCCAGCCAAGTGGAGAGATGTAAACATACCTTAAGTATCTTTTTTCAGATTCTCCCTCAGAATTTTAGTCTATTAAATCTCTCCTGTTACTTTTAGAGTTGGAGAAAAACAATTATCAATAAAACTTGGTGTTCAATAAACATCTTTCTCCAGAACTGGAGCTGTTCTATAGGATAGCAAATGTTGAGCTGTGTATCTCTAAAATCTTTAGTTTTAAAAGCAAAGCATTTTCTTGTTTTGGAACAATTTTGGAAGTTACACAAACTTTCAAAAAACATCCTATAGAAAAAGTCTCCGAAGGGTGGTCACGTTAGTCTGTAAGACTATGTCTAGACAGTGGGGCTGCGTCTAGACTGGCATGATTTTGCGGAAATACTTTTAACGGAAAAGTTTTTCCATTCAAAGTATTTCCGCAAAAGAGCGTCTATATTGGCAAGTGCCTTTGCGCAAAAGATTTGCTTTTGCACAAAAGCAGCTGTGCCCAGTATAGATGCGGTTTTGTGCAAGAAAGCTCCGGCAGCCATTTTCGCCATCGGGGCTTTCTTATGCAAAAAATTCCTGTCCCTGTCTACACTGGCTCTCTTGTGCAAGAACACTTGAGCAAAAGGGCTTTTTCCAGAGCCAGAGCGTCAGAGTTCTTGAGCAAGAACACTGGCAATCTTACATTAGATCGTCAGTGTTCTTGCACAAATTCTCATGGCCAGTTTAGACAGCTGGCGAGATTTTGCGCAAAAGCAGCCACTTTTGCGCAAAATGTTGCCAGTCTAGATGCACTCTGGGACTATTTAGGAATAACAGAAGTATCTCAATCATACTTTATTTTAAAATTTGGTGCTTGTAGACAGGGTGGAACTCATATTAGCTACACAAGTTGCATGGCACAAATTGTGTAGCTTATTTCGAGGTAAGGGTGCTGTGTAGAAGCACCCTAACTGAAAAAACTTAAACAACAAATAGTTCTGCAACACCTTAGAGACTAATAAAAAATGTAGATGGTGCCATGAGCTTTCATGGGCACAACTCACTTCTTCAGATGGATGGAGTAAAGGGTACAGAGTACAAATCAAAAACAGAGAAAGAGAGGGGATAGGAAGGAAAAGAAAAGGAAGAAAATAGGCAAAAATATTATAAATTAGACTGTCTGTGCTAAATGAGGCTAATAGCGTGAGCTATTAGTACCCGGTGCTTAGTTTTGTTAGGTCATTAGGGTGTGGAATGTAGTGGCCCATCCAGGTCAGGTCTTTGTTCAAATCTTGATTACAGGTGTTAAACTTGTAAATGAAACCAAGTTCTGTAGCTACTCTCTCTAGCTGGTTTTTGAAATTGCTTTGTAATAGTATAGCCACTTTTAGATCCATTAATGTGTACCCAGGCAAGTTAAACTGTTCCTCAACAGGTTTCTGTGTGTTACCATTTGGAATATCTGATTTGTGTCCATTAATTCTTTGCATAGAGAATGTTCAATTTGGCCAATATACAGTAGACTTCCAATAATCCGGCACCTTTGGAACCTAGGTAGTGCCGGATTATCAGATATGTCAGAGTATCAGGAGATACTCATACTCCCAACCCAATTCCCCTCCCCCCACAACCTTATACTCGGGTCCCGGAGCCGGTACAGCCGCGCATCTCCCTCCAGGCACTGGGACACGTGCTGAGCGTCCGGCTTTTCAGTGAGCTGGCTGGGAGGCCATGCGTAACCCAATCCCCCTCCTCTTCCCCTTCCCTGAAGCCAAACACCTCCCCTCCCTGCTGTAACTCACGTGAGAGAGGCTGACCTGAATGGTTCCGGGTTCCATCCCAGTTCCGTCAGGAGCACTTGCCATTTTGATGCAGGACTTTCGGGAGTGCTGGACAATTGCATGCAGGACTATTGGAGGGGGCATTGCTGGCACTTGATGGCATAGATCACATTGGTGGATCCTACAGAAAGTTTCTTTCTAAAACATAGGGACTCTTTCAGATGTCAATGCTTATAGTCTGTATTTCCCTTTCAGCAGCAAGTAGAAGATTGTAGGAAATTGAGATTTCATCCGTGACTCCCAGTTATCCCATTGGTATTACCCAAACTCGCTAAGATTGTATATATTCCTCTCGGTACAAACTCTTGATATAATAAACTTTGCTACTATCAGAACTGTTTTCTAGGGGAAAAAAGTAGAAAAGCCTGTTTCAAAATGAAACTCTGTACAAATGGGACATTAGAAAATAAACACTAAAATATCATCATCATCTCCATGCATGTTCATTAAAATATGGATTTGCCTGTCTGGTGTAGGGCCGTATCAAGATGCTTACTGCAGAAGTGATGTGCTTTAGGTATGAAATAACATAGCAGTTCATTTGGTTCCTAGATCACTCTGTATCATAACTTTATATTTAAGACCATGTGCACATGAACAAGCCTGAAGTGCTCAGACAACTTTGCTGGTCAAGATTTATGTTGAGAAGCCGCATAGGGGTGATTGCATCTGTATATGCCACTGATTGCTACTTCTGTGCAGATGCCTCACCAACAGGGAAGTATAGTTTGCTGATGGAGGGAGGAAGGCTAAAGAGTACAATCACTGGGTCTATATCTATGCTGATTAACTGGTCAGACTCACCCGTGTAGGGATGGTTTGTGACAGCAGTTATACAGCAGCTTTGCTGGTGCTCCTCTGCTTTGGAGGAAAACTGCATTTAGCTGGCTTATGCGGAATCCTCCTGTGAAATACATGTATATCTAGAGTTTGCATGAGGGACCAGGATTTGGCTTCAAATGTATTTTCATATCCTTAAAAGAAACATGTACTAAATAATTCTTGTGCCAGGATCATAATCTCAGCATGCTGAAATAGTCTTCATGTTTCCTGTATCATGATTGGTTTTAGGGCTGCATGAAATGGAAAAAAAGATCTGCAAAATGTGTTACTAAAATTTTACTATTTCAGATTGCAAACACATAGAATTTCATTTCTTGAGACTGAAATTTTGCAAAAAAAAAGGCTAGTGTTTAGCTTTTTTTTTTTTTTTTTTTTTTTTTTTGCACAGAAAGACTATTTGATCCTGCAAACACTCCTCCTGCAGTAACTTTGCTCATGTGAGTTGTCCCATTGAACTCAATGAAACTGCTCATCTCTTTCAATATATTTCATATAAATGGATATTAATGAAAATGTTTTGTTTAATTAGAAGCCAGTTAAACACCCTAAGGATTTTTTTAAATAAGCTTAATTACATTTTTTCTTAAAATGAAGATTCCATTTGAAATATTTGCAATTGCTAGCCCTGCAAAGGATAGTTTTTCTTTTAAGAAGGCAAATAGAAAGTAGTTGCTATGATTAATACTAAAGTTGGTGTTTCTAGAAAAGTGAAGGGGATGAGGAATGTGTACTGAACTATGTAACTGCAAATATAAGGTTATCTTTTCAGCTACTGAAAAAGGGCCTTGTGGAAGTTAGGGGTATGATTACTGTATTATGATTATTGGTTATTGCTATAATTTGTCTGATTATTACCAAAAAAGCAAACTTGGCTAGAAATCAAATTGCAGCAAACGTTCATTGTGTGAAAAGAACAAGCAATAGTACATGTGTTTCTTTATAATTTATAACACGGGAATACACATTGATCATAAACACTGTGCTTTAGGAGTAAGTGCTTTGAAAAAAAGGTTTTGTCCTTTTCAAAAACATCCTGAATGAGGATAAAGGAAACCTACAGAGAAAAATAAAGTATCATCTTTATAAGAACATTATATTCACTGACTAATTGGAAGGATACTGAAATATTCCCAGAGGAAATGATCTAGAGCTCTGACTTCCTCAGTCAATGCCCTTCTTAGCCACAGCAAATATTTCTTTTAATGGCATATAAATCCATTTAAATTGAAAGTACCATCTGTCAAACTCCCTAATCTGACCAGAGGTTCAAAAACAACCAGTCACAGAGAAGCAAATGATGAATTTGTTCTCTGCTGCATCATCCATTTTATGTTTAGACAGATAAGACTATGAGCTAAATCTTGTATCCACTTAAGCTCGTAGGAATTTTCCCATTTATTTCAGAGAGAGAAGCATCAAACAATATATATAAAATAACTATTGCTTTTGAAAAGGGAACCTTGTCAACTCTTAAAAGAACCCTGGTATGAACTTTTGTCAGCATTTTCTGTCACACCATTTCTGAATACTGCTGTATTAGTGATTGTGTATTCTGAAGTTGCAAATACAGTGGGATTGTGACACTACTGAACATGTCAGGTCATAGGAAAAGACTGAGTATACATGAAGGCTTCTGTTTTCATAGTAATTAGCAATGTTGGGGAAGGAAATATAGAAAAAGGCAAGAAAGAAGTAGGAGACAGACAGAGAAACATTGTAGCTCATACAACACTGCCATGTGGTGGGATTTGCCTTTACCACTAAAGGCAAAAGTGCTCAGCGGGACTGGGTGGTCATACTCCATCCTCCATCCTTTCTGTCCCCTCACTCCTCTGTTCTGCCATCAATCATCTCCCCACTCCTGTGACAAGAACTTGAAGGAAGATTCAAGGTCAATTTCTGGAGTTTGGTGGGCCAACCTCCTCATGCTATTTCTACAGAAAGGTACAATTTGGTCATAGATTTTTAGTTTCCTTAAGTTTAGAAATAAATCTTTATAAAACTTTATACAAATCTAGTTGCTACTAACTGAAAATTGATACCACTTCTATTTACACATCTGATAAATGCATTTTATTGGAGTGAATTCAAATATGAATGAACATCAAGGATTAATTTGAAAAAAGTTTAATTTTAAAAAATAAGAAATTAAAAAATCTGTTAATGGCAAATTTATGATATAAGTGAATGGAGGCACATTGAATGTATTTATTGTAGAAAAATATATCTCAGACAAATATTGTGAACTCATCAGCTAGAAAAGCGAAATTCAATTTATAAAATCACTAATACATACCTAAAGAAACAGCTAGAAAAGAAATATGAAAAGAACATTCAGTCCTACAATATGATGTAGGTATCACATAATATTTGTTGTTTTTTTGGTAGCTTATAGCCGCTGTGGAAAATTCAAGCTGAATTAGTTCCACACAACATCATGCTTATCTGGATTTAATGTATTTGATAGGCTTGTGTGCATCTAACATCAACATAGCTTAGAAGTTTGTTTTCACTGATGAGCTCTGCTAAGGTTCTGCCCACTATGCAAAACATGAAATTAACATGTCACTCTCCAGACACAATATACTGATTTTAAAAATAGTCCATCTTAATTTAAACCATACCTGAATATGTATTGTGTCATAAATTTCCTGGTACTTTACCCTGACATTTCCCATGCCTTTTCATTGCTGCCTCTTGCTGGCAAGCACTAACAAAAAGCCTATCAGTGTGGGAGGTGGCAGAAGGGGAGTAGGCAGTAAAAGGGAAGGCAAGAGAATGAAGCCTCCATAGGAACTGGTGATAACTGCAGGTTATAGCTCAACCAGGAGGGAATAGTGCAAGAGCAACATATGCTGTTTTTCCTGGGAACTCAGCCTGTAAGCTTCACAATTGCAGGGACAAATGTTGCTCACCTCACTCAACCACTTGTCATAACAAAGTCAGTAGGATCTCTGGCAGGCATTAGGCAAACAAATTTGACCCAAAGTTTGTGGCCAAACCTAGGTCTTTTTGTACAGCAATGTTCTTGTAACAAGCTACAGTAGTGGTCTTCCCAATAGAATCAGTCTAATTAAATATTTTGCATTGATAATTATAGTCTGATTTTATAGGCTATTGTACTTCCAATATACTAGCACTGGAATGTATTCTTTTTTGTGTGTGTTCCATTATACTTAGGATTCAAACGTTTACATTCCACAGGAACAGTAATGGAAAGAGCTACAAGCATATAAATATCTGCAATAACAAATTCTGAAGTAGTATTGTAGGAACCAATGAAAATGTAGGGTGAAATATTTACAACGTCTGTAAGGTTTAGCAATTGCCCTATCCTTCATGGAACATCCACTGTCTTCTGTGCATTCTAGGATGAAAAAGACATGAGAAGCAATTCTTCTGCTCTACTCAGCACTGATTACGCCTCAGTTGGAATATTGTGACCAGTTCTGAGCACTATATTTCAAGAACGATGTGCAGAAATTGGAAAAGATCCAGAGGAGAGCAACAAAAATGATGAAAGGTCCAGAAAACTTGATCTGTGAGGGAAGGTACAAGGAGGAGGGAGAAAAATTATTCTCAGTGGCCTCTGATGATAGGACAAGAAGCAAAGGGCTTAAATTGCAGCAAGGGAGGTTTAGGCTAGATATTAGGAAAATCTTCCTAACTGTCAGGGTTGTTAAACACTGGAATAAATTGTCTAGGAAGTTGTGGAATCTCCATCACTCGAGATATTTAAGAAGAGGTTGGATAGACATCTATCAGGGATAATCTAGATGATGCTTGGTCCTGCCGCGAGGACAGGGGACTAGACTTGATGACCTCTCAAGGTCCCTTCCAGTTCTATGATGATAGGTTCTATGGCTGGTGAGATTGAGGCAGTGAGGAGACTGAGGAAATTAGCTGTGTTTGACAGCAGTGAGATAGGGTTGTATTTGTTGCTTTTCTTTTATTTAACTAACAGGTGCTCTACAAAGAAAAACCCTTAACGGGGGGAAATGGTGTGTTGTCAATTCCACCGCTAGCTTTTCTTCAATGTGTACCTGTGGGCCCGACTACCAGACAAGCACCCTGAGAGCCAGATCCTAATCTTGACTTGCTGGGAATATAGCCTATAGTTCTCCACTGACATGGAAGTGGTGGTGGCTCATTTATGTAGGGTGCTAGTAGTCAGGGCTCCCTTGTGATATAGCATTGCCAACTTTTCTGACTTGGCCAACTTGCTGCAAATGGCATCTGATCTGTACAATCAGGAAAGATGGTAACCCTAGACGGTTATGGAGATATCCCTCTGCTAACCTGATGATGGCCTGTGAGGCATGCTGCCTGTCTAGACCATGCATATGCTATATTATGGAAAGGTTGCTAAGACTCCTCTGTCCACAATCCCATGCTGCTCTTTGTCCTTGAATGATGAAGACACATTATTCAGGAAGGACAGACAGAATACAAAGAGAGGAGATGTTGCACTATATATATATATAAAACAAAAGACAGGACTATGCAGCACTTTAAAGATTAACAAGATAGTTTATTAGGTGATGAGCTTTCATGGGCCAGACCCACTTCCTCAGATCAATATGTGGAAGAAAATTGGCATGACCATATATACTAAAGTGATACAATCAAAAAAAAGTGAACACATATAAAATTGACAAATCAGATTTTAGAATACAGGGAGACCGAGGGGGTAAGGTTACTGTCTGTGAGGTAATGACATTAGGGGTGATAACTGGGGAAGCTATCTTTGTAATGGGTGAGATAATTAGCATGATGCCTCACAGAAGGTTACCTCACAGACAGTAAACTTCCCCCCTCAGCCACCCTCTGTTCTAAAATCTGATTTGTCAATTTTATATGTGTTCACTTTTTTTTGACTGTATCACTTTGGTATATATAGTCATGCCAATTTTCTTCCACAAATTGATCTGAGGAAGTGGGTCTGGCCCATGAAAGCTCATCACCTAATAAACCATCTTGTTAGTCTTTAAAGTCTGCATAGTCCTATTTTTTGTTTCAGCTAGACCAGACTAACATGGCTGCATCTCTATCACTATATATATATACTTGTTCTAAGGTCCAAAAGGAGGTTGAAGGTAGATCATTTAACAGTCAATGGGTAAAAATAAATGTGGTAAAAAATAGGGGTTCTGTCATGATAAACATCTACTAAATTTCATCAAATCAGGAAGCAAAGGTGCAAGAGGCCTTTCTAGAATAAATAACATAAATATACAAAACATACAAGACTTTATAGAAAGACACGATTTTAAATACCCAGACATGTCTTGAAAAAGTAATTGGCAAAACTGAAATTTTGTCCAGTAAGTTAATGAAATGTATTGGGGAAATCATTTTGTTCCAGAAAATGGAGCCAGTAAGTAAGTAGTCAGCCATTTTAGATTTGATTCTGACAACCAGAGAAGAATTGGCAGAGAATCTGAAGGTGGAAGGCAATTTGGGATGAAAGTGTTAAGGAAATGGCAAATTTCATGATTCTAAGGAAAGAAAGGATTGAGAGCAGCACAATAAGGATAATGGACTTGTTTGTTTAAAAGCCCATTTAAAAAAAATCTAAGGGGAAAAAGGGGGATCAGGAGAGCTGGCAGTTCCTCAAATGGACAATTTAAAGGCCCAACTGCAAACTATCTTGATCCAAAAGAAAGACAGAAAGAATAGTAAGAAGCCAATATGGCTCCTTGGAAGTCAAAAAGAGATCCTACAAAAACTGAAAATGTGAACAAATTGCTAAGGAAGAGGACAAAAGGATAGCACAAGTGGTAGGGATAAAATCAGAAAGATTAAGGTATTAAGTAAGTTACACCTAGCAAGGGATATAAAAGCCATTAGAAAAGAGGTTTTAAAAAAAAATACATTGGGAGACTGAGACAGATGAAGGAAAGTGTAGGCCCTCTACTTAGCAAGAAAGGAAAGCTAATAACTAATGACATCATGCTAATTGTGCAACTCTACTCAACCTGGATGATGCCTTCGTTTGGCCTATTGGGTCCAGTTTTGGGCACCACACTTTGGGAAAGATGTGGACAAATTGGAGAGAGTCCGGAGAAGATCATAAAAATAATAAAAAGTTTAGAAAACTTGATCTATTAGGAAATATTTTTTAAAAAATACTGAGTATGTTTAGTCTTGAGAAAAGAAGACTGGGACCTGTTAAGTCTTCAGATGATTTTAAGGGTTATTATAAAGAGGATTCTGATCAATTGTTCAATATCTAGTGAACACAGGACAAGAAGTAAAGGGCCTAATCTGAAGGAAGGGAGATTTAGGTTAGATGTTAGGAAAAAAATTCTAATTATAACAGTAGTTGAGCTCTGGAACAGGGCTCTGAGGGAATTTGTGGGATCCCCATCAATAGAGATTTGTAACATCCGACTGGATAAATGCCTGTCAAGGATGGCCTAAGTTTACTCTGCCCTGCCTCAATATAGTGGACTAGACTTGCTGGCTTCCTGAGGCCCTTTCCAGCTCAGATTCTATGATCAAGGGCTTTCAGGATTCAGCCCAGAGTGAGCAAATGACAACAATATATGATAAGTGATAGAATGTTGACAGAGTAAGTTCGACTAAAAAAAAAATCACTTCCATGCTCCTAAACGCTCTTCTACCCAGCTTTCTTCTGGGTTCATTTATCAGTGCATATTACATAGCAATGCTGCCATGGGATTCAGATTGGACTTTGAAAAAGGAAAGGAGAAGAGTTTGTTCGTATCTTTTCCAAAGAGTGTTCAGAGCTCAGGATCAAGCACTGTAAGTCACTTAAGTTTCACCATTTGACATAGAAAGTTACTGGTCACTTTCATTTTCATCTCAGTATTTTGTTTTTGTTGTAAGGCTAGAAGATATTATTATGACCATTTAATCTGAACTCCTGCATACTGTATGTCAGAGACTCTCAAAACAGCTGTTTTTCTGAGAAAACCTGAGTTACATCCACACTGAAATTGTGTTCTTCTAAAGGTAAATCAAAAGAACAAAAGAGTTTTTTTCAGCATTGGTAATCCTCTTTCTACAAGGAAGAAGCCTTTTTCTGAAAGAGCTCTTTCAGAAAAAGTCAATTGTGGACAGGGAAGAGGGAGTTATTGTGAAAGAAGAGGAAAGAGGAAAAAGCCCTGGTGGCCACTCCATCCATAGTAATCACAGCTTAAATACCGAGATTCAGTATCTTTAGAAAAAGCAGATAGCTTTTTCGATGCACTTTTGCTGTGTAGACGCTCTCTTTCAGAAGACGTTTTTTCAGAAGATCTCTTCCAGAAAAGGTTCTTCTGAAAGAAGCCTGAAGTCTAGACATAGTCTCACTCTGTAACTTCTGAATCCATGCATTACCCTCTTTGCCAGAGCATATCTTTTAGAAAGCATTGAATCTTGACTGTAGAATTCATCACATCCTTTGGTAAAATGTTCCAATGGTTAATTACTTTACTGTTTAAAAAATTTGCACCTTATTTCATTTCTGAATTTGTCTTGCATGAGCTTGCAGCTGTTGGATCTCATTACCCCTTTGACTGCTAGATTAAAGAGTCATTCACTATCAAATCTTCTCCCTGTTAAAGTACTTGTAGAATATAATCAAGTAATCTATTAATCTTCTCTTGGAAAAATTAAATAGCTTGAGCATGTAAGCAGGTTTTCCAGACTTCCAGCCATTTCATCTGAAACCTTCAGCAACCTTTTAAAAATACTGACACAATATTCTAGGAATGGTCTCACTAATGCTGTATATATGCATCTTGTCCTGCTTGATATTCCTCTGCTCATATAGGGTATGTCTACACAGAAAAGTTATTTCAAAATAACAACCCCTATTTCAAAATAACTTTACTAGCATCTACACAGCCAAACTGCTATTTCAAAATTAATTCGAAATAGTGGAGCGCTTATTTCGAATTTGGTAAACCTCATTCCACAAGGACTAATGCCAAATTTGAAATAGCTATTTCGAAATAAGTGCTGTGTGTTACACCTTGGTTCGGTGATGTGATGTGAGCCTCAAGGGTTAAAGCCGACTATCCAGTGAAAACTACTGGATGATGGTGAAACAAATGATTTTTATTAAGTGGTCAAAACCAGCAATTAACAAGTAGGTGTTTGAACTAGCAATTGCTTAGTACTTTTACAGCGTAGAAAAGCTTGGGCACAATTATACCCAACTGATTACAATTCTTTGATTACAATTCACTTATATCAAATCACTATCCCTAATTCGCCTAAGACAACGCAGCATACAAATAAAAAATACAAAAAAACAAAGCCAAAGTAATGATAATAAAAGAGCCGTCCAAAGCCAGCCCCTCTATGGTTATTTTAGGACAGCTGGTGGAGTTAGTCATAAATCTACTTTTACAACTTAACAACTCCGGGGCTTCTATTTCTAACACTTATACTTAACCTAAATACAACACTACTATACAACACAAAATTATACAATTTACACAGCGTGGTTAACAGAACTTAGATACACTTTACAGAATTACACAGTGAAATTAACACAACTTGACTATTAATTAAACCAATAACTAATACATTTAAAGCAATACTTACAAATCCAGAAACGATAACAACACAAAGACACACTAGAACTCGGAGCATGCTCAGGACTCGTGCACCCCTATATTTGATTCGAAGGGTGGGGAGGCAGCCTCAGGGTGATCAATCCTTTAGCCAGGCAAAAAAAGACACGTGCCCTCAATACACGGAACCTCCGTCGAACAAAGGGGTTGAGGGTCTTTTATACAAAACTTCGGTGTCTGTGCCATGCTAGGGTCTGCATTTGGCAGGGCCTGATAGGCTAGTGATGAGGTAGTATGACAATACTGCCCTATAGAAATTTTCGTGATGTATGCGTGATCCCCTCGTGGACAGGACCAGATGGGGCATAGTTAGTGTTAGACAATTATGTTTTATTACCCTATGTTTACTTTTTCCCTTGCCCCTAAGACTGGTCAAGCTAAGGTCAAATGAGGCTTATCTGTAAGCACTATCTAGTCATGCTCACCTCCCTATTTTTTTTTGGCGCCTGTGAGTCCCAGAATGCCTATAAGATCAAATTCCATTCACAAAACTGCATTGTGCTGCCCATGCTCCTCTGAGTATCTGGGTTTTGTGTGAGGGGCCTTGTGTGGCAGGATGGGCTATACGCGAAGGCCGTGGACAGAAAAAGCCTGCTTTACAACACTGTGTAGACACTTATATCGAAATAGGGGGCCTCCAGCCTTCCCAGGGTGCCCTGGTGGCCACTCCAGCCTCAACCAAGAACACTCCTATCCCTCGCCCCTCCCCGGAGCCCTTAAAGGGGTGACTCTGGCCACAGTGCCTATGCCAGCTCCAAGCCTGCCAGCCCAGAGCCAGCAGTCACTGCCCCTAAACCAGTGGCCCCAAAACATGAGCCAGCAAGTCACTGGTAGCAAGCCCTCCACTGCTCCCCAGGATCAGTCTGCCAGCTCCCAGGAGCCTGCCAGGGCCTGGAAAAGGTGAGCACCTTCCTGGTCTAGGGAGGAGATCATGGATCATGGATCCTTGCAGCTCCCTCCTCCCAGGTTTCCCGCTCCCCTCACCCACCCTCTCTTCTTCCCTCTCCTGCCTCCTTTCCCTAGTCTCATCAGAGTTTCATTTCCTCCCCCCCCCCAGTTTTGTTAAATAATGAGAGTTTATGTTCATGAAAATACATGTATTTTATTTGACATTAGGAAGGGGGGTTAGGGAGGGGTCAGTGGAAGGACGTGAGGGAGGAATGAGGCACAAGGCCCCAGTGGGGCAGACCAGGGAGGCTCTTAGTGCTCCTCAGGGCGGAAGCTCTCCTGCAAGGCCTCTTGGATACTGACATCCCCTCGATGGACCTCCCAGATGGCAGCCTGAAGAAATTGCAGACAGGCTCGCAGCAACACGTCCACAAGAAGCACCAGAGTGCCCAGGGACAGCTCCGTTCCATGTTGCAGAGTGCTGTGGTGTCCCGAATGAGGGCAACCAGAGCACACAGAGGCAAAATGCTTTGCTGTCCCTCATTAAGGTAGGCAAGCAAGCAGGGAAAGCTGAGAATCGGCTGTCCAGGGGGTCCCTTTAAGCGCTGGCCTCAGATAACCTCAGACAGCAGCCACACAAAGTAACTCCTGACCTGATGTCCTGCCGGACCTGGTTTTCGCCGGCCTTATATGCGATTCAGCATCCAATCAGTGTGAACGCACTATTTTGAAATGCATTTCGAAATAACTTATTTTGAGTTAACTATTTCAAAAAAAGATATTTTTCTGTAGTGTAGACATACCCATAGAGAAAGATTACATTACTCCTCTTAGCCACTGCACTGAACTTGGAGCTTATGTTCTGATGGTTATCCACTGTGACCCCTGAAGTCCTTTTTAGAGTCAATGCTTGCCAGGAAAGAGGTGGCAACTAACAACGAATGGTTTCAGCGAATGGATTTCCTCATTATGAAGGAATCATGGGCTGACATAAAGACAACTTTATTCCTGCTTCTCCTTATCATCCCTGGCACAAAGACTTGCCAGGACTGGATTAGGGAAGGAAGGATGAAGTCAGAGTGTGAATCATTCCAGCAATCCTTGGCAGGAGCAATCGTCCCTAGGTGGTGTGAGAGGTGTTCTACCTAATGTGTTCCAACTTGTGCCAGGGCCCAGTTTGGGCCCTGAAATTGGGGAAGGCATAAGGTTGCTTAGCACTACTTTTGCTTCCCCCCTCTTCAGCAACTCCAATCATGAGATCAACACAGTTTGAAGACTGCTTAGTGGAATCCACAGCCTTGAGTTCTGCCGTTAAGCTCTTTATACAATCCATGGAGGTGGGGGGTACTTAGGAACATAAGAACGGCCATACTGGATCAGACCAAAGGTCCATCTAGCTCAATATCCTGTTTTCCAACACTGGCCAATGCCAGGTGCCCCAGTGGAAATGAACAGAATAGGTAACCATCAAGTGATCCATCCCCTGTCACCCATTCCCAGCTGCTGGAAAACAGAGGCTAGGGAGCCATTCCTACCCATCCTGGCTATCAGCCATTGATGGACCTAAACTCCATGAATGTATATAGCTCTTTTTTGAACCCAGTTATAGTTTTGGAATTCACAACATCCTCTGACATTGAGGTCTACAGGTTGACTGTACATTGTGTAAAGAAATACTTCATTTTATTTGTTTTAAACCTGCTACCTATTAATTACATTTGGTGACCTCTAGTTTTTGTGTTATGAGAAAGAATAAATAACTCTTCTTTATTCACTTTTTTCACACCGGTCATTATTTTATGGATCTCTATCATAGCCTTCCTTGGTCAGCTCTTTTGCAAGCTGAAAAGTCCCTGTCGTATTAATCTCTCCTCATAGCTCTAATAATTTTTGTTGCCTTTTTCTGAACGTTTTCCATTGCCAAGTGATCATTTTTGAGATGAGATAATCACATCTGCCAGAAGCATTTGAGATACGGGTGTACCATGGATTTATATTGAGGCATTAAGATATTCTCTGTCTTATTTTCTATCTCTTTCTTAGTGATTCCTAACATTGTTTGCTTTTCTGACTGCCACTGTACATTGAATGGAGGTTTTCAGATAATTTTCCACAATGTCATCAAGATCTCTCTTTTGAGTGGTAACAGCTAATCTAGTCTCTGCCATTTTGTACGTATTATTGGGATTATGTTTTCCAAAATGCATTACTTTGCATTTATCAACATTAAAATTTGTTTGCCATCTTGTTGTCCAATCACCTAGTTTTGTGAATGAGATTAACCAAAGTCAGCATGCTGAATGGGGAGTCACCTAAAAAAGCCTATAAAAATGTTGAGGAGAGGGATGGAGTCATGGCTTTCAAAGGGAACTAGGGAATTAACAGGAAGGTAGGGCTTCACTCTCCTGCACTGCTAAGACTGTCTAGTCCTTTTGCATAAAAGAAGATATAAGAGAAATTGCAGCCTCCATTATTTCCAGGAGCTAGCATGCATAGCCTAGGATGTGTGGGAGGCATAGGTTCAAAACCCCATAGTTTCTGATATTGATCAGGGACCTGAACCCTATTTTCTAGTTAAATAACCGTCCCTAACAACTGGGCTACAGCAAGACTTGGAGCAATCAGCTCTTATGGATAAATGTTGGTAAATGTCAATGGCTATGTCTAGACTATGGAGTTTTTCCAGGACTCTGGAGGTATCCCGGAAAAAACTTAGCTGCATCCAGGGAACATGTCTGCTCTTCCAACATTTTTTGCGGAAGATCAGATGCGCTTTTTTGGAAGCCCTGTCTTCCTCACTTCATGAACAAGAAGGGCTCTTCCGAAAGAGGAGGTTTTTCCAAAATTTGGCCCAGTGTAGACAGGTCAAATTTCGGAAAAGCCTCTTCCAAAAAAACTATCAGAAAAAGGTATGCAAATTGCAGAGCGCAATTTGTGTACCTTTTTCCGACAAAAAGCAGCAGTCTGGACATAACCAATTTCACTGTACCAAACCATCCAAGAGATTTCTACTGAAGATAGAAATCTACAGAGAGGTAAGGTGAGAAAAATTAGAGGTTGATTTAAGGAGATTTACTTTGTATGTTTTGACATGTGATGACAATTTTTGTTTGAATGAATTTCAACAGCTATCATCATTTAATAATTGTTTGACCCTGCCATTGTTTGACTTCTCTGTAATTTACCACAGCTGAGAAAATATAAATGATCAAATATAGAAAAAAGCTTAAAATAGACATTAGTATTTGTCAAAACTATAAAAATAAAAATCCAGGTCTGCCAAGTATAGTTGTTGTTTGCAGTGTTGTTGCAGCCATGTTGGTTCCAGAATATCAGTGAGATATGATGGATGAAGTGATATCTTTTATTGGTCCAACTTCTGATGAGTGAGAAAGTGTATTCTCGGTAGGGCTTTCTCAGCACATCTGCACACTAGGCAGTACCTCAAAGCAACAAGCCTTAGGATTTGGGTAAGCAGACTCCAAATCACAAGGCTCACACTGTGGCACTAAAACAGTTGCTTAGATGTGCTCCGGCTCTGAAGCACAGGGAAGCGTGTGGGCTTCAGACCCTATGCGCCAGCCATAGCTGTAATATCTATCCTGCTGTTTTTATTGCTATAGCATGAGTCTGAGCCAAGTCTGTTAAACTGGGTGTTGAGTATTCCAGCAGCAAGCTGTGTAGACATAACTCAGTTTTCTTTCCTGTTGAAAATGCTTCTTGTATAGAACATTGAAATAGTCACTGGGCCACAGTGAGTGTCGGAAAGACTATAGCGCCCAAAGGTTAGAGCACTCATCGAAGAGGGGAGGAACTGGCTTCAAGTTTATTCTCCACATGAAACAGAATGAGAGAGGCTTTGAACATGGGACTCTAATATCTTGAGTGGGTGCCATAACCCCCGAGCTTTTATATATGTGGGGATTAGCGAACCACTACTTCCTGTTAGGTTTTGTGGGTGGGGTTGATCTAGTAGACATGCTGTAAGCCTACTTACCAGAGTGTGCCCTGAAGCCAAATGAGATAGGCGGGAAAATGCCTAATTTGAGGATCTTGGAAGGGCTTAGGTGTGAGCACGGTGCCAGGTGGCAGTGTTTGAGCAGTTTTGCACATACCTACTGGCAAAAATTTAAGTGCAGAGGGAACTTTACCAATGGTAACTGAGGTGCCTGCTGGCTCATGCAGCAGGTAAGGGATGGTTTTGAGCATCTAAATTTTGGATTTAAGTGACTTAAAGTACCTAAATCCCCCTAGTAGATCTAGTTCTGAATCTATAGGCAGAGTTTAGGAACTTGAAAGAAAAATATTGGATCAGGGACAAGGAAAATGCCAACAAATGAAGACATTTTCATGGCCTATGCTTGTATGAGTGTTATATCTACTTATTTATCCTATAGGCAGAAGCTGCTCTAGGGTTTGATCTTGTAGCCATTTAACTTTACATACACAATGAATAAGTGCACTGAAATTATGTGCAAAAACTTAACCAAGTTTTGAATAATGAAAATAATACCTTGCACTTATTTAAGGAACTCAACGTATTTTACAGATGAATTAATTAAGCCTCAAAACACCACTGTAAAATGCAGAAATGCTTACTCTTGAACAGAGTGGGAAACCGAAGCACAAATGTTAAGGGTCATGTCCCATTTTAATGGCAAAACTAGAAATAGAACACCTTACCAACAGCTTTACTAACCCCTGCAGCAGATAAAGGAAAATTCATGGCCTTCAGATTACACTAACCCATGCAATATAGAAGGAACAGAAGGGAGGGTTTGGCAAATGGCAGGAGATCAGCTGGCTTCTCTTCAGGGCACAAGGCTGTCGACAGCTGGCAAGGGATTGTACTTTTAATTGTTTGGCTATAAGGAGCGAGTATCCAAAGTTAAGGGCAGGGAGCCATATTTATATCCATGAAGGGATGCACAGTAGGTATCCATAAAACAGGACTGGCCACATCTCTAACATATGCCTATTTCAGCCCTTTTATGGATGATTTGTTCTTCAGTGCTCACACCTAATTCAGGTTAATGAATAATATACATGCATGGTGGACCAAATTCTAGTCCCAGTGAGCTTAATGGCACATCTTCCATTGACTTAACCGGGGAAGGGTTTGAACTCAGTATAGAATGGGCTTGTAAAGAATTATCAACTTGCTGTGCCATATTTCCCAGCATGTTCTCCTTAAAGCAGTGATTCTCAACTGTTTGGGTCTCAGGATTCATTTGTAAATTTGATGGCCTGTTGCTATCCACTAAGTAGTTCTATTGCAAAATCCATTTGATTTACTAAATATTTCTTACCCATGATTTTACTATAAATGTTATAAATGTGTGGCTGTCTGTCTGTCCATCTTTGAAACCATTTTGTTCAATAACTTCTAAATCGTAACAGCTAAGCCCACCAAATTTGGTATGCAGTTTCCTCTTGTCATAACTTAAATCAAGATAAGGGTTTGACTATGTCAATGCAATGGGATATGCCTGGAATTTGATTGTTTCTCATAAAATGGAAAGAATGACCACAAGGCGCAGCAAGGGGCAGAGATGGAGTGGGGGACTGCTATAACCCCATTGGGCCTGCAGGGGGCAGGAGTGGAAAAAGGAACAGCTAACTCCTATATATTTCAGAGAGTTTGTCTTTTTGTGTGTCTGTCTGTCCTGTAGATGGGGGGCATACACCTGGCTGTGCTTGCTGCAGCTACAGCAGCCATGGACAAGCACGTTTCATCTAGCCCCAAGCTGCTATAGTGAGAGAGCGCTGGGGTTGTCCTCGCACCCTGGAGCAGCCTGCATATCCCTATCCCAGAGCAATGATTTAAATAAAAAGAAACAAAACTTATTTGAGTTAAGGACCTGAGCAATGTTAGGTAAATCTTCTAGTACATAACATACACGTTAATGTCAAAAGTATTAAATAAGGATATAGTGTGTACTATAAGTACTGGGTCCTGCAGCTGCTGTCTGGAGGGGCTGACTTGGCTCAGATCTCCACACTTAGCACTGCAGATTCCAGGTGTAGCACTGCCTGGATTTGGCTTGGCTTCAATGATTGTGTGAGTAGTGTTGCAACCTAATGTTTGGGGCTGCAGTGTCACCTACTTAAATTCGGCCTGTTGGTGCCCATCATCGAAATGGAGGGATGGCTGAGCCAAACTGGAGTGATGCTGCAGCCCTGTGTACCAGGTTGCAGTTTCTGGAGCAGGGATCTGAGCCCAGCCAGCACTGTGGAAGCCGAGTTGCCACTGAAGGGTGAATCCAAGCTGTGCTCTACAACTTCTACCTCCCTGGGGCAGAACCAGCACCCCACCTACCCTTCCCCAGGCCTTCCACATGACCCTTTGATGTGTTCTGGCTACCCCGTTTTGGGTCACGACCCCTAGCATGAGAAGCCCTTAAAGCCAATACACCTTCCTCTCTCGCAGGTAGCCATTATCCTTATTGGCGAATTCTTGGAACATTCAACGTGCTTATTTCAAAGACAATGAAATGTGATTTTAAATAAGGATAAAAATCTCTCTTTATATACATAAAAAATTCCTGTGGGGTGACAGAGCGATGTCATCACATCATCTGTGTCCTCATGTGGCTGCCTCTGCCTGCCTCTGCCCGCCTCCATCCTCAGCTGCTTGCCGTGGTTATCCCTGGTTCTGAGCCCTCCGGGCATGGGCTGCTCCAGCTCTGGCTCCCAATTCATTCCCTGGGGGCTCCGCCACCAGGGAGGAGCTGCTGCGACTGGGTCCCTTCTGCTATCCGAGTCTGCCCCTCTCCCCCAAGCCATGGGGTCCCTTCTGCCATCCACACCTTCCACTGAGACCCCACACTATAGCTTGTTCCTGCCTCATCCCTCATGGCCAGACACCGTTCCCTCAGCCTGCTTCTAGCACCTCCCCGCTGGCCAGACACCTGCCCCGAGTGAAAGGGGGGTTGGCGAGTGTAGCCAGCAGGGAGCACAGCCCCCTAGTGCTTCATTAAAAATAGAAAGCATGAAATGATTTTAGAAAGAATATATCAGGGAAGTCAACAAGTCATATTTCAGCTGTCAGATTAATGTGTCTTTGAGGGAGCAGAGAAAAGAATGTCCGGCTTCTCCAGGAGTTAAAGTAAGCCTGTGAGCCCAGATAGCTCTGCCTTATTTTACCTGCAACCAATGCTAATCCTGGAGTGGGGAGAAAAGGAAGGAGCCTAGGTTGTTTTGCAACTGACTAGTGAAGAGGCAGGAGCTTGGTCTGGTGATATCAGGGCCTGAACTAGAGCCTACCCATCCAGCAGCAATGGCAGCAAGTAAGTGCCCTCTACTACCTATCTGGGCAAAAAGTGGGGGAGGAACTTATTAAGAAACCCCAGCTAAGGGGACTCTTGGAGCCATGCTGCAGACTTAAAAACTTGGTTGGGAAGTGGCTTGGAATTCCTGGGCCAGGACCACAGGGGGAACAGGGGCTTACCTTCCCTCCTTTTCACCTACTTCCACAGAGACCTGGCCATTGGATTATGCAGGTTCCAGGGACCTGGTCACCATGTCAATTAAATGCAGTCCCTTATAAAATGTTGATTAGTTCAGAATTGGATAGAACTAAATTATACTTCCCACTGTTGAAATATCTTCTAAATATTATTATTAATGAATAAAAAAGTTATTTGTTTTTCTGATCTTGGACAACCTCTTTCTGTATAACTTTACAACCTTTTAACCAAACTAGCCCTTCTGACATTAAGACACAAAGGAATGCAAAAAAAGAGCTGCACAGGGAGAGAGACGGGGAGAGATAGGGTTTTTTGTAAACAGGAATTTGTGGAATGTACTAATTTTTGGTTGCAGCTGGAGTAGCCAGAATTCCAGAGCCCTCCTCCACAAATGTTGCTACATAGTATGTTTGCTAAAATAAATAGTAATGTTGCATCATCACTAAGCATTGACTAATATAGAACAGTTAGTCTAGCTTACTTAGGCAAATATTTGAAAATTATAATGTAAAATAGATCCAAAGCTTGATATATTGCGTAAGTTCCTCAATGATTGGAATATGATTCATTCTGGCTTTTGTAGTAGAGGGAAAGTACTCTAACTGCATAATAATTTGGTGATGAATTTGTCAAGATGCATGATGAAACAGGATTTATAGAATGTGCATACTTGTTCCACTTACAAAGACTATTTTATGCTTGCGTTTCAACATTATTGTGGATGAGGTATTGTTAACAAGGAATTTATAAGATAACAGAAAAGTTGATGTGTACATTTGCTGTTCAACAAACACTTCCATCCCATTATTTAGGGAGCCAAAGAAACAGGGGTACCACACATCCGTGTATTCAAAACAGATTCACAAGAGGGAGAAGTTGGCAGATTCATGAGGGATACTCAAGAAGGAGAGCAGATGTCTAGCAGTAAAACAGTTTTAGCTAATCTTTTTAGCCAATTGCTGTACCACTGGAGGTAGGGTGTGTGTGTGTGATGGCAAATGTTTTTATGTGTATGAAGAGTGGGCAAGAATACAAAAAACAAACCATCAACTCAATCCTGAAATGAAATATGGAAGCATCTATTACCTGGTTTAGTTAAAAAAATCGTTTTTATAATAGAACAAATACACCTTTTGTTACAGACAAAAAGCTTGATCTAGCCTTCTTGGGCCCAAGGAAGTTTTTGTAATTTTCTTTGTTTAGCAATAGAGGGGAAAAATCTTTTATAACATTTATTGAATGTTATTTAAAGCATTCTGCAGCCACCTCTTTCTCCAGCAGACTCTTTGGGAGAATCAAGGCCCTAATGACATCAGTGGTAGTTTTGCCATTGACTCCAGGTGGCCAGGATTTCACCCTGTGATTCTTGCTAACCATACAACATGCAATAAAAATGTCATTACAGGAGTCACTGAGAGAGTGAATAAGAAGCAAAAAATTGTCAAGAGAATAGGTCTGTAAAACCGTGACAAAGCAGAACTTACTGCATAACTGATACACAAGATGCTAAGGAGGTAATTATTGAACTGATTGTGCAAACACATTCATACAACAAACCCTCCTCAAATGAGTAATTCCCTTGATTGCAGTATGTCTACTCACATTTATAAAGAATACCCACGTATAAACAGGTTTGCAAGAACAGACCCATTGTCCTGAGCCTATAGTACAGTAAAAGAAAACAAACTGCATGAGATGTTAGGGTCTATATTTGAAATTTTCATGGACCTTTTTCATCTAAGACCCATTAGATCTATTATGAAAATCAGGTTGTTCTGCAATTTTTGTATGCATAAGTTTTTAATGAAGGAAAAAATGCAGAAACAATATACTTGTAAATAATACATTTTATAGTTACACTTACCTTTTAAATATTAAACTGAAACTATCTAAAGATATTATTTACACTGTAGACTGAAAGGACAAAATCCTATTGTATTTGCTTCAAGGCTCACTCATGCTTCCATTGAAGTCAATGGCAATCATGCCTGGGTAAAAATAGGGATTTGGTTGTCAAAAATATTTTACATTTTTTTCTGTGAAGATTTGGCAGGAAAATTTCACTGCAGAGAATCAATCTTTTAGTTAAAGATGAAGAAAGAATTTAACCAGACTCTGAACACTGTGCTTGTGGGTATACAGTAGAAAAATACTTATATCAAGATATAGAACCTTTGAACACACTGTTCACAATAGCTTACAAGGCAGTGACAAAATCCTATACCTGCTGCATGAATGCCAATGATATAATGTGCTTCCTGATTAAACAATATTAGGGCTTGATCCAGCTCCTGCTGTCTTAAATATGCGCAAACGTGCCTTCAAATATGTCCATATAAAGTCCAATTAAATTATTTACAAAGATAAAAAAAACAAAAGAAACTCCGAAACATGTTCTATTTATTATATATGTGCAAATAACTTGTGTTTTTGACAACATTTTAAGGGTTGTGGTTACCCAGCTTAACATTTTATTTTATATTTGATGTTAAATTATGATTTGGAAAGTAAAACATTGGCAGGTTCTAAGAATCTAAATGCTTCTGCTGAGTCACCAGGGCATGAGAGCCCAGAACTCTAGGTATAAACACTTAGATCAGCTGAGTCCTGCCAATATACTATGGCCCTGATCCTACAAAGAGCAATGAGTGTGAACTCCTATGGGCTGCAGGAAGACCCACTGAAATCAGCTGGACTCATGCAAGTATAGGGCACACAGCTCTCTTTCCAGGATCAGAACATATGGTGGTAGTTTTGCACTGCTTCTATTTCTTTAGATATGATTTAACAAATAATAGGTGTGATCTCTACCCAACATTTTAATACTATCATGGACTTCAGTAGGTTTGACTAAGTAAAAGCTGTAGGATCAGGGTGTAAGTTTATTTAATATTTAATCAGGAAATACTAGTTAGTGTATGTACAAATATATGTGTGTGTGTTTCCTATTTAATCTGTTTGTTCTTTACTAAAATAATTGCTTTGTAACAGTCTTGTGGTGTCTCAGAGTTACAGTACTATACAGTAAAGGTTAACTTAAAGTGGATGCCCCAAAAGTATGTCGTTTTATATTTGAATTGATAAAAGTAAAAAATTACAAGATACATTAAATTTTAAAAGCCCAAAGCCTTTTCCATCTATCCCTTGCAAACCTAAACATGCAATTCCTCTCTTAATAACTGGCCTTTTCTAGCATGCTTTTCTCAGAACTAGCCTTTTAAATTTGGGAGAAACAAGCAGCAGCAGCACTGAAGTTACCATTTCATGTCTGATTGTTGTAGCTATACCTTGCTTACTATTACTCAAGATTTTTTTGTTCATTGTAGGTTTTCATTTTTTCTTATTTCTGAGGAGAGAGGATATCCTTACAATTAGTGCTTTAATATTAGAAATCTGATTAAAATTTATTTTCAAGTTGTAAAGTGAATCCTACAAATTCAAGCTGTAGCTCTTAAAACTCACCAAATGGGTTTAGTTTTGAGGCAACAGTTCTTTTATGATATTAAAATACCACAGTACTTAAACTACAGATTCTTACTGGGGAGAAGAAAGTATTTTCTCTATAAAAAGACATTTGAAATATGTTTTATTAATTACATATGTTGTAAAAGGAACTAATATCTACAGTTCAATAATTTGGCCATACAAGTCATATTGGTGTGTTGGTTAGGATTTGACCAGTAACACTGCAGCCAAATGAGAATTTATAGTATTTGTGCTTAGTTAGGTCACCTGTAAGCACTGCAGCCTTTCAGTGTTGGCTATCATCTTGAATGGTGTTCAGATATTTTCCAACAACTTTTTAAAGACATAGCATATTTTATACAGAAAGATAAAGGAAGCCATCTTATCCCCAACTCTCCTTGCTCCCCAAATAGAACAATATGCTGCTAATAGAAATACTTGAGTTATCTGAAAGCAGAGAAGTAAGAATGGTAATAGCCACCATCATAAACACATCCCAGAAATCTTCTTTGGTATCTGCCTCTCACAGCCACCCTCTTGTTCACCTGTGATAAGTGTAATCTTACACCAGCAGCTGCCAAAGCTTCCGTCATTGATTTCTTCAATAAGCATTCAGGCAACAGAAAAAGAGAGGTTTTTTTTTTCAGAAACTCTCTCTCCCCTTCACCAGATTGGTACCTGTATTGACATAAGTCATAATTAAGAAGTCCATGGAAATGGGTATCCAACTCAGTGCATGTTACAGTAATGGGCTGTATTGGCTGAGTAGTCAGTAAGGGCATGTCTACACTACAAAGTTAATTTGAACTAACGGACATTAGTTCGAATTACCTTTGATAGGTGCTACACTAGCGCTGCGCTAGTTCGAACTTAATTCGAACTAGCGGAGCGCTTAGTTCGAACTAGGTAAACCTCATTCTACGAGGACTAAGCCTAGTTCGAACTTACTAGTTCGAATTAAGGGGTGTGTAGCCCCTTAATTCGAACTAGTGGGAGGCTAGCCCTCCCAGGCTTTCCCTGGTGGCCACTCTGGCCTACACCAGGGAAACTCTATTGCCCCCCTCCCGGCCCCGGCCCCCTTAAAGGGGTACGGGCTGGCTACGATGCCCGTGCCAGGTGCAAGCCTGCCAGCACCCAGCCAGCAGACCTTGCACCTGGCTCGGCTCGAGCCAGCCACCCGATGCCCCCCAGCCCTCCCCCTCTTCCCGGGACCAGGCTAGAGGCTCCCGGGAGCTTGCCCGGGACCGCAAGAGGCGGGCACCCGCCTGGTCTAGTGCGGACATCGTGCACCTCGTCCACAACCTCCACACTAGGCACAGGAAAGTGGCCGTCTAGGGCAGGAGAGCTGCCAGCATGGCCACCCAGGAGCAGGTGTGCAAGAGAATCAAGGGGGTCCACTGAGACCCCCGACCCTGAGCCCTGAGCTTACAATGGCCTTACAATGGCCATAGTGGGTCAGACCAAAGGTCCATCTAGCCCAGTAGCCTGTCTGCCGACAGCGGCCAACCCTAGGGACCCTGGAGGGGATGGACCAAAGACAGTGACCAAGCCATTTGTCTCGTGCCATCCCTCTCCAGCCTTCCACAAACTTTGGGCAGGGACACCACTCCTACCCCCTGGCTAATACCACTCCATGGACCCAACCTCCATGAATTGATCTCACTTCTCTTTAAACTCTGTTCTAGTTCTAGCCTTCACAACCTCCTGCAGCAAGGAGTTCCACAGGTTGACTCTTTGCTTTGTGATGAACAACTTTCTGTTACTAGTTTGAAGCCTGCTACCCATTCCTTCCCTTTGGTGTCCTCTAGTCCTTCTATTATGGGAACTAATGAAGAACTTTTCTTGATGCACCCTCTCCACCCAACTCATGCTTTTATAGACCTCTATCCTATCCCCCCTCAGTCTACTCTTTTCTAAACTGAAAAGTCCCAGTCTCTTTAGCCTCTCTTCATATGGGACCTGTTCCAAACCTCTGATCATTTTAGTTGCCCTCCCCTCTCCCACCCTCTCTCTTCCCCTCTCCCACCTCCTTTTCCCAGTCTCCCCGAGTTTTGTTCAATAAAGAGAGATTCTATTTTTGACCACACGTTTTCTTTATTTTGTACATCAGGAAGGGGGGCTAGGGAAGGGTAAGTGGAAGGAGGTGAGGGAGGAATGAGGTACGAGCCCCCGATGGGGAGGACTGGGCTGGCTCTGCGGGCTTCTGGGGGTGGATGCTCTCCTGCAGCCCCCCAATTGCCCCCTCTCCCCAGATGGCAGCCCGCGGCAAGTGCAGCCGGTCTGATGGCCAAGTGCTGTGATGTGCCCAGTGTGGGCACTCAGGGCACTCCAAGCCAGGACTGCTTTGCAAGTGGAGCACCCCCGAGAACTGTCTGTCCGGAGTGGGGGTCGGGTCCCTTTAAGCACAGCCCTCAGTTAGCCTGAGGCAGCAGCTCCACGCTCTAAGTCCTCATCTGATGCCCTGCCGGCACTGCTTCTGGCCATCCTTAACCCCGGTTCAGAGTCCACTTAATGTGGACATGCTAGTTCGAATTAGCAAAATGCTAATTCGAAGTAGTTTTTTGTCTGGATCCGTTAGTTGGAATTAGCTTAGTTCGAATTAACTAATTCGAACTAAGTTAATTCGAATTAGTGCTGTAGTGTAGACATACCCTAAGGGAGTGACTATCCTGAGACTCTTACAGAGTTCCACCGATGCATTGTAGTCTACTATTGCCTCAATTAAACTCATTTGGTGAGCTCTACCTTGAATTTGTGGGATTCATTTTACAATTTGAAAATAAATTTTATACAGATTTCTAATATTAAAGCACTAATTTTATGATGTCCTATCTTGCCAGAAATAAGAAATGGAAAACCTAATAATAATTCCATATCATCAGATTTCTCTTATGATGGATTATAGCAACCAGGGCCTTTTGAGCTGAAGCTTGATTTATTATAAAGGTTGGTTTATTATAAACAAACATACCATTTCTTTTTCTTTTCTTACCCTCACACACAACTGAAAATGTACTTCATGTAGAGTTCTTAACACACCATAAAAGTTTAGATTCCACTGGCCTATTGCAAAATGCTAAACTTTTTCCTGTGAATTCTTTCAATCAAAAATATGTAAGATTGCTAGTTAAATCTTTGGTTAATTTTGCCAAATAAAATGAAGAACAGGCATTATGTGAGGTGAAACCTCTGGCGATGTTTTAAATATCTAGCATTGTACAAGTCTTTTTTTTAAATACATTTCTAAAGCAAGAGCAGATGATCTTTGAGGCAGCCACAGTTTTCAGACAATGTTTTTAATTTTTGCATTTTAATCTTATGATTTTTCTTTTATTTACTTTAATTTAAACTCCCAGGTATTTATTTTCTCATACTTATTGGTCTTTTCTTTAGAAAAATTTGGCTTCTGCACTGTGTTTTGTTCTTTGGATTTTCTCTAGATACGTTGTCTTGTCTTTTAAAACTAAAGGAAGAATACCACCTTCTTCAGGATGCTGAAATTCCTCCATGATAACAAAAGTCATAAAAGGTCTCAGAGCAGTGAAATCACTCAAGTTTTGGGTCTGAATGGCTAGGAATAATAATAAATACTTAATATTTATGCACCCCTTTAAATCTTCAGAATGATCTATCAAGATTAACCAATCAATCCTCTCAACTACACAATGAGGTATGCAGATACTCCTTTTACAGCAGGGTCCTGCCTAAGCCAGACTAGAATGTAGGTCTATGAACCCAGGCTTCTGCTCTAACCCTTAGGCTATTTGAACACACTTTCTAGCTGCAATGGAGCTGGGCTCTGTATTGCACATTAATGGTGTGGGTTTAGAAGGATAAGTCAGGAAAAGAGTGATGGCATGATAACTGGATCCAAATACATGTATTTAGCAGCCACAGTTCACAGGATGCATGCAGGGGTTGTAGCCACTATTTTTCAGCCCGGGAGAATACTGAAAGAAACTTTTCTTCAATTGTGTACTCATGGAAAGAAAGGTTATTTGCAATTCCTACTCTAAGGGGCTCCCAAGAAATGTTTTTCTTTACTCCCTAGGAGGAGGGGTTTACATTTCCCTAATGGTACATAGCAAAAAGATCTATTGCTCTACCTCCATTGGCTCACAGTTATCTGGGAACACGGGAGAACAGGCTTCACTATTTTGAAGTGTGGGAATACACAGGGGAGTATTGATCTCTCCATCCTCTCACCAACAGAAACAAAAAAATCTCTCTGTAGTCTGGCCCCAGCACCACCATTGAGGCAATGCTGTACCAAGAGTTTCTCATAAACCAGTGGCTTTATCTGAATAAACATAGTGTTTCCAAATATGCTCATTGACAAGGAAAGAGTGATGATTCTGTCACTCACTGTTGGCAAAAACAAAGTGAAGCAATGGGACGATAAAATACATCACTTAGTAAAGACGCTTAAGACAAGGATCTTGTCATGAAAATCATTAATGGAAATGAAGAGTTTTGTAAATATTGTAGCATATAAACAATCGATATAAAATAGTTTATTGACATACTCAAATTGTTTTACTGACACTTCAGTTTTTACAGATAAACTATCAATCCTATTCCATAAAAACTCTACAATTGCTAAGCAATTTTTGATTAATCCAATGACTATTTATGGATGCACATACCAACGTTTACAAACAGAGCATTTCTTGTTTTATTTTACCAGTCCTTAATAATTCTTCTAGCATGGGACAGTCAATTTCCAATATAATAAGACTGCAAAACACCAGTTATTTTATAAGACCGCCCTACTAATTTCTCTCCAAAATAATATCTCTCTGCAGATCTAAACACTGATCTATGATAACCTTATGGTTTACTAAATGGCACTTTTTGTTTACATATAACATGTCAACAATTCTTGAGGAAGAAGCAACATAGTAAAGATATGCTTGATTGTGCATAACCTGGCTTCTAAGCAATGATTTACAGTAGCTATAAAATTCCTTTAGGAATGGCAAATCATGCAAATATCTCAGAGATGCAGGTGAATGTAATAGCATATTTAACAAATGGTAATTCAAGCCATGTGAAAGCAAAAAGGGGATGAGGGGAATACCTATCCTGGGACTAGAAAGGTATTTTATGTTTTATAACTAGGAAAACAATAGTTTTTGGAGAGTGAGGGTGGGGGATTTCTCTGTCTTTCCAGTACAACTAAATCCCTCGTTGTGAGTCTGTGATGTTGTGGGCCTATTAAGTTATTAAATATATTTAAGTGATTCCTATCAGAAATTAACTGCCATTTCTGTAATCAATAAATGCAAAAGTATAAATACTTTGTGTTTCCATGATGACTTGTTTTTCCTTACAAAAATACTGCCTAGTGTGCAACAATAATTAATCAAACCATGTAGTAACAATGTTGTATGCATATTGTCTATTTTGTATAAAATACGGTATTCTATAACTAATAGTCAAAATGCTTACCGTAAAATTCCGACTATAATGCGCACCTGTGCATAATGTGCACTTACCTTTTAAACATGAGAATTCCAGCATAAACTGAACTCCTATCTATAATGAGCACCCTGACTTTGCTGTATTTTGTCTTGCCTTTTTGTATTGCCGGGTAATCGCGCGTGAGTGCGCGAGTATACAGTGCGCGGCGTTTCCGTGCTCTCTTTGGGATGCCGAGTGTTGTCGGCGATCTTACACAACTGCTGAAAAACGTAAAGTTGTTAGCTATGCTAAGGCTCATGGCAACAGAGCTACCAGCCGTGAATTTGATGGCATAGCAGAGTCTAACATTCGGCTTTGGAGACGGCAGAAAGAGTGCCTGCAAGCGCTGCCTCGGATGAAGATGACTGAGCGAGGTAAAAGCGCTGCATATCCTGAGTTGGAGGCCAAGCTGGTTGAATGGATTGCTGAGCGTAGACAGCAAGGCGGTGGTGTTAGCATTGCAGAGGTTAGACTGAAGGCTTTGACGATTGCCAAAATATGTGCTAACACAGCCGGGTTTTAAGCTTCGCATGGCTGGGGCAATCGGTTCATGAATAGCCATGGCCTATCGGTCCGATGCTGGACAACAATCGCACAGAAGCTACCCATGGACTCAGACACCAAGGTACTACAGTTCCAAAAGTTTATCATAAAACTACATAAGCAGCACTGCTACGACCTTTCATTAATTGGTAACCATTAAATTTCGATAATCCCTACAACAGAATGCTTGAAGTGAAAGGTGCCAAGACCATCTCCATTGCTACCACAGGCCATGAAAAATCTAGATTTACCGTAATGCTTGCTTGCACAGCCGACAGAATGAAGCTGCCTCCTTATATTGTGTTAAAGCACAAGACAATGCCAAAGAATGTTATATTCCCAAACACCGTTCACGTGAGTGTTCACCCAAAAGGCTGGATTGACGAACCTTTAATGCTTGATTGGCTACAGATGGTTTGGGTGAAGCGACCAGGTGGACTTATGAGAAAGCGGTCTCTAATGGTTTTGGATGCATTTTGGTGTCATCATATGAAATCCGTCAAGAAAAGGCTTCAGCAAGACAAAACAGACTTGGCAATTATTCCTGGTGGAATGACCAAAATATTGCAGCCGCTTGACGTGACAGTTAACAAGCCAATGAAAGATGTACTGTGCAGGAAATGGAACACCTGGTTGTGGGAAGGTGAACATACATTTACTGCAAGTGGATGTATGAAAACACCGACGCTGCAAGATCTTACCCAGTGGATAGCGGATGTCTGGGTTGAACTTGATCCCGCTATCATAAGGAAGGGGTTTCTGAAATGCAGCATCTTTAATGCTATGGATGGCAGCGAGGATGATTCCCTGTGGATGGATCTGAGCGATGATGAATCGTCCGAGAACGAATTACTGGTATGCGAAGATGACAATGATTTGCATTATCTGGATGAAGATATCGAGGGCTATATCCTGGAAGATATTGCTCGTCTGTTAGAGGAAGATTCTAACAAACGTAAATTTGAGAGCTTTGAAGATGAGTAGAAGATTAATTAACATACGGTATTTGTTTGTTTGCGCTGCAGTGTTGATTTCATTTGTTTAACTTACCTTTTTGAAACTGTGTATATAGTTGCTTGTCGATGCTAATAAAAATCAACTTTTAACCTCTTGTGTCCAGCGATTAATTAAGTGCTGCGGAACTGCCAAACGAAAACTTTGAAAAAACCTCCTATGGATAATGTGCACCTTGACTTTGAGGTTAAAAAAACAGGAAAAAAAGTGCGCACTATACTCGCGACTTTACAGTACAATATTATGGAGAGCAAGCAGTGATTAAAAAGGTAAAGGCAATTTAAAAAATATCATGCCAGTAGGAGGAGTGTGCATGATGCTGGTCTGACCTATGGCATGTAAATCATCAAACAAGACTGCACTTCTAACCTTCCAGAAGTGTTGGAGAGGCACAGAGGAGATGCATAAAGACATGAATTGCCTTTTCCTCTGCTCTTGTTGCTAGAGAAGGAAATGTGCATGCATGAAAGAGATGAGGTGGTAATGAGTTGTCGTTTCCCCTTCAGGTCGTGTTGCCTTAGCGGGAGATAGAACCATGGAATGCCATGCACCCAAGAATGAGGCACTGAATGTACTGTGGTGTTTTCTAGGGGGGATTTGTGTTGCTAAGAAGGCACAAAGGATAATTAGCAATAAACAACTTATTTAGTGCTAGAAGATTTACCTGACATTAGATGAGTTTTTTTCCCTCCTTTAAATCATTGTTCTGCTTGAGGGGGTTCAGTATGCAGGCTGCCCCAAGGAGAGAGGACAACCCCAGACCTCTCCCACAGCAGCAGTTTGGGGTCAGGTGAGAAGTATCTGTCCCTGGCTTCTGCAGCTGCAGCAGGAACAGCTCAGGGAGGATTGTTGGGGGATAGACAGATAGACACACTAAGAGACAAAATCTCTGAAATATTAATTTCTCCAGCCCTGCCCATGTTGGTCCAATGGGGTTATAGTTGTCTCAGTCCCCATCTCTGGACCCTTTCTGCCTCCATACGGTCGTATAACTGTCCCTCCCACCAGATCCCTCCCTTTCGATTTTATGAGAAACTACTGAATTTGAGCCATATCCCACTGTCCTAGCACAACCAAATGCTTACCTTGCTTTAAGTCAGTGGTTTTCAAAGTATGGGTCATGACCCGGTACAGGGTCCCAAAAGGTCAGACACTGGGTCAGCTTGTTGTAGGGTTACCATGGTGTACCCCAGAAGTAGCCAGCAACAGGTCTAGCTCCTAGGTGGGGGGCTCTGGGTATCCAAGCGCTGCACCTGCCATGAGTGCTAGTTCCCCACTCCTGTTGGCCAGTTTCTGGTCAATGGGAGTGGGGGGAGGAAGTGGGGAGTGCCTGCTGGCAAGAATAGCTGGCAAGAATAGCATACAGGGCTCAGGGCTAAGGCAGGGGATTGGACCACAAGCTTACTTCCAGTGGCTCCCAGTCAGCGGTGTTTGGGCAGGTTTCCGGCTTGTCCTTGCACCACAAACAATGCTGTTCCCAAGAAGTGGCCAGCAGCAGGTCCAGCACCTAATCACTTTTTGTGGAAAAGCGTTCGTGCCAATCTACATGCAGTTTTGCGCAAGAAAGCCCCGATCGCCATTTTCGCCATCGGGGCTTTTTTGCGCAAAACAGTTTTTAGCTGTCTACACTGGCCCCCTTGCGTAAAAGCATTTGTGCAAGAGGGCTTTTTCCTGAGCGGGAGCAGCATAGTATTTGCGCAAGAACACTGACAATCTTACATTAGATCATCAGTGTTCTTGCGCAAATTCAAGTGGCCAGTGTAGACAGCTGGCAAGTTTTTCCTCAAAAGCGGCTGCTTTTGTGGAAAAACTTGCCAGTCTAGACGCAGCCTGGGAGATTAGGTTGAACTTAGCCTCATTAAGTCAAATCCTAAACAATGAGTCCACACCACAAGCCTGTTCTGTCAGCCTCAAGGGCCATTAAAATCAATTTTGGTACTTTTGCTTTTCACAGGGAGTAATGGTAAATTCGCCCTTGCATGGTGGTGCAGATGCAGTGCTCTAAAAGTTGATGTTCTTGGTCCTTGTGAGGTGTTTCACAGTGCCCTACTGTGATTGCTCTGGCCATGACTCAATTCTACTGTCCTTCAGGCATAGCCAGCATGGTAAGCAGACCTCCGATCAGGCAGTATACCTCAGCGCACCTGACAATTAATTCCCAGGGTTGCAGATGAGCACCAGCATAGAGAGTGCAAGAGATCACGAGCCTCCTTGCTGTGTGGGAAGAGGAATCTGTTCTTGCAAAACTGTGGACCAACAAAAGAAATGCACAAGGACATGGAGGAGAAAGGACATGCCAGGGACGCTCAGCAGTGCTGCATGAAAATAAAGGAGCTAAGGCAGTCATAGCAGCAGACAAAGAAGGTAAACAGATGATCTGGATCATCGCTGCAAAGGATGACAGG